>NC_082398.1:15096359-15444863 GCF_031168955.1 Gadus macrocephalus
TACAGTATTTCGTTATGTGTTGTTCTTTCAATTGTGTTGTTGTTTACTGCATGTCATTTACGTCTTGGTGGTTCAGGGATCGCGGTCCCTAAGGATTACGTGCGTCTCATGACGTCACAGACCATGCTGGATTTGTTTACCTTCAGCACGCTTTGTTTTCGGTTTTCTTTTTTACAAATAAACGAGTCACACGGCTGTGTGCTCAACGTGCGAAGTTGTGTTCTTAACTTATTGCAATTTCCACAGCCTAATTATATATATAGGTTTTGGCATAAACATAACTAGGGTGCACTGTACTATCTGCGCACACCCTTTCTGAAGCCTCTCTCTCGCTCTCTCTCTCTCTCTCTCTCTCTCTCTCTCTCTCCTCTCTCTCTCGCTCTCTCTCTCCTCTCTCTGTCCCTCCCGCTCTCTCTTTCTCTCTCTCTCGTACCGTTTTGTGGAGCACGTTAATTGTCTTAGAACACTCCCATTCAGAATGCATTGGTTTACATTTCGTTTTGTGTAACACGCAAAAAGTCGGACTATCGTGCTCGGGAACACGCTTCAATAGATTAACGTTCGTGCGCAGGAGCACGCAATTGCGTGATACCGGGTTGTATACTCAGGTCAGGAGGTGAGGGTTTACTATAGGTCAGCCCGCAGCATCACCCTGGTACCACTGGATGTTCTACTCACTCTCTCTCTTCTCATACTTTTTTTTATACAAAGCTCTCTGTTTGACAAATCCTATCGAAACAGACAGAATAAGATCTCAATCTCGATCTGTAGAAATCACTCGCAGCTGCCCACTGAAAATAATTATAAACCTTGCCTGCGCTACAGCTTGGCCGGCAGCATGGTGTTCATCTATAGTGCTGATAGCACGGTGGATAGCTGCTATTGTTTTCTGGAAACCTCCCAGTGTCCACAGGGTTGAGCAACAGGACACTGAGCTGAGAGCCCATCCAGATAAACCCTTCCATGGACGTAGACAGATGGCCAGCCGGCAGAGAGCACAGACAGTTTATCATAGTATCGCCCATTCCCAGCTTGAGATCATCCCTCCATTAGGTAAAAGGACATGGTTCAAATTAAGGCAAGGGGACATGCATTTATCACAGTGGAGAGATCGGAGAGGGCAGAGGAGACGAACATAAGTGATATGAGAGAGGGGGGCTGGGTTTCGTAATGGATAAGGATGAGATGGTGATAAAGCGGCTGCTGTGGGATTCTGGAGCGGTGGATTGCTCTGTGTTTGAACCACTCTCTTTTATCCGTACAGCACAGTGATCCCAAGACGACGTGTCAATAAATGTAAGCGTTTGAAAAACGATGGCAAAACTGGCTAACCCAATGAAGCTGACATCGGGTTGAGGCTTGCAGGTCTCGGAGACTGCAGAGGGAGGGTTATTGTAATTTTGAAATAATCTTAATTATAACTATAAAATCATAATGTCTATAATCGTATAGACACTAATACAGTTTTAACATTTAAAAAATTCACTCTTCTGTTTTCCAAATTATTTTTCGCCCCGAATCAAACGTTTCATGGTCACGACTACCTTGACTATGATTGACTTTGTTCCAATTTTAAAACTCTTTTTATAACGATTTTACGAAAAGTGGCCGTTGAAAATGAATGGGAAATTTACTTCCGGAACCAGAGCTGAGAAACTCAGCTCTGGTGCTTGCATGCTCCTTCAATGTCTTGTTCAAGACAATCCATTCTAAAAAATATAAGCCTGTGGTTTGTTTGTAGCTATAGGAGTTATATGAAAATACATAAAGATGGGAATCGGCATCAGATACAACAGTACCTACTGCCAGGTAAGGTAGGTTAACATTAAAACTGTTTCTACATGTTTGAACAGTATATACCTCTTAGCTAGCCGGTCTCAGTACGTTTTAGTCACTGATTCGAGCAGGGCTTTTGTGTGTGTGTGTGTGTGTGTGTGTGTGTGTGTGTGTGTGTGTGTGTGTGTGTGTGTGTGTGTGTGTGTGTGTGTGTGTGTGTGTGTGTGTGTGTGTGTGTGTGTCTGTGTCTGTGTGTGCGTGCATGCATGTGTGTGCATGTGTGTCAGTGCGTGCCAGACCGGCACTAAATAAATGGCTTCCGACATTCGATTCTTCAGCACGGCACGAACGTTCCTGTCCTATCAGGAAGATGGCTTTCATTGCTAATGTATGAGGCAGACGGAGCGCAATGGCAGCTTCGTACTGCACACTGGGGCTCTTTTGTTAAAAAATAGATCCCTTAATTACAGCCACTGTCTGGCCAGCCCACCGATCAAGACAAACAGCTTCTGGGCTACTGTTGTTTAGACCGCCACCCGACCCAAGCTGGCTCTGCAGAACTTCTTCTTAGGCTATAAATCATAAAGGGTCAGCCATATGCTTGGAGGAAATATTTTTGCCCTCCCTGCAAGAATAACATAAAACATGCATAGCTTTCTCTCAATATTTTAGAAGTGAGGTGGCAGCAGTTTGTATCTAAAAAGAGTGTGTGTGTGTGTGTGTGTGTGTGTGTGTGTGTGTGTGTGTGTGTGTGTGTGTGTGTGTGTGTGTGTGTGTGTGTTGTGTGTGTGTGTGTGTGTGTGGATAGCCTGTTTGTGAAAGGGAATCCGCTTGTAACTAAAGGACCACATCACTGTGTGTAGGTGTCTGCCTGCGTACGTTCAAAAGTGTGCAAAAGCTGTACATGCATGTATGTGTGTTCATGCATGTTCAGCATGTGTATGGTTCGTGTTTTTTTCAGTTTATCAGTTTGTCAGAGTATGCAGCCACATGACCTTTTATGTATTATGTATGTGTGAGTGCAGTGATGTTACCGTGAGTACCATGTATCTTGCAGACCACAAGAGACCGGCCAAAACGTTTATGCTTACCTCAACAAAGTCACAAAACACGTGGTGAAGTCACTCAAGCTCAAGCCCCCCAGCACCCACACAGACACAGCAGTGTGCTGCATTCACATCAAGTGGGACCAAACCTAATTACCATCCTCCCTGATGGAGGACAATGCGTTCTTGTCAAGCCCTTAGAGTGGGAAATACGGGAACTTTGTGACAGCCAACAGACCTCTGAGCAATTGGAAATAGAAACGCAGAAGCACAGAAATCGTCTTTGCCGTCTGTTAATCTGTCTAAGTATCTGTGTATCTACGCATCTGTCTGCTTTCTGTCCATCCATGGATACATCTAGATATAGATCTACATCGATTCATTCATTCATCCCGTCCATCCATCTTAGCTTCATTCATCTATCTTCCCAACGTGACATGAACACAGCACCAGGCAGCAGCAGCTAAACTGAAGGAGTTTCATCAGGAGGATAAATACACTGAACTCCACCAGGCCTCTCTCACCTCCCTCCACCTTGGCTTTGTATTCCAGGCTAGCTTATTGAATGAATAATGTCCAGTCCCAGGAACACAAACTAGGAAATCAATATCAATTTTAGCTCCATGCCAACATTATACAGTTGTATGGCCCAAATGCAGTGACCCCTCGCAGGCCTTAGTCAACAATGATCTATGACAATCAGAAAAAAGAGAAGGAGAATAAGGAGCACAGGAAAACACACGAGGGGGGGGGGGGGGGGGAGGGCAGAGCGTCGGGTCACCCTCTGTTGTTCTGAGTCCAGGTCTCTCACCTTGGGGCTCCAGGGAATTTAATAATAAGGTAATGGTGGAGTTCACTTCTTTCCACTCTGCGCTGTTTTTTCTGTTTATTCTTAAAAGTAGGAATTATTGTACGTGGGGGGGGGGGCAGAGTATTTGCATAATTTGCGTACTTCGTGAGGTTAGCATCAAGCAGGTTAGAGACAGAATAGTTGGAGGGCAGCAGCGAGGAGCGGGAAACCGGAGTGGTCCGCTACAGGATAGCGCCAACGCAAGGCCGGGCTTTAACGCTCCATTCAAGGAAAACCTTGGCAATGCCGAGGCTGAGCGTTCGGAATTTGAGCATGGAACTCACTGCCTTACCCTGACTGCTCCTGACGAGCCGGCTGTTTCCTCACATGTTCGACACTGCCTTGAGTGGTATCGATGTGTGTATGAACGGAGGAATATGAGGCACTAATTGTGAAATGCTCTGGGTGGCCACATATGGCCAAGTGCCACATACATGCAGTCAATGCAGTCATAACATTTACGTTCAACCACTGTCTCACTCTATCAGACGGGCACGCATAGCACACTCGCTCACAAAAACACACTGTAGTGTACACCCACACCAACCCTGTCTCGTCAAAATTACGTTCCCATAGAACTATTCGGCATTCTCAATTACGTTTGTCATAAAACGTATTTTGTCCGCGATTACGTTTTATTGAACGTATTGCAAATACGTTCGTCCTCAGCCTATTTTTTGCCATTCATTAACCTCTAGGATTATGTTTGGTTGAAACGTATCCCAGATAGGTTAAATGTCAACGTATAGCACATTATTGTCATTAAGGCATATCTTCCTTTCAGGGAACGTTTCATTTAACGTATTTTGTCTGAAAAATGTATCTTGGCCGTGAATACGTTTTATTGAACATATCGCAAATACGTTCGTTGTCAGCCTATTGTTTTGCCATTTATTAACCTCTAGGATTAGTATCCCAGATAGGTTAAATGTCAACGTATAGCACATTATTGTCATTAAGGCATATCTCCCTTTCAGGGAACGTTTCATTTAACGTATTTTGTCTGAAAAACGTATCTTGGCTGTGGATACGTGTTATTGAACATATCGCAAATACGTTCGTTGTCAACCTATTTTTTGCCATTCATTTACCTCTAGGATTATGTTTGGTTGAAACGCATTCCAAACATGTTAAATGTCAACGTATAGCACATTATTGTCATTAAGGCATATTTCCCTTTCGGGAAACGTTTAATTTAACGTTATTTTGTCCCTGATTACGTCTTATTGAACATATTGCAAATAGGTTCGTTCTCAACATTTTTGTTGTTATTTATTTAAGCTACCTCTTGGATTACAGGCTACATTTAATTGAAACGTATCCTTAATAGGCTACGTTAAATTTCAATAACACATTATTGTCAGCATATAGGCATAGGTCTACCTCTCGGGGAAGCGTACGTTTGATTGTAATGTTAATAGTCCAACGTTATATCAACATGTCACAAGAGGAGAAATTAGCTGCTGACGGGGTAACTGTAGGAGCGGGGGTTGCTTTGTTGATTTCTTTATCTAGGGCTATAGCTGTGGTCAAAGCGGGAAGTGTGCGTTGTCTGGGCGGCTGCCTGAACTGAGCTGCAGGAAATGATGTTCACACGTTTCTTCATTCATTCATGAAGGCTATACCGGTGAACGGTGACGTCAGACTCACGCCCACCTACAAACCAATCAATGTCCAGTATCAGCCTGTCCTCTCGGAAAATACGACCACGTTGGTTTGTTCCGCCACAGATTACGACCCATTGGAATTTATCCAAAACGAGCGAACGAGGCCCTCTACATGTGCGGGCAACCCTTTCTCATCAAAATTACGTTCCCAGAGAACTATTCGGCATTCTCAATTACGTTTGTCTAAAAAACGTATTTTGTCCGTGATTACGTTTTATTGAACATATTGTAATGACCTCGCAGGTGACATAACGATGTCGAGTCATTAGTAATTGAAGGAACTTTTAATGGACCAAAACCAGGTCACTGAAACCCGTAACCAACGGCAGAAATCCCACCCAAAACAAACCCCGGTTACCCCGGCAACCCCCAACACGGTCTCACTCACGTGCAGGCCCCCACCCTCGTGTTCTTCCAAGGCCCTCCCCCAGCTGACCTAATGATTCGCCCTCACACTGATTGACAAGAAGAACATTACAATACATGCACACATAGAACAACTGGCATAACGGACAACGAAATACAATGCAACACATAACACAAAAACAATTTAATTGTCCCAGGGTCGCTACAATATCGTAAATACGAATTCGTTCTCAGCCTATTTTTGCCATTTATTTACCGTGTTACTATGGCAGAAAAAAGAATAAATTCATGCATTATCATTCAACTTGAACATGTGTTTTTACAGTATAGAGTGGTGGAGAGGGATGACGTATCGACAATAATGAACACACGAACAATGTTAATAGAACAACACGCAACCACATAACATCCCAAACCCATTAACCCCACTTAATCCTAACAACAAAACAAGTTAACAAAAGCCCCATTTGTCAACTGAGAACCCCAATTCCCAGAATCCCCCGCGGCTCCGGAACACGGCATAGCTCATATTAATCTTTATTATCTGAATGGGAAATGCAATATTTTAGGACCGATTCACCGTTAAACGTGTTTCTAATAACATTTCTAGCGAGAAATATACTTTTTACTTGCATAATCTTCAGTCAGTGATTGTGTCTGATCTTTAGTTTTATAGTTATTAGGATTTGATCGGCTCGCTCGCATGTTTCAACGACGTCAGGTTGCTTTCGCTAAACTAGCAGCTCACGTGCTTCCTGCGTTTGTGTTATTAAACTGATACTTTATGT
Organism: Gadus macrocephalus; assembly: GCF_031168955.1. NCBI lineage: Eukaryota > Metazoa > Chordata > Actinopteri > Gadiformes > Gadidae > Gadus > Gadus macrocephalus. Next base: position 15,102,853 of record NC_082398.1, read on the forward strand.
AACTTTTAATGATATCATCTTGTTAGAAACACGTATATCTGCCCAGTCGCCAAAAGCATACCTACGTTGACAGTGTACGTTTCGTGAACACTGGATTACGTCGCATTTCAACATAAAATAGCGTGTTATACACACACACACACGCACGCACACGCACAGACACACACACACACACACACAAGCACACACAAGCACACACACGCACGCACAGACACACAGACACAGACACACACACACACACACACACACACGCACACACGCACACGGTGCATTTCGCTGCTAAAACAACAACAAAAAAATATTCCCTCAAATAGTATTACTTTCAAAACGTTGGCCAAAATGGCCAATAATATAATTTTTTATTTGGGATGCTTCTAGGACATTTTGGGTGGATTTTGAACGGTATGTGGGGGGCACGTTTTTTGCAGGACCTGGCAACCCTGCGCTGTTGCCCGAGATCTGGATCCACCCCGGCGTGGTGCCGTCTCCTTTTGACCTTTTGACCCCAGACTTCTGGGGGAATAGCTGAATCAATTCATTAGTCAATCAGAAGCATGTAAATATCTTCACGGTGGCGTAAGAGGACGAACAAGGTGTCCTTCAACATCTACGCTTCCAGGCGATTGCAACGGTGCCACACATGAGCATATTCGAACATGTTTAATGGTAGTAATTAGCTGTCGAAATTGGAGGCCTTAATCAATACTGAGCAGCTATTGATTTGCTTCCCGATAAAGATTAGTCACAAATGACATGTTATTTAGCATCTACACGTTGAGCTGAGTCCAATGACACCAAGAACGACACTCTAGCTAATGGTAACATGTATTTTACATGGTACACCTAGGTCTAGGACATGATCTCGGTGTAGCAAGAGGCCGAGCTTGATCTCATTGGACTCAGCTTAACGTGTAGATGCTAATTAACATGTAATTTGTCAAAAATCTCCATCGGGAAGCAAATCTATAGCTGGTCATTATTGATAAAGGCCTCCAAAATCGACAGCTAATTACTACCCCGAAACATATTCAAATATGATCTTGTGTGGCACTGTTGCAATCGTCTCGAAACGTAGATGTCAAAGGACACCTTGTTTGCTCTGTTGCACCACCGGGAAGATATTTTCATACTTCTAATGGATTGATTCATATTTGAAGGTTCTCGGAGTGAGACTTTAAGTGGCTGCAGCAGAAGTGTTGAGACGAAAGATGATATCAAGAGATTTATAGAATATTCCCATTCACATTATGATTCTTCGTCGTAACATCCGACCAAACATCCTTTACATTCACAGAGCGAAGATTATGAAAGTCCAGGCTCAGCAAGTGCTCCATCTCGTTGCACCTGCACCCAGCGGCTCGCTTGCAAGATTTTGGCCTGAAGTTCTTCCCAGACCTATACCCTAACAGTCCAATATGCATATCTGAGAATCAGGCCTCTCTTCAATAATGACAAAATGTAATGAGAGAAATACAGATTCACTTTTTGTTATCTCATAAGCGGCGTGGTGCCGGCTCCTTTTGACCTTTTGACCCCAGACTTCAAAGAGGTGGCCACAGGTCAGCGCTGTCTACACACATTAAGCCACAAATGTACACCTCCATCCCGCAAAAAATGGGGCCTAGAAACTAACCTCTGTCTTATGTACATTGACTGTACTGTTGGAGGTCACGCCCCTTTTCCAGCCTTTTCGAGATAGCTAGGGATGCTAAAATGTTTACACACATTTCCCGGGGCCCCGTGAACGACATATCCGAGATTTGGAGTTCTAGCCCTTAGAGAAAAAATGGAGTGTCATTTGGACAAAGCCCCTCAGAAGTGTAGCCTGCAAGACCTAATGGTTCAGAATGTGGTGGAAAAACAGTTTTTGAGATAGGAAGGTCCTACCGCCCTGAAATTTTAATGCCTTATTCTAGGGCCTAACTTGGACCTCGGCTCCGAAACTTGGCCCGGTCGGACCCCGAGGGCAGGAAGGGGGGGCCCTTCCTGCCCGAAACTTGGCCCGGTCAGACCCCGAGGGCAGGCCCCCCCTTCCTGCCCTCGGGGTCCGACCGGGCCAAGTTTCGGTGCGGAGGTCCCAGTTAGACCCTAGAATAAGGTATTAAAATTTCAGGGCGGTAGGACCTTCCTATCTCAAAAACTGTTTTTCCACCACATTCTGAACCATTAGGTCTTGCAGGCTACACTTCAGGCTACACTTGTTCGTCCTCTTACACCACCGTGAAGATATTTACATGCTTCTGATTGACTAATGAATTGATTCAGCTATTCCCCCAGAAGTCTGGGGTCAAAAGGTCAAAAGGAGACGGCACCACGCCGGGGTGGATCCAGATCTCGGGCAACAGCGCAGGGTTGCCAGGTCCTGCAAAAAACTTGCCCCCCACATACCGTTCAAAATCCACCCAAAATGTCCTAGAAGCATCCCAAATAAAAAATGATATTATTGGCCATTTTGGCCAACGTTTTGAAAGTAATACTATTTGAGGGAATATTTTTTTGTTGTTGTTTTAGCAGCGAAATGCACCGTGTGCGTGTGTGCGTGTGTGTGTGTGTGTGTGTGTCTGTGTCTGTGTGTCTGTGCGTGCGTGTGTGTGCTTGTGTGTGCGTGTGTGTGTGTGTGTGTGTGTGTGTGTGTGTGTGTGTGTGTCTGTGCGTGTGCGTGCGTGTGTGTGTGTGTATAACACGCTATTTTATGTTGAAATGCGACGTAATCCAGTGTTCACGAAACGTACACTGTCAACGTAGGTATGCTTTTGGCGACTGGGCAGATATACGTGTTTCTAACAAGATGATATCATTAAAAGTTACATAAAGTAACAGTTTAATAACACAAACGCAGGAAGCACGTGAGCTGCTAGTTTAGCGAAAGCAACCTGACGTCGTTGAAACATGCGAGCGAGCCGATCAAATCCTAATAACTATAAAACTAAAGATCAGACACAATCACTGACTGAAGATTATGCAAGTAAAAAGTATATTTCTCGCTAGAAATGTTATTAGAAACACGTTTAACGGTGAATCGGTCCTAAAATATTGCATTTCCCATTCAGATAATAAAGATTAATAAAGATCATACACATTCACTGACTGAAGATTATGTAAGGAAAATGTACATTTCTCGCTAGAAATGTCATTAGAAACGCGTTTAATGGTGTATCTGTCCTAAAATATTGCATTTCCCATTCAGATAATAAAGATTAATATGAGCTACGCCGTGTTCCGGAGCCGCGGGGGATTCTGGGAATTGGGGTTCTCAGTTGACAAATGGGGCTTTTGTTAACTTGTTTTGTTGTTAGGATTAAGTGGGGTTAATGGGTTCGGGATGTTATGTGGTTGCGTGTTGTTCTATTAACATTGTTCGTGTGTTCATTATTGTCGATACGTCATCCCTCTCCACCACTCTATACTGTAAAAACACATGTTCAAGTTGAATGATAATGCATGAATTTATTCTTTATTCTGCCATAGTAACACGGTAAATAAATGGCAAAAATAGGCTGAGAACGAATTCGTATTTACGATATTGTAGCGACCCTGGGACAATTAAATTGTTTTTGTGTTATGTGTTGCATTGTATTTCGTTGTCCGTTATGCCAGTTGTTCTGTGTGTGCATGTATTGTAATGTTCTTCTTGTCAATCAGTGTGAGGGCGAATCATTAGGTCAGCTGGGGGAGGGCCTTGGAAGAACACGAAGGTGGGGGCCTGCACGTGAGTGAGACCGTGTTGGGGGTTGCCGGGGTAACCGGGGTTTGTTTTGGGTGGGATTTCTGCCGTTGGTTACGGGTTTCAGTGACCTGGTTTTGGTCCATTAAAAGTTCCTTCAATTACTAATGACTCGACATCGTTATGTCACCTGCGAGGTCATTACAATATGTTCAATAAAACGTAATCACGGACAAAATACGTTTTTTAGACAAACGTAATTGAGAATGCCGAATAGTTCTCTGGGAACGTAATTTTGATGAGAAAGGGTTGCCCGCACATGTAGAGGGCCTCGTTCGCTCGTTTTGGATAAATTCCAATGGGTCGTAATCTGTGGCGGAACAAACCAACGTGGTCGTATTTTCCGAGAGGACAGGCTGATACTGGACATTGATTGGTTTGTAGGTGGGCGTGAGTCTGACGTCACCGTTCACCGGTATAGCCTTCATGAATGAATGAAGAAACGTGTGAACATAATTTCCTGCAGCTCAGTTCAGGCAGCCGCCCAGACAACGCACACTTCCCGCTTTGACCACAGCTATAGCCCTAGATAAAGAAATCAACAAAGCAACCCCCGCTCCTACAGTTACCCCGTCAGCAGCTAATTTCTCCTCTTGTGACATGTTGATATAACGTTGGACTATTAACATTACAATCAAACGTACGCTTCCCCGAGAGGTAGACCTATGCCTATATGCTGACAATAATGTGTTATCGAAATTTAACGTAGCCTATTAAGGATACGTTTCAATTAAATGTAGCCTGTAATCCAAGAGGTAGCTTAAATAAATAACAACAAAAATGTTGAGAACGAACCTATTTGCAATATGTTCAATAAGACGTAATCAGGGACAAAATAACGTTAAATTAAACGTTTCCCGAAAGGGAAATATGCCTTAATGACAATAATGTGCTATACGTTGACATTTAACATATTTGGAATGCGTTTCAACCAAACATAATCCTAGAGGTAAATGAATGGCAAAAAATAGGTTGACAACGAACGTATTTGCGATATGTTCAATAACACGTATCCACAGCCAAGATACGTTTTTCAGACAAAATACGTTAAATGAAACGTTCCCTGAAAGGGAGATATGCCTTAATGACAATAATGTGCTATACGTTGACATTTAACCTATCTGGGATACGTTTCAAACAAACATAATCCTAGAGGTTAATAAATGGCAAAAAATAGGCTGAGGACGAACGTATTTGCAATACGTTCAATAAAACGTAATCGCGGACAAAATACGTTTTATGACAAACGTAATTGAGAATGCCGAATAGTTCTCTGGGAACGTAATTTTGACGAGACAGGGTTGCCCACACTCATGTATGCACACACCTATATCCCCACACAGACACAAACAGACACACACACACACACACACACACACACACACAGGCAAACACACACACACACACACACACACACACACACACACACACACACACACACACACACACACACACACACAGGCAAACACAAATATGTACGGTGGAAGAGACATGCAAAGGTAAACTGTCAAGCAACCAATGAAAGGGGCTTTCTACAAACACAATGCGAACACAGCCCTGCCGTACTCCAACATTACGCATAATTCCAGAGGAGCAGGGTAAGGATTGGTCATGCTTGGATGCTATCTCTATCTTCCAGGGAGCATCAAAGCTGATTGGATCTCACAGCAGTCCTTTAAAACAGCCTATCTTACACATCGGAGGAAGGAAGGAATCTGAATTGAGACTCGTACACATCCTTGATGGAGTATGCAACTGTAAAAGATAAGAGATCTGTTCTGGATCAATCCAGATAAGGCATTGGATGGCCTTATCTCTGCAGACAAGATTCTTTCTGCTCATGTGCCCTTCATATGCAAAACTAGCATACTCACAAAGAATCTCTCTCTCGCTGACTAAAGTTACCTCGGGCTGTCTCTCTTTCTATCGGCTTCCGTTTGAGAATCCCTCTCTCTGTGTTATTTATTTATTACCTATATGGAAAACCCAACAGGCTTGAGCACAGGGACACATATATACCAAAACTCAAACACACACACACACACACACACACACACACACACACACACACACACACACACACACACACACACACACACACACACACACACACACACACACACACAGAGCACCCTGCCAGATGGACGATATTGGATGACCATCGATCAAAATGTACAGTTTATGTACCATTGGAAAAGGTCAGGGTGGGCCACCATTTTGTGGTGGCAACGGCAGCATTCGTTGAAGTCCTTCCCCTCCAATGCATTTTAATCAACCCGGCTGGCCAATCAATAAGCTAGTTCATGCAATCCACACTAACGTACATTAACCATCACAACCGTCCACTGTCCACATTGGCCACTGCGCCACAGAGAAAACATTCCCACACTAACATGTCATCCACCATAGCCACTGCGCCACATAGAATACATTCCCACACTAACATGTCATCCACTATAGCCACTGCGCAACATAGAATACATTCCCATACTAACATGTCATCAAACATAGCCACTTCACCACAGAGAATACATCCCCACACTCAAATGTCATCCACCATAGCGCCACAGAGAATACATCCCCACATTAACATGTCATCCAACATGGCCACTCTGCCACAGAGAATACATCCCCACACTAACATGTCATACACCATGACCAAAGCGCCACATATTATAAATCCCCACACTAACATGTCATCCACCATTGGCCACTGTGCCACAGAGAAAACTTCCCCCTACTCTGTTGGCTGTAGGACAATGTCTGAACAAACTTATAAGGATGGGAGGTGGGAAATAAGAGAACCACAACCGGTTTTATGAAATATGTTGCATGTCGCTACAACTCTGTAGCACCCCATTCTATGAATAGTTTTAAAATAAGATTCTTCATCTATCAGGAACAGCGTCAGGTTTAAAAAAGAATGTACAGAAGGAAGAATGATGTTTACATTTTAAGCCACTGGAATAATTCAATGTTTTTCAGGGATACAACCTTCTTATTTTTCAATTCTCAAGATGTTGAAAACCTCACAAAGCATGTGACAACACATGAAGAATAGATTTTTGAAACCATCAACCGCACCATCATCCTTCGTGATCAATTCAATGCATGGTATATACATACAATTAGTGGGATTGCTTTTAGATATTAAGATGAGACGTCAGGATCTTGTCCAAAGTACTACAGTAGTACATACAGTAGTAGGTGACTGCTTCTAACCAGGCTTGAACTCATCTCCTCAAACAAAGTAACTCCTACCTTCTTAAATGCGGGCTTCATGTTACTCAGAGTCAACCAGCACTCTAACAGTCCCACTGACCTTCACAATATTATCAATTCATGTTTCAACCACCTTCTTGGTATGCAGAAACTCTATTGGGAGACCAGCACCTACATCTCAAAACGCAAATCCTCAGATTAGTTCCTCCAGAATGTACCTCACATCTGCTTTTCCCTGAGAATATATCGCTGCTGGGGTAAACAGCGGTAAATTAGGTAAACATCTCCAGCCATCAATCAGCGGTGACTGACAGGTGTAACGAGAGAGAGAGAGAGAGGGGTGGGGGGGGGGGGGTTCTGAGGGCGACCCCGCCACGTGCAGCCTTCCATGGCGTGGGACGGCGAGGTTTGTGCGATGGGACATTCTCCACGTTGATGCCTTTTGACTAATGAATGCACAACCCAAACCAACGGTGCGACGCGAGGCGGTCACATGAAACGACAGTGTATGTGTGGATGCATAGATGATATGGAGCACTGCATTTCTGAAACAGTACTATCTGAGAAATTGATGTTGCCTTGAACCCCTTTATAAGAAATGATATGTTGTTGAATTATCTTTAACATCTGCTAAATAGTTGCTTTGCTCTTCTCTTGACTCATTGATAATGATAATGTGCCGAGTTTACTTATCAATCTTCTTTTTCTGATAGACGTAATTGACGATCTGCCTTCCAAATGCTGTCCAAGCATTAGTCCTCATGGAGGTTCCTTTGAATGTATGTTCTCAACCGGTTCCACCATTTTTAAATACTGCTTTTTTTATGCTTTTTACACACCACTCCCTAGCATTAGCTCTGTCTGTTGACTCCAGTTTGTTTGTTGTGATTTGCTGCCAATCCACTCGATCCCCATCATCACGTTCCATCAGAGACCATATTCCAAATCATATTCAATAAGTGTCAATGTACTCAAGAGGCCGTAAAAGTAGTCTTTTCTGTATTTGAAGAACAGCATGTTCTCTTCTCCTAGTTACTGGGCGGCTGACTGTTATACCATTTTCATATTTGTGGGGTAGAATTGGCTATACAGTGTATACATATACATCTATACATCTATATATATATAAAACAATATAAACAGACGTTTGTGCATTGCACACACAAGCACATGCACACACACACACACACACACACACACACACACACACACACACACACACACACACACACACACACACACACACACACACACATATATACACACAATGTTTACCCCGAAAATCAAACCCGGGTCTATCAACCCCCGTCCCGCCAATGTTATGTACCCGTCTCTGTGTCATGACCCAGGGTTTACCTCCACCTTCGAGGGTGGAGGGTGGGCTGCAGCTGACCCTGCCAGGGGGGGGTAGAGGCAGAGATTAGGGGGTTCAGCAGGCCCAACTTCCTGGGCTCCGTGGTGGGCTGAGTCAGCGCACAACAGATGAACCTGGTCCTGCACTGGCTGCTGTTGCCATGGATAATAGGCTGCACGCTCCGAGACCTCCAATGACCGCCGCCCACGTCACTCTATCCTCTGTGTTTGTGTGTGTGTGTATGTGTATGTGCATGTGTGTATGTGTGTGTGTGTGTGTGTGTGTGTGTGTGTGTGTGTGTGTGTGTGTGTGTGTGTGTGTGTATATATATTTATTTGATTTTGCATTCTTTGACCAATCTTTTTGAATGTTCAGTGTGCGCATGTTTGGGAGTGTGAGAGAGATAGAGAACGAGAACCAACATCATTCTTTTTCACTCTGCTCTAAAAAACAGTTTTCAGAGCAAGAGAAATCTAAAACCAAATGATGGATTCATTTTGAAGTAGGTCACAAAAAGAGAGAAAAGCGCAGAAGAAAACTTTTTGCAAAGAGAAGAAACTAATCATAATTCAAAAAAGGACTAAATTAATTCCACGTCACCATGGAGTATTCATGAGCACCAACCGAATGACCTTTGAGGCGAAAGAAGTCCAATAAATGTTTGATATTTAATAAATACCTAAAATTAGAATTGTAAAATTACTTTGGAAGAAAAGGGGGATTGTTGACTTGCATGTTCACATTCACATGCCAAGCATCAAGCAGACATCCTTGATAGCAACTTCCTGATTCTTGTTGTGTTGTATTGCAAAACGCATTGATGATATACTTTTTGAAATGCATACAATATTGGAATTTAGTTGGCTCTGTGGTCATTTAAGCATACAAGCTGAAAGAAAGATGAAGAGTTCAAATTTAAAGTAGAAAATGAAATGGAAGAGCACAAAACATAATAATTAGGTTTGCAAATAACACAGCAGGCCTATATGGTTGGTGTCGTCGAACCCACGGTCTAATCCTCGAGAGAAAAAAAAGAGAGGTTGAGAATGACTAGGATTGAATGATCAAGCCTTTGTGAGGTAATCCCAAAATCTGTGACCTCCTTGACCAATCACAAACTACGGGCCCTTACCGTTCCCCATTAACATTTATGTTCCCGCCCACGGTGCCCACAATACATTATATTCAGTAATTCAAGCATTACGTACAAAAGGGTTGCATATTAAACATTTCAGTCACATGAATTACATATTACACATTACAGTTATATGAAGTGAGGTCTTCCATTCATCGCCTTGTTTATTAACCTGATCTTAAGTCGTCATGACTTACCACATATGTTGAAGAGATGAGCCCTGTAAAAGCAATATACATTTAAACAGTAAAACATGAATTTGTATTAGTTAACAATACCACTTTATTTGTCTGTGGCATATACAGTCATAATCATAAAGCTGGTAGTGTCTGATTTTAACCGGAGTATGGATTAGTTAACTTAAACTTCTAAGTTGAAGCCTACAGAATAAACATTCTAAAACCATAAGGAGGGGGAACCGCAGGAGGGCCAGCCATCTCTTTGATGGGGCACTTATACGTAAATTAGGTGTCGGGCCTCATCGGAATGCAGGCATTTGCTGTCCAAGGAAGGCCAGGTAATATCAATACAGTGTTTAACATTTGGCTCCATTGTAACAATATTTACCTGATATTCTTTTATACTTTATACTTAAAGGAGAATTTCACCGGTGAAGACATGAATCTGTATTGAAAGTGGGTCATATATATGCAGTCGAATAGTAACATACATTTCTAATATAGTGTTTTCTTGACCGAGAAAAGGCAGACAGTGACTTTTTCGGGCATGTGGATTGAAGACGACAACTCCCACAGCGTTCACTCCCTGAGGGACGTAACACAACAGCCAATCAGCGTTCACTCCCTGAGGGACGTAACATAACAGCCAATCAGCGTTCACTCCCTGCAGTCCAGAGAGAACTGAAGCATGGAGAAGAAGTTATTGTTAATGTTTGCGGACTCCCGGAGCTCTATATCTAAATAATATAACATGATATAATGTATAGGTATCTATATAATATAATATTATATGTAATATCACGGAAAAAATCTGTGTGCGCTTCCGGATGATATGATGAATTAAAGAATGCGTCGGGTTCTTGGACGTCTCTGGTACTTTCACAACAAGTAAAGACTCGTAGTGGGGGTTATCTCGGCCAGAGTCCTTCACAGAAACGGGTGAAAAATCATGTAGCCTACTGTGTCGGACATGGGTGCGGATCGGGTTGGGCGCCAGAACAGCACGGGTCGGTTGCAGGTTTTGTGACCCGAGTGAGCCTTCTCCGGTGCTGGATATGTTATTCAGGAGAGGAGGAGTCACTAAAACCGTCCACAGTTGACTAAGTGCCTTTTACGCAGTAGTTTATTCATATTATCTTCCATAGGCGCACACAGCTTTTGGCCGTGGTATTATACATTATATTATAGACAGTGGCGGTTTTAGGCACGGGCGAACCAACCCCCCCCCCCCCCCCCCCTTGGAGGAAGTCTTGCCCGGGGCGTAACTGGACGTAGAACCGCCACTGATTATAGATGTCTATATATTATATTCCTCATCATCCTCATCGTCATCCGCTTATCCGGGGTCGGGTCGCGGGGGGAGCAGCTCAAGCAGGGGGCCCCAGACTTCCCTTTCCCGGGCCACATTGACCAGCTCTGACGGGGGGATCCCGAGGCGTTCCCAGGCCAGTGTTGAGATATAATCTCTCCACCTAGTCCTGGGTCTTCCCCGAGGTCTCCTCCCCACTGGACGTGCCTGAAACACCTCCCAAGGAAGGCGCCCAGTGGGCATCCTTACCAGATCCCCGAACCACCTCAGCTGACTCCTTTCTAAGTAAAGGAGCAGCGGCTCTAATCCGAGTTCCTCACGGATGGCTGAGCTTCTCACCCTATCCCTAAGGGAGACGCCAGCCACCCTTCTGAGAAAACTCATCTCGGCCGCTTGTACCCGCGATCTCGTCCTTTCGGTCATCACCCAGCCCTCATGACCATAGGTGAGGATAGGAACGAAGATCGACCGGTAGATCGAGAGCTTTGCCTTGCGGCTCAGCTCTCTTTTCGTTTTGCGGTAAAGCGAACGCAATACCGCCCCCGCTGCTCCGATTCTCCGGCCAATCTCACGCTCCATAGTACCCTCACTCGCGAACAAGACCCCGAGGTACTTGAACTCCTTCACTTGGGCTAAGGACTCATTTCCTACCCGGAGTAAGCAATCCACCGGTTTCCTGCTAAGAGTCATGGCCTCAGATTTAGCGGTGCTGATCCTCATCCCAGCCGATTCACACTCGGCCGCCAGCCGATCAAGTGAGTGCTGAAGGTCACAGGCCGATGATCCAATGAGGACCACATCATCTGCAAAAAGCAGTGACGAGATCCTCAGACCACCGAACTGCAACCCCTCCCCACCACGACTACGCCTCGATATCCTGTCCATGTATATCACAAACAGGATTGGTGACAAGGCGCAGCCCTGGCGGAGACCAGCACCCACTGAGAACGAAACTGACTGGCTGCCGAGAACACGAACACAGCTCTCGCTTTGGGAGTACAAAGATTGGATGGCCCTGAGGATAGACCCCCTTACCCCATACTCCCGCAGCACCTCCCACAGTTTCTCCCGGGGGACCCGGTCATACGCCTTCTCCAGATCCACAAAACACATGTAGACCGGATGGGCATACTCCCAGGCCCCCTCCAGGATCCTTGCGAGAGTGAAGAGCTGGTCCGTAGTTCCACGTCCGGGGCGAAAACCGCATTGTTCCTCTTCAATCTGAGGTTCGACGATCGGCCGAACCCTCCTTTCCAGCACCTTGGAGTAGACTTTACCAGGGAGGCTGAGAAGTGTGATACCCCGGTAATTGGCACACACTCTCTGGTCCCCCTTTTTGAACAGGGGAACCACCACCCCGGTTTGCCACTCCTTTGGCACTGTACCCGACTCCCACGCGATGTTGAATAGGCGTGTCAACCATGACAGCCCCTCAACACCCAGAGCCTTTAGCATTTCTGGCTGGATCTCATCAATCCCTGGGGCTTTGCCACTGCGGAGATGTTTGACTACCTCAGTGACCTCCACCAGGGAAATTGACGACGAAACACCATCAACCTCAAGCTCTGCCTCCAACATAGAGGGCGTGTTATTCGGATTCAGGAGTTCCTCAAAGTGTTCCTTCCAACGTCCGACGACCTCCTCAGTTGAGGTCAACAGAGTCCCATCCTTACTGTACACAGCTTGGATGGTTCCCCGTTTCCCCCTCCTGAGGTGCCGGATAGTCTTCCAGAAACACTTTGGTGCCGACCGAAAGTCCTTCTCCATGGCCTCTCCGAACTTCTCCCACACCCGCTGCTTAGCCTCCAACACGGCAGCCGCTGCAGCCCTTCGAGCCTGTCGGTACCCTGCAACCGAGTCAGGAGTCCTCCAGGATATCATATCCCGGAAGGCCTCCTTCTTCAGTCGGACGGCTTCCCTGACCACCGTAGTCCACCACGGTGTCCGAGGGTTACCGCCCCTTGAGGAGCCTAAGACCCTGAGGCCACAGCTAGCCACCGCAGCTTCAGCAATGGAGGCTTTGAACACCGCCCACTCCGGCTCAATGCCCCCAACCTCCACAGGAATGCCAGAAAAGCTCCGCCGGAGGTGTGAGTTGAAGATACCTAGGACGGGGGCCTCCTCCAGACGTTCCCAGTTCACCCGCACTACTCGTTTGGGCTTACCAGGTCTATCCGGAAATTTCCCCCATTCCCTGATCCAACTCACAATCAGATGGTGGTCGGTTGACAGTTCCACCGCTCTCTTTACCCGAGTGTCCAAAACATGCGGCCTCAGATCAGATGACACGATCACGAAATCGATCATCGATCTTCGGCCTAGGATACTCTGGTACCAGGTACACTTATATATTATATTATATCATTTAAATATAGAGCTCCAGGTCTCCAGCCAGAGTGTTCTAGAATATCTTATAGAACACGGCCAAAATCTGTGTGCGCAGGATGATATTATGAATAAACGACTGTGACTCTGGTACTACATCATTGCTTCTTTTGCACCGTAGTGCAAATTCACACCAGTGTACTCTATACCGTTTATATCATACACTTCTAAGTCCCACCCACTTGCACTGATCTGTAATAGGTCTGTAGCTTCAGTGGGTCCCACCCCCTAGGCGGGTTTGAAAATGAGGTGCTTGTAGTTTTCAGAGCCCCCTCCCTCTTACACTTCCTGCCTTAAGTGACGCAAAATGAAAAAGTTTGCCTGTTCCGTGCTGCAGGAAGATTCAGCACGATTCCCCCCCTCCCCACTCCCCCCGCTGGCCCGTGGTCACACTGCTCCCAAAGGCCATGGCCTGGGCACGATTGCTCCTTCATACATACGTCATCACGTCGTAATACGATAAATATGTCATCACCAAGCGTCCTCGCCGCCATAACAACAATGGAGAACAACAACGTGTATGTTGTCGTCGGCCCAAATTTCAAGTAAACACTCGACTTCACTATCGCACCAACGTAAAACCATTCGTGAACCGCTTGCCGCCATTGTTTAAAATGATTATTGTGGGGAAGAAGGGCACGGACCAATAAAGAAAGAAGGGTCGCGCAAGGACTACGTCATCCAGCTCACTTTGCGTATCCACGCGTGTGTGTGGCGTCTCATTAGCATCTATACTTTGGTCACGGCTAGGGATGTAACGATATGACATTTTTAGTACGATATGATACGATATCAAAACTAATATCACGATACGATATAATTTTGTTTTTGAGATGGCTAAATTTAGATTGTTCCCAAAACACCCTAACCACACCCAAGGATGTTGGTCATCTTCAAATGCCTTCCTCATGTTGGAGGCATTATCTGTTGTGAAACAGACAATCTTCTCTTTTGGTATTTTCCAAGCCTGGAGAATACTGTCGATCATTTCTAAAATGTGGGCGTGGGTGTGGTCTTCCAGGAAATACATTGTTTCCAAGCAGTGGGACAGTAGGATCAGCTTCCAATCCGGGGAGATGTATTGGATGGTTAAACTGATGTAGGGTTCTGCTCGTCCACAGGTCTCCCTCAGACACATTTTTATGAACAGCCGCACACACCTTTTCAAACATCTGGGGAATCTCTGAATCCGAACAGTAAACCCGAGATGGCAACTTGTAGCGTGGGTCCGTCTTCTGCATCAAATGCTTAAATCCAGGCTTTCAACCACTTGGAAAGGCATCATGTCCTTTGCAATTAAAAATGCCACTGCTTCATCTAATTCCTTTGCCTCTTTTGATTTGGGAGCATATTTTGCTCCCTTGGCAAAGGATTATTTTATATCAGGATGGTTGCTTGATGGCGCACTTGAAGGACTATCAAATCTATTTTTATTTTCAGTTTTTATCTTAATACATTCTGACTTAATGAGATCAAAAAAGAATTACGATATTTTTATTTCCTCATCATCCTCATCGTCATCCGCTTATCCGGGGTCGGGTCGCGGGGGGAGCAGCTCAAGCAGGGGGCCCCAGACTTCCCTTTCCCGGGCCACATTGACCAGCTCTGACGGGGGGATCCCAAGGCGTTCCCAGGCCAGTGTTGAGATATAATCTCTCCACCTAGTCCTGGGTCTTCCCCGAGGTCTCCTCCCCACTGGACGTGCCTGAAACACCTCCCAAGGGAGGCGCCCAGTGGGCATCCTTGCCAGATGCCAGGAAACCACCTCAGCTGACTCCTTTCTAAGTAAAGGAGCAGCGGCTCTAATCCGAGTTCCTCACGGATGGCTGAGCTTCTCACCCTATCCCTAAGGGAGACGCCAGCCACCCTTCTGAGAAAACTCACCTCGGCCGCTTGTACCCGCGATCTCGTCCTTTCGGTCATCACCCAACCCTCATGACCATAGGTGAGGATAGGAACGAAGATCGACCGGTAGATCGAGAGCTTTGCCTTGCGGCTCAGCTCTCTTTTCGTAACAACGGTGTGGTAAAGCGAACGCAATACCGCCCCCGCTGCTCTGATTCTCCGGCCAATGTCACGCTCTATAGTACCCTCACTCGCGTACAAGACCCCGAGGTACTTGAACTCCTTCACTTGGGCTAAGGACTCATTTCCTACCCGGAGTAAGCAATCCACCGGATTCCTGCTAAGAGTCATGGCCTCAGATTTAGCGATGCTGATCCTCATCCCAGCCGCTTCACACTCGGCCGCCAGCCGATCCAGTGAGTGCTGAAGGTCATAGGCCGATGATCCAATGAGGACCACATCATCTGCAAAAAGCAGTGACGAGATCCTCAGACCACCGAACTGCAACCCCTCCCACCACGACTACGCCTCGATATCCTGTCCATGTATATCACAAACAGGATTGGTGACAAGGCGCAGCCCTGGCGGAGACCAGCACCCACTGAGAACGAAACTGACTGGCTGCCGAGGACGCGAACACAGCTCTCGCTTTGGGAGTACAGAGATTGGATGGCCCTGAGGAGAGACCCCCTTACCCCATACTCCCGCAGCACCTCCCACAGTTTCTCCCGGGGGACCCAGTCATATGCCTTCTCCAGATCCACAAAACACATGTAGACCGGATGGGCATACTCCCAGGCCCCCTCCAGGATCCTTGCGAGAGTGAAGAGCTGGTCCGTAGCACGTCCGGGGCGAAAACCGCATTGTTCCTCTTCAATCTGAGGTTCGACGATCGCCCGAACCCTCCTTTCCAGCACCTTGGAGTAGACTTTACCAGGGAGGCTGAGAAGTGTGATACCCCGGTAATTGGCACACACTCTCTGGTCCCCCTTTTTGAACAGGGGAACCACCACCCCGGTTTGCCACTCTTTTGGCACTGTACCCGACTCCCACGCGATGTTGAATAGGCGTGTCAACCATGACAGCCCCTCAACACCCAGAGCCTTTAGCACGTCTGGCTGGATCTCATCAATCCCTAGGGCTTTCTCACTGCGGAGATGTTTGACTACCTCAGTGACCTCCACCAGGGAAATTGACGACGAAACACCATCAACCTCGAGCTCTGCCTCCAACATAGAGGGCGTGTTATTCAGATTCAGGAGTTCCTCAAAGTGTTCCTTCCAACGTCCGACAACCTCCTCAGTTGAGGTCAACAGAGTCCCATCCTTACTGTACACAGCTTGGATGGTTCCCCGTTTCCCCCTCCTGAGGTGCCGGATAGTCTTCCAGAAACACTTTTTATTTGTAAATTATTATTTTAAAAAATCTGTCTCAAAATGTATGTTTTTACAGTGCACTCTTCTCACCCCTCCCTCCCTCTCACCATCGGAGGTGGGCAACGTCACCTAAATGTGACCTAGTAATGATTCCATACTTGTGCGCAAAATGCCGGTAGTATACAAGCTAACGTAAAGTTATGGTGAACATATTAAGGATCATTGGACATATTTATATCATCTGTCACGGATGTTCGCCAACCTTACCGTGGATTTGACGATTTTGGCATGGTCTTGTGGAAGTTTCTCACGGAGATGTGCCATGTTGGACGTGTTTGCCGCTTTGCAAGGCACTTTTCTCTTGCAGCGTTTGCAAGTCGGCATTCCATCTACAAGAACTTTGCCGTCTTCATCCTTTAGATAGCCGAAAAATTCCCACACTGCCGACCTGGTCCGTTTTGGTGGCCTAAATAGCGGTGATGCGTCCTCTCCTTCTGCAATTTCTTGTTCGCCTGGATTCATAATTACTGACCCGTGATGAACCACTTTCTGCTCCAACAGGTAAGCTAGTTTCAATCGCTATTCTTTCTCTTTTTATCTCTGCTAGCCTTTTCTCTTCTTGGCTGCTGTGTGCATAGTGTTGTTGTAATGGACAGTGCAACACTGAGCTGGTTAGTGTTTACAAACAAAGGTCCACGTGAGAGGGGACTGATTTTCAAGTTAGGCGTCATATTTCAGTGGTGTTGTGTCAATGCTTTATTAATTTGTGTGGTGTGGGCTGCCTGGGCATACCATGTTAAATTGAGTGCAACGTTTTAAGGACAATGTCGCTCCCCAGACTCCCCACAAATGACGGTGCGCATTTACCATGCAATCCCGCGGCTATACCGCGACACGGTATTACATGAAAAAACGTACGGTTGACATTCGTGGCCTTTTCATATCGCGATATACCGTTTTACGGTATATCGCAAAAACGGTATAGCCCCTGGCCCAGGGGCTGTTCTGTGCTGGAATACGGATGGCTTGGTCACACTAGCCAAACATTCTCGACTTTAGTATGCAAATGTGCTCGGGCACGGGGCCGCAGCCCTAGTGTGAGTGGCCCCTAAAGCAGAAGATGTTAGAGGTGGATACGGATCTCTCCTGTCTCAGGGGAAAATGAGGGCAAGACCATTCAAAAATATGCCTGGGTTTCTAATGATAAAAAGCTTAATGCAAATGGGTGCAAGTGTCCCTTTAAAGTAACCTTACTTATAATAATAATAATAATAATAATGGATTGAATTTATATAGCGCTTTTCTAGACACTCAAACACGCTTTACAGTGAAGGGGGGACCTCACTAACCACCACCAGTGAGTAGCACCCACTTGGGTGATGCACGGCAGCCAATCTGCGCCAGAACGCTCACCACACACCAGCTTGAGGTGGAGAGTGAAGGAATTAATGAGTCCGCCAATTATACAGGAGGGTGATTAGGGGGCCGGATTGAATAGGCCTGGTTGGGCCAGGACACCGGGGAAACCCCTCCTCTTTGCGATAAGTGCCCTGGGATCTTTTATGACCTCAGTGAGTCAGGACCTCGGTTTTATGTCTCCTCCGAAGGACGGCGCCTTCCACAGCACAGTGTCCCCGTCACTTATACTTATTATCTAAGTGAAATGAGAAATAGAGTGATGTCATTGACTACAGAGGGATATCTGTCTGTGGTCCCCGGTCAACCCATGACCCTCTGAGGTGTTATGAATGACAAAGGGACAGGGCACGGAGCAGTCCCCCCCCCCCCCCCCCCCCTGTTGACGCGGATATCTCTCTCTCTCTCTCAAGCCAATATTCCAACAATTTGGCTGAGAAGCCTCCATTATATTCCACCATATTAGTAAGCAGATAAAATGGTGTACCTTATATCTAGTGCTTATCCAAAGGCAGCACATGCTATAAAAGACTAAATCTACAAAACCTAAGGCAGGATAGTCGAGCATTGGCATTGGTTAGGGTGTTGTGTTTTGTAACTCCTAGTTGAAAGGCTCTCGGTTCGAACTAGGGATGTCCCGTTCTGATCCAAGGCATCAGTATCAGCAGAGCCCGTCTACGAAGAGCCTGGGCACTTCCTATACGGCCCATTGTACCGATCTTGGTTGTAGTTCCATAAGACATCCACTGGGGGTGATCGCGGGCGAGTCCAGATTGAATGGGAGTCTATGGGGCTAGACGGCTGATTATGCCTCTTTCACCTGCTTGTCGTTGAAATTAGGGCTGGCCCGAATGCCATTTTTCAGGCTTTGAATACTCGTTGGTTTTTCCGAGCGAATATTCGAATAGTCGTTCCAGAAAAAAACCATCAAAAACAACATTAATAATCCCTATATACTCCCTGGAACCGATTTTGACAGTATCTGCATATTTTGTTGAAGATTTAATAGCTTTTGAACGTTAATTAGTAGGCCTAAGTAGGTTGAAGTTCCTTAGTTTTTCCCCGTGAAACCGAACAGCTGTTGCTCCGTTCCAAATCAGCTGTTCTCTGCCATTTCAGCCCTTACGGGAGCTTTTCAATTCATCCTGGAACGTGCATCTTTTCAGGGAATTTGTACAATAAATCCATAACAAATACCGAATATTGATTGTTTTATGTGTCCATATTATATCCATTATATTGACCGGGTATTCTCAAGACGCTCACTCTCTGCAGCATGCCAGTCACAGTTGATTGGCCCGGCGCTGTACAGCGAACGTAAACAAACAACTAAGGTTTTAAGTATTACTTTTCCTCCAGAGATCCCGCTAATGTTTTGTTATAAAGTAAAGGGAAACAAGATATCTATTCTTCCTCCACCTCTCTCGCTTCTCTGCTTGGTGTCGCTGACTCTTATAGTTTGCCTCCCTCGCTCTGGTAACGTCACATACGTGAAAAAAAAAAAAAAAACGAAGCTCTGAATACTGATTTAAGCTTCGAATACTAATTTTCCGAACGAGTATTCGAATATTCGAATAATTCGGGCCAGCCCTAGTTGAAATATCGCAAATTTTATTGTAGATTCCGCAAGTTCAATATAGATTATAGTTCAAAAGTCAAATGAATGAGTACTTCTTTCTTACAGTTTGGGCCGTTGTTGGCCATACACGCTAGCATTCTGCTAATGAATGCTGATTGGTCAGGGACGGACTTGCGACTGATTACGACCAGAGACCCCTCTTGACGGCATCTGAAGCTGAAGCGCAATCAGGAACGTGTTAACTTCGACTTTCCGTCAAACGTAATTTTTGCGTACTGTATTTATATTTTCCTGCAGGCCCTTTTATTTTTTAGATAGTATGTATGGTGAAAGTACATGGGCATAAATGGAATTTCTTCCATTTCTTGTGTTCAATGTTCATTGTGTTATATACATGGTAGGTACGGTATGACCACCTTAAATAATACAGTCAATGTCCCGCTCAATATCATTTCATCTGTCATTGTCTATTTTTCGAAAATAAAGATAGTTTAAAAAAGAAATGCCTCGTAAATGTGCAATGATAAACTGCACTAACAGTGGAAACGGATTGTCCGTCTTTTCGTTTCCCAAGGACAGAAAAAGGTAACGTTCTTGCTTGCTCCTGTATGAATGGTCCTAGGCTACCTGAGGCTTCACCTGGTAAGGAAAGTTGCGCTGGAGCCCGGGTAATATCGCACATTATTCAAGTTGCGCACTAGACATTCTCTAAAGTGTCGAGACTCAAGCACTTAACTTACCTTAACCGATTGTTCCATAAAAATTGTTAGTTAACGATTTAACAACTTCAACATCTGCTATTACAGTCGTTATTTTTTTGTAGGACTTGGGCTAATGACCTTGCACAGAGGGAAAACCATCTACACCACTTGTCATTGATTTCTATGCATTCACTGATCTTTACAGATGGGTTTGTTTTAAGCCATTGAATATAATTGCTCTGCCCTGCAACACATTATAAGCTACACATGTTTGTTAAATGAGAAATATGGTCTGGGTCACATTGAAACAGTGACAGTTGTATAACAGTAATTATACAAACATTATACCAACATTGCAACAGGCAAGTTTATTCAAACATCACACTAACAAGAACACAATAAGAACAGTAACTAATAGCAACTAATAAAAAAAAGAGAAATGATTTAACAACACTGAACATACTGAACAGAGGCAGGGGAAAAGGACAGAGGAAGAAGACTTGTCCGTTGTCACAGCATCAAGGTCCAACTGTAGAGATCAAGAAAGGAAGAGGCATGAGGAGGAGTACAAAAGAACACAGCTCTCAAGGAGATTGTTTACTGATGTAAACTAAATTGATGCAGTCTTAAAATTATGATTCTAATTCAGGTTTCTATTTCAGGAGAAAGAAATGGCTCATAATCGTTACTAAAAAAAAAGCTTTATCATCGGCACTAGTGAGGATTAGAAAAAACACTCTCTGTAAGTAACATACATATGTAAAACATTCGCGCATTTCTTTTTTTTACATTAGCTCACTAAAACTCTGTAACTAGGGAATTAAGCAATAAAAAGCCTTACCTCCAACAGCTGGTGTTATCGTTGCGGGAAAAGGGAAGTGCTTTAGAAACTGCCGTAAAGCAGTACCTCTGACAGTATGACAATGTGTGACGTCATCGCATGTTTTTAACGCCTTTTTAAAACAGATACGTGACCTTTAAAAATGCAATATTCAGCTGAGTTTATTATCTTAGCCCCACCTTTTGAACGCAACTTTCAAATTACTTGAAAAAAAATTACATTGTGAGAAAAGTGGATTCTGAGGATAAAACCCCATTGGCTCCCATTCATTCTGGACTCGCCTGCGAGCTCCCCGCGTGGTCAGAGATTATTACTGCAACCAGTCCAGAAAACTAACCAGCGAGTGCCCATTCTCCTCATATTAGACATTCTCTGGTATCAGTCCGATATTGGCCCAGTACGCTGGATCGGATATCGTCGGGGAGAACAAATATGATCCGATCCCTGCAGTGTGTCACGTGATAACAACAGTCGCCAATTGTGCGCATGCACATGAGAGCTAGCGCATGAGGGCTACCTGTTAAACCCCAAGCCCCCAGGAACACTGCATACTTCCGCAATCCACCAGTGCTCAGCGGCCAAGCCTGGTATTGCAGCTGTTTAAGCGGGCTGTGGACGGGTCCCTCAAATCATGGGACCCAGAAATAGATATCTTCGTTCACTCCAATACAAATGGGGAACAGGAATGTGTCTCCGCAAAAAATGACTGGATATCAATCAAAGGCTCATAATTACCTTCATGCCATGTCCTTTATTATGTCCATGGTTAAACCGTCCTGTCAGCAGTCCGGCAGTATTTCAACCTTAAAGCAGGTTGAGTTATGCACCACATCACACGAGAGAGACTCCAAGGAGTCCAACCGTACAAGCCTTTCATTCAGTGAGCCTATCTCGATTAACTAGATGCGAAAGAATAACGTCAATAACACTTTTCCTTGTTACTACAAGTGATGACACACACATGCATACGCGCACACACTTGATTCAACTACTTCTACGAACTATCAGCTGGAACAGCTCAGCTCTATACATTATCACAAATGTATTCAAACGTTTTCACTTTCAATATTTGTTAAACTCTTTTCTTTAGGCCTATATGTTTCCAACCGTTCAATTTTTTTTAAATGGTGTGCATGTTTACATTGCTTTAGACTTATTAGACTCCATTTAGACTCCAACTTGATTTAAGCCATTCAACTTTTCTTTAGTAAGTTGTTTTAAGGTGGCTAATTGGCAATCATGAGCAAAGTGCTTCCATATAATAATAATAATAATAATACATTTAATTTAGAGGCGCCTTTCAAAACACCCAAGGTCACCTTACAGAGCATATAGTCATCATACAATTTTTTAAAAAACAAGACATTGTGGAAAAAGATAAATAAATAAATAAATAAACATAAGCAATAAGAAATAATAAAAAAAAAAACAAGACAAAACAAAAAAAAAAATAATAATCAAAACAGTGATCAGTTAGACGTTGTGTGCGAGTTTGAACAGGTGAGCCTATATAGCCTATATATATATTTATTTATTTATTTTCAAGAGTGAACAATAGTATCTGACTGATATTAGTATCGGCAGATAGCCAAAGCTGCGGCATTGGTATCAAAAGTGAAAAAGTGGTTTGGGGACATCCCCAGTACGAACCAAAGTGTCTGTAGTCAAGCTGCTCTCTGCTCCTTAATGACATGCTTCTGAAATCACTGTAAGTCGCTTCGGACAAAAGATTTAAAAGCTAAAACATTCATAGGAAAACAACACATACATCACATAGGCTAACACTGTATCCATTCAGACACTTGTCGTCTTTTATTAGCTAACTCTCATACTGAGCTCAGATCAGCTGTGTGAGGCAACGTCTCCCAGAATAGCCTCCACATCGAGACACCGAGTGCAGTGGTGATGTCAGGCAGAGAAGAACACACGACAGACGCTAATAGGAAGGCAGAGCGTGCACTGCAGAGCAGAACATTATAAAGTGGCTCACTAGATCTGGACAGTTGGAAAGAAGATCTGATCTTCTGATTAAACCTAGAAGGTAAGTAGGGGTGGCTTACGCTAAACTCTTCTAACTATACAAATGGCATATATTTTGCAGATAAATAACGATGATATATTATTTGCAGTTTGAGCTGAGATACCATTTTGTTTTTTTTATTTGGAGAAAAGGGCTGAATTTGTGTATATACAGTATATATATATATATATATAGATATATAAATAAAACAAAGCAATGACCAATATGTGTAAAAATAAATATCTTATTTTTTTACCTGCATCGATTGTGTATCCCTCTCTCAAAAAAATAAATCATTTTATATATACATATATATGTATACACACCATTGTTGGATGCATTTTACGATACACTGAGTGGCCCCAGTGGGAATGGAACCCCTAACACTGGCAGTTTTGAGGATTGATCCTTTTTCAGATCTTTCATCTGAGGCAAAGCATGCACCCCCCCCCCCCCCCCCCCCCCCTTTGTGAGAGACAAAACATTGTGTCATTATAGAAAAACCCTTGAAACCACACGTGAGGTCAACAAGTGAAAAGGAGACAGTCAAGGAGTTACAAAATAGTGTCTTTTGGCCTTAAAAAAAACCTGCGCCACCACCCAAACACTCTCAAAGGTCAAGCACTCAAACTTGGCTTAGCACTCAATTAGCTGGAAATTGCCTCGTGTCCGGTGGGAGCGGGTAATAATTGCTGTGGGTCATGAGTGATAATTGCTAGGGAACCCCTGTAAGTCGATGCCTATTAAAATAAGTTATTTAAATCTCATCACCTTTGGGGACCCGCTTTTATGCTCATCACCTTTAATTGGGAGGCACATTTGCACAAACTTTTGCCAGACAAAGTCGGATACCGCGGAACTTAACATTACAAGTACAACCCACACCCAGAGAGAGAGAGAGAGAGAGAGAGAGAGAGAGAGAGAGAGAGAGAGAGAGAGAGAGAGAGAGAGAGAGAGAGAGAGAGAGAACACACAGCTGTGGCCCTGTAATGGCCTACGAGAATTTCGTTTTCAAACCAAACTTAGTATAATGGCTAAACACTGGAGTATGCCCACTTTACGGAGCGTTGGGGGAGGCTCCTGGGCTATAAACTTGTAGACTTGTAGATGTGTGAGTGCTTATCATTAACTTGTCCTCTGTGGGTTATTCTCTGTGTTAATCTGACATGGTTACGGTCTGGAGCTACTATCTGGTAAATTGAAGTGATGTTGAAATTGTTATATTTTTTTCATATTTTTTTCTCAACAGATCCAACCAAGGTTGGTTGGATTTGTGTCGATGTACACAGCAATAGATCTGCGTAAGATCGTAATGCTATACCTTAAGAATGCACACCAATGGATGAGTGTGCAGCTAAACGCAGCGTGCTTTAATTTCAATTGGTGCGCAACAGGCTAATGCTTCCGCACGACTATTGTAAGTAATTCATTATCCAAGGGGATTCTTTCTAAAAAAAAAAATTGTAGCACATAACTATACGACTAACAATGACTTGAGAAGCTACTTCTGGAAAGCACCATCAAAAACCCATTCAATCACATTAAGTTGTCTTAACGACTTGTGTATTCGGGATTATGGAACAGGGAGAGGAGGGGTATATTAGATAGGAAGGAAGGACAGTAGACAGACAGGGAAGGAGAGAACAAAAGGGAGGACACTAGGGGAGCTTAAACTTCAGTGTGATCGTCGGGAGGCAATTAAAGAGAACTTTAATGGCCACGAGGTCTGCACTCTAGGGGCCACACGTTAGGAAAGTGTCAAGTAAGCCTTTTCTAATTATCGGCCACAGTAAATGTGGCAGAGGATATCTAATTTGTGCTGGGGGGATCATAAAGCCAGAGCTATCGACCTCTGCAATGCCCCATCGGAAGACAGGGCACTCCCCACCAGAGGGTGGAGACCAGGGAGGAGCCATAAAGATAGCACGCTAAAGCTGGGCAGTGGCTAACTGATGCTAACCCCAATTACCCAAACGTTCTTACCTTGGATGTGCATGTCTTGAGGGAAACTGGTTCTTTTTCTGCCTACTTATGATTCAGCTGGAACGGAAATAGATGTCTCAGGAGCTCTCGGAAGTGACCCTGTTCCACTTTCATCTGCTTGGTTAAGCCCGGCTAACCTGGAACATGTTGGTCCCAGCCTAGCATGCTGAGACTGCATGGAATTGCCACAGGCAGGATATTTATTTGACGGAACGATCATCCAAAGAGTGGAGGATGAAAAGGATTTAAGTCGTTTTTTTGGTAAAACTGAAAAACCTGCAGTTTGTATGTATCATTTGGTCAACCTTTGTTTCCCTTCCTTACTGGTTCCGTTGTTCTTTTTATGTAAAATATTTACTGTGGCAACTTTCTTGTTCCTTCCTTTTTTTTGATTTTGCGAGAAGGGAAGCAGTGCGTCATGTTGTTAATAACAGGAAATGCATTGGGAGAAATTGCAGCCTAAATCCTCCTTTTGCTGTTGGTTGCAGCTTGAGTCGCCTTTCGCTGCTAGTACAGGGAAGATGAAAAAAGTACACCCTGGGTTCTCATCTATAGATTAGTACAGATTAGCTGATTGCATTCAGAATTAAAGCTAGCTCCCAACCAGCCCTCAACATGTGACGCGTGCTTGCAACCTTGGTCGGCTAATTTTAATGTTCCTATTTCCTGTTCTGCCGTTGAGGACAATCCAGTGAGACCCTCCTTCTTGTTCAGCCAACAAGCCAAGAATTCCTGTTGTAGTTCTGCCTATATTTCACCTCTTTTTTTTCTCCTGCAGTGGGGGAGGGGTGGACCTTTCATGTGTATGAAACTGAGCCAAAACGTTTCAGTTTGACTTGGTGAACCTGGAATGATCCTCTGTTCATTTTCTGATTTGTTGTCTAGCTGCAAAGTGAAATATCAATAAAGTCAACCAGCTAAATTAAACAATGTTACCCTCCTGCTTTAAGGTCATAGTGAGCTTTGGCCCTCCATTGAAGACGCAGCTGTGAGTCAAGAATGAAAAAAAGGAATGCACTTAATTCATAATGGTCGTTGCTTTATAGATCTCTGGGGCATATGATGCCTATCAGAAGCATGGTGCTCCTAATAACATCCATTATATCACTTTGTGTAGCACTCCAGTTCTAAACATTAGTGTTAGTAGCATAGTACTATAGTCATTTTCTGCAGCAGAAACACAATGTAAATGCACACATTGAGATAGTCAATGTAAAGGCTGAGCCTAAACTCCAGCAAGACCTCATAGGCTACAGGACTGGAGTGTCTGTAGACTGAAGGAACTCTCTCTTGTTCCCTCTATCCCAAGTGCAAAATCCCCCACTAGTGCTCCTACTTCATGTCCCTCTCCTTCTTAATTAGCCCCTCTTTGTGTTCTGTCCTCTGGGAGCTCAGACAGGAGAGCAGCCACAATAGAAGATCCTGAGTGTTAAACAGGAAGTTCTGTGCGGTATCCAAGACTTCAATAGCCTCTGGATGAATTGTTAGTGTGACCTTTGGCTTTTTTAAGTGCTTGTTGAAAAGGCAGCCAGGGTATATCGAAGAAAGAGTACAATACAGAAAAGGAGATGCTGCTCTGTCGCTCTTTTGAAGACGCATGAAACGTTCAAGAGACACACAACTTTACACCATCAAAGATACAGGCCTCGTTCTCCATCGCTCCACAAGAGGATACCGACACACACCAGAAACACCCTTTTTGTTTTTTTATTGTCAGCTTTAAGAAAAGCACAGAATTACGCAGACCTTATCCTTTAAACCAAAAAATTGCAATGTCTTAGACATGGTTTCACCAAGTATTGAAACAACACAAGCAGTCTTCTGCCAACAGCCTGTTGACTGCCAAACTCTGTATGGAGGCAGAAAATCAGTTAGTAGGTGCAGATATCAACTCAAGCTATGAAATCAAATCATCGATTGTGGTCATTTTAGATACATGGGAGCAGTACAGTCTCTGAATGGCGTAAAACAATGATTATTGAATATAAGCCTTAAAATGAACTCAAAAGAATGGAGTTTAGCAAGCGGTATTCATGTGGCCTGATTATCTTGTTAAACAAATGTATTTATAAAAGGGAACCGTTAAAATGGATCTTTTCATTTTAATGCTGAATGCATCTTAAATGTTGCATTTTCCAGTTGATAAAACAAATGACATTTTGTTTTGGCAAATATAACTTGACATAGGCTATGTATTGCTGTTTCTTTTTACAGTCGATAGGGGGCTTAAACGTTTGCAGGGGTCGTTTTGGACGAGATAAACAATAAACGAGTTTCAGACCTGAGAGACCGAGATGGCTTCAAGCTGCCTCCCCATTGGGGACTATGGGGCTAGCTGCATCTAAAGGCCCTGATAGCTACATATCAAAGTCCTATCCCAGGGATAGGCTGGTACCAGCCCCAGCAATCATTAACTAGTAAGATAATCTTAAAACCAATACTAAAAGTGATATGTAACCAATGCAATGATCTTAGCAGAGGTTTTATGTGACCTCTGTCCAGGCTTCATCAGTACTTGTCCTTCATTGTTGTGAACAGGTTTCCACCAGTAAACAGCTATTTAGGGCGGACAAAACAAGAGACCTGCAATAGTCAAGCCTAGAGGTTATAAAAACATGCATGTGTTTTTCCTGTGTCAGCCCACGAATGAAGGGGTCTAACCGTTGCCATGTTTCTCGCATTGATAAAATTACACTTTGGTGATATTTCTAATGGGACATCGGGTCGAGTGTCGACCCAAATAGATGGGACATAGACTCTCGACCCAAATAGATGGGATGTTTCCACCACATTCTCATTTGTAGAGTCATTGGTCTGAACAGCCATGAACAGTCGACCCATTCAGTGCAACACCGCCCCCTGCTGGCTATGTGATGAATTGGCGTGTGAGATGAGGGTGCTGCTGGTGGGATGGGCCTGACTCGTTGCTTCAAATCCCAGTGTTTTCCTTTTTCGTCCAATGTCTCACTAAGTAAGAGTGTCACCCAATATCTCTCTCTATCTCTCTCTCTCTCTCTCTCTCACACTCTTTGTCATTCAGCCTTGTCCGATTCACTTAGTCAGTAGCTCGCCTCCTCTGTGTGCCAGTCGCTTGCTTACTTTCGCTGACTCCATCCCTCTCCTCTTTTTGCACAACTTACATCGCTTCCCCGTTTCTCCCTGTCTCTTTCTCTCTGTTTCTGTCTCCCTCCCTCCCCCTATTCCTCTCTCTCTCTCTCTCTCTCTCTCGCTCTCTATCAACCGCTCCCCGGCACTTTTTCCACCATCCATCACAATCCAACTCTCTCTCTTTTACCGCCACTCTTTCTGTCAAGGAGTTGCTTAGCTTCCCTCAACACCTACTTCCGAGCATCTTAGTTTTGGTGCAGAAAACTTTCCCTTTCATAACTCCCTGCATAACTGCCACCTATTTATTAGTAATTTATCTTTTTTTTTATTTCTCCTGTCTCCTCCAAGTTTTTTCCCCCCTCTTCCCCATGGCCATTCATATCCCCCCCCCCGGTTCTCCCTCTTTCACCAGACTTGTCATCACTCTGACACATCTGTCTTCTCTCACTTTTCTCTCTCCCTCACTCCCACCACCACTGTTCACCTCTCTCTCTCTCTCTCTCTCTCTCTCTCTCTCTCTCTCTCTCTCTCTCTCTCTCTCTCTCTCTCTCTCTCTCTCTTTGATTCCCTATCTCTCCGCCCTCCTCTTTTAATCTCTCCCGGTCTGTTCCCAGCGGAACAACGCCCCAGCACCATAAACCTTGGCATTCAATCCAGCCGGGCTCATGAATTTTAACAAGGTTCACAAGTGGACAGGAAGGAGGTCTTTCCAGAAAACCCTCCAAGCCCCAGTGCCGCCACCACCGTCAGCTTTTGCTTCTAGCAACACGCTCTAGGGGTCGTCCAGGGAGCCGGGTATTATCTGGTCTGCTTGGACCCCATCTACAGCACAACAGCTCCCGGGCCAAGGTCAATGCTGTGCCCGGCTTGAGGCCGCTGCTGTTCTCCTGGTCTGATGGTCTGCACTGCGATTTAAAGTTGTGGGCTGTAAGGGTCCAGCAGCGTTGCTAGGTGATGGTGAGGCCATGAAATATGAACCTGTAGTTGACCCAGGTGCAGCACTGGGAAGTGTGATTGTGACATTATCTTGCCACGCGGAGATGAGTAGGGTTGAGTGATAAGATTAGCTAGTATCCCCGTGATCCCAGAGGAAAAGTGTGGGCGCCCTGTTGGTGGCAAGATACCAATATAATATCGATATTGCAAAATGAGACTTTATATTGCCCAGGACTTCACTCATGGTTAAATCGTGTTATAGATTCTATTCATCACATTCAATTCACTGTGATATAGTCTCGCAAAGCTCCATGCTTATTTTGTCAATATTATCCACCTAGGTCCATCTACTGCCACATCGCTGGCTATTCTTCTGGAGAAACCACACAAGAGATGTAAACCGGAGAGAAGCAAAACCGTGTTTCTAGATGCCACCATGAATAATACAACGAGCGTGATGCTTCCTACATGATGAGGGCGTTGGAATATTTTAATGGCGTTACATTCAACTCACCAAGGCAACACAAAAAAAACACAGTACACAGGTCTGCCATGTCGTTAGTTTACTGCAGAGTGGGTATAGCTCTGAACGAGGAGAGAAAAAACACAAACAGTAACAACATGGAGTTGTATATCAAATCTAAAAAAACAATGAAGGACTGCTGCTGTCTTTATATCAGACTGAACCACTGCATTACACAGAGACAGCTGCTGTCTTTACATCAGACTGAACCTCTGCATAACACTGAGACACACAGCTGCTCTCTTTATATCAGACTGAACCACTGCATTACACAGAGACAGCTGCTGTCTTTATATCAGACTGAACCACTGCATTACACACAGACACGCAGCTGCTCTCTTTAGATCAGACATTCTTTCCTTTTAGCTGTCTTTCACAGTTCATGGTTTTATTTGATGATCAACACAAAACTCAATCACAAGACCTTCTCTGATGATGATGAGGATAATAATGAAAAAAAGCAATTATTAGTAATTATTATTATTACCATAACTAGTATTATTATTATCATTGATACTGATGACTGGTTTCAGGTCTTTACTTTCTAATATGTTTGATTGTTTTGTATCTTCCTTTCATTAGGCATCAGTGTCTTCTCCTGGTTAAATTATTATCTCGATGCCCATATTGTCCCAATGGCCAAAGTGAAAAAAGTGCTTTGAGCTCTTATGAGCTGGCATGTTAGTACCAGCAGAGGTCAACGTTGCATCAGCGTCTGCCAGTTTCTATTAATACGCCTTACATTATTTGAGAATCGCAGAGGCGTTTCAAAGGACTTTCTTTACGCCATTTGAAATGTTCTACTGATTGTCTGTATTTTAGACTTTTATTTACTTTTTATTAGATTCCAAGTTCATTTTGATTACTGCTTTGCATGGTCCCAGCTGTCTTTAATCATGGTCATGTTTCTCTATGAGCTTCTGGACTGTCTGGATGGATCTCTGAATCAAACCAGTGGGCTCTGATGTGAGCGCTAAACATTCTCCTCTGACTCACAAATCCAGCGAGCCACTCATATGCATGTACACCACTTTAGAATGCAGAGCAGCACAATACAACTGTGTAGGTGGAGGAATTAAGAGATTCTGCCTGACAATGTAACCTGGCAGATGGATAAAATTAAACTGAGGCATAGAGACCCGAGACACGCTAGCCAACGGCAGCACTTCAAAGTCCACTTTAATACAATGTGAACATTGCCTTATATATATATAAATATGTAAATATATAAATATATGTCTAACTGAAGGGAAGGCCAGGTGACAGAGAACATAGTTTTAGCTGCCAGGTTGACAACTATATACTGTCTATAAATATATATATAATATATATATATATATATATATATATATATATATATATATATATATATATATATATATATAATATATATATATATATATATATATATATACATATATACTGTAGATAGATATACTGTATAAATATAATGTATATAGATATATATTTTATTTTTTTCTAACATGTGGGCGGGCTATCTCTAGGCTGCTTACAAGGCCGAGGAAATACACAGTTTTACCAACACACAAGCAATCTCCAGACAAACACACACACACACACACACACACAGAGCAGCCCCACATAATCAAAGGCCAGCTTGCCAGCCAGCGTGTCTTAACTTGCTGTCCTCCCCCTGAAGCCCCGTCCAGCAGGCTGGTGGAGATGCAGCACATGGCTCTGCTGGACGGGAGTCCCTTCCATCCATGGAACATGAGTGGGAGATGAAACCTCCGAGGGCTGAGGGAGATGTCCTGAGACAACAATGCTTCCTCTTCTGGCACATCTAACCATGGCCTGACAGCAATGGTCTGCACACACCAATTTTGTGTATGTTTGTTTGTTTGTTTTTATGTGTGTGTGTATGTGTTTATGTGTGTGTGTCTGTGTGTGTGTGCTTGCCTTCGTGTGTGTGTGTACTTGCGTGTGTCTATGCACGTGGGTGCGTGTTGGTGTGTGTGTTTTGGTCTTGACTATGTGTCTAATGGCGCGTTTCTCCATCGGGTGCGGGTCAGTTCGGTGTGCAAATGTACGGCACAGTTCGCGTTTCCACCACCAGAAGTGGGCGGGGTCTGGACTGAGCCGTAATGAGCCGTACTCATTTAGCAGTACTCCTCCATTTGGGTACTGAGACATCTGAAAGCGTGCCAACTAGTTCGAGCTACACACGCCATCCGTTTACTGGTCGACAGAATCGTCACATCCGTGCAACAGGGGGATAATAACTAAATAACAGAGTACCTGCAAGGTATTTCTGGACAAAGGTGAAAACTTTGTTCATTGAAGAAAATGTTGCGCAAAAGTTTGCCGTCCCTCTTGGACGTCCTACATTGTTGCTCTTTGTTTATTGTGTCACATTCCAGCTACACTGTGTCAGCTATGACGTCAAGATACTCACGTAGCTGCTGCGGCTATCGCCATCCGGCTTCAACCACACCCTACCATTAGGGTACTTTCGACCTTGGAAACGCGAGCCGTAACTGAGCTAGGCCAAACCACACCTTCACTACTGGGCCAAGGCGTTCTGGGCCGATGCCCACCCGCCGGTGGCACCGTGGCATTATAAGGGTAAGGGTGAATGATGTGTACATGTCTGCCCTGAACGTTTGTGCAGCGTGTGTATGCGTCTGTAGAATTTTAGTGTGTGTGTGTATGTATGGATGTGTATACATCCATGCAGTATTATGTGTATGCGTGAATATGTACACGCCTCGTGCCCACTGCACCGTCAGTCAAAGGACTCGTGGCTGACCGATGGGGGAGGTTTCCAGGGTCGTCAGAGCCCGAGTAGTGTCACAGTGCTTAAATTTGCATACGTGATCTGATTGGATGACAGATCCGTTGCTGCCGAAAAACTTGAAAAATTGTCAACTTTTTGACGGAGCCTTCAGCGCACGGATCCACAATGCATTGCGTGTCCGTCCCCATTCAAAGTCAATGGGGATCAGTCAACGGACGGAGGTAGTGGGCACGAGGCAGTAGTGATGTAAAATAACGTGATTCTGCAGAGGGATAGAGGCAATTGGTCTGCAGATCAAATATACTACCGAACACATAGGGAAGCATCTTCTCATAGGGTAGCATGATTTGATAGACTATGCTATCAAGTCACACTACGGCAGCAAAATCTGACAAGGGAGCATAAGACAGAACACCGGCCATAAGCACTGACGGAACTGGCCTGGGGACGTGCGAGTCGACAGCCGAGCACCGCGTGTGAAGAGACCCCTATAGAAATTCATAAGGCTGTCAGCAGCCGATCAACCTAAAGCGGCCGAGGGAGGAGGGAGGGGGAGTCAGGGCCATGGGATATAAAGATGGATCGTCTTCATCTAATGCGGGAGAGGCAATCTCTGGGGATGTGACGACAGCCCAACGTCGCGTCCCGCTTGGGTTGAGAGAGCGATGTAATTGTTTTCAGTTATGATGAGCGTAAACACAACGGTGTGATGTATATTAGCAGTCTGAAGGCGGGGGGAGTGGTGGCGGGCGGTCCTGCTCTGTCAGCGATTCGATACTGATGTGTGTTTTGTTTTTTGTTTACCTGCTTGTGAATAATCGTGTTGGGGATGGGGGGGGGGGGGGCAGTGGAAGCTGGTGGTGGAACTGGGAGACACGGTTCTACACCCATTTGCTGACTTCCCTGTGGTGACAGTGTGAGTGTGTGTATGCCTGCCTACATGTGCAGGCCTGTGTGTTTACATTTAAACTGCTACTGTCATTGTTCCACAAACCCAAGATGTAGGTTCTAAGATGAATACAGTACACACAGGTTTTGAAAATAAAATACCATCTATGCCTAATCATTCCCCCTTTCATTCTGTCTAATGAGCATTCATAAAACATAATTTTTAGTGTGAGCGACATCCTATTAGAACTAAATACACTACCATTATAGTACTAAAGTGTTTATTTCTTTGAGGTTTAGACTTAAATGTATTCAATCTAATTAATTAAAGAGGAGAAAGGCCACTGGACACTATATGATGGCAGTATTTAGTAAAACGATGCTGATCCCTGCTGGCAGGTGGAAGAAGTACATGACGTGTGTGTGTGTGTGTGTGTGTGTGTGTGTGTGTGTGTGTGTGTGTGTGTGTGTGTGTGTGTGTGTGTGTGTGTGTGTGTGTGTGTGTGTGTGTGTGTGTGTGTGTGTGAGTGCGTGCGTGCGTGCGTGCGTGCGTAACCGGTTTATGGATAGTTATGTTATATTTCACCAATAATCCTTTTATTCCTTTCAATTATTATTTTCCCTTTATGTATGAGTGTTTATTTGTTTCGAACGCTTTTATTTTAATACTTTGGGTTGTGTGTTGTCACTTCCTGTTTTTTCCGCGCCGTCCTCTCCAGTCGGAGAGTTGCCCTGCTGGAGAGAGGTAGGAATGCAGAGTGCTCCCAGTTTATTAAAGGGGACCTATTATGCTTTTCGACTTTTATGACCTATAAACGTTGTTATAATGATTGATTGTCATGTTTAACCATACACAAAAAACGATGTCGATTTTCGGGAAACTTCCTCTCATCTGGGCACTTTCAGCCTTCTCTGTCAACGCTCCGTTTCGTCAAGTTATAAAAGTTATAAAACATGGTCAAAACATAAAACAAACGTAAATAATAATATTTTGAGTTTGTGGTTGTTAGTTTCTGACTAAAGGACGCTCTGTTTAGTGGGTAAACATACTTTTATATTCAGTTCGGCCGTCTTTGTTTGATTTGGTGCCTTTTGTGTCCCCTTGTTTAGAGTGCTCGTGAGACTGTCAGCAATCACAGCACTGACGTATATATTAACGTGTTCCCACACTGGTATGGGAGCTCTCTTTTTGTGTGTTTTTATGTATTATTTATTTCGGGGTATTTTTGTTCAATTTTCTTTGTTCAGTGGGCATGTTCATTCTGATGTCGTAATGTGACATGTTCGCCAGTCGGAGAGTTGCCCTGCTGGAGAGAGAGTGCTCGTGAGACGGACAGCAATCACAGCACTCGTGTATACATTAATGTGTTCCCACACAGGACCCACACAGAATAAAAGCTCCTGTGGCAAATCAGCAGTTGTCTCCCGACTCATTGACACAACGCAGAATTAGCTGATGCAAGTCAAGGCCGGCTACACGTGCGTGCGTGCGTGTGTGTGTGTGTGTGATGCATGCATATACATGATCCTTGACAAACAATAGGAGCATCGATGGTGACGTAGTAAAGTGCTCTTTTTCCATATGAATGAGTTCACCTCAGGGTTGCCGGTCTGAAGACAGAAGGAGTGGGTCATTCAAAAGCCCTCTTCAATACACTGTTTACTGCTGTGGCCTTCATTGTGATAACCATCACATCTCAAAACCTTGGAAACATAATAACTTATTTTGATATTTGATTGCGTATTGAACAGCAGAGCACATCGCAGTTTTGACCAGTGTACCTTCTTTACAGACGGATGGAGGGCATGCTGAAGGTTTCAACAGCCTTTAGAGATGTTGGCCATTAGGCCGCAGCACAGGGGAGGTCAACATTGGAGTGGGAGAGTGGAACGGCAAAATGTCATCTCGACAGCACACGTCCTCGGAAACTCTGAAACCGGGTTGCCATGACAACGCTACGAGGTGCTTGCAGACGTTGGCTCCGCCCACCTCTCACCAATCAAACCAAATCACACCAGCAGGACACTGTATGGTCCCTACTGGCAGTCTCACAACACAGATCATGGTCACTAGTACCACCACCACCGTCTCATCATTATCAGCCAATCACAGAAGTCAGGAGGGGAAAGCGATGATCGTTCCCAGGTGGACCGCCTCTCTCACTCTCCCTCTCTCTTTTTCCCTCTGTGGGTTTTACCTGCCTTAGCTATGCGTTACGCCACCTGATATGACGCTTCGGTTGTCTAGATTACCTTCTGGGATCGCAGTTCATTTAGCTTCCTGTAAAAAACTCCCAGGGCAGTGTCACCAAACTCGGGTGCTTGGTCTTAATATGACGCCGGAGTCAACAGGGTCTTATACCGTCATTAGCAAGCACCTCTTGTGCAAACAACACAATGTGGCAGTGGAGCATCTTCAGAACCAGTCCATGAACATCTAAACTTTAAATAATCATGGTCATAATTTCTTCTTTTTTTGCTTGCCCCAGACTCTGTCTCCTTACTCACTGTAGCTTTAGGTACTAAAAACAGATCCATTTTCCACTGCCACAACAATATTGTTTACTGTTACTTTTTCTGGTTAATTTTTTTCTCACCAAATATTCTAGAACGCAGCTCTTCAGGCCCAGTGCCTAAAAAAAGAGAACAAATACGTGTCCGGCCTGCGCTGGATCCCAGACTGAAAATCCGGACTGTCCAGGCTAAAAGTAGGCCGGACGTTGGGCCACCACTCGCCCCCTAGAATGTCCAGACGTCCGGCCCAAATCTAGGCCGGACAGTCCAGATTTTCAATGCCTTGTCCGGCGTCCAGCACAGCAGGCGCGTGCCGTCCATATGGGCAGATGGGGCAGTGAACTCCCTGCAAAAGGATGCTCCCAAAAAAATAGTTCCTCAGTAAATCATCGCTCCAAGTTTATTTTTAATAATGTGATTGTCACATTAACTATCTATACTTTCTGTAGGCTTTCCAAATATTTTTGGTCTGTTGACATCAAATTCTGGAGTATGGTGGCGATTCTTGTTGAGATTAACGTTTCATGCGATGTTGGGGCAGGGCAGCTCAGCGACCGCGTCCCTCCGTATGTTTCTCGCAAATTTAAATTGTATACCTGATTTCATACCTGATTCAAACAGAGCTGTTATTGAGAAACTTGCACACATGAGATCAGGGCCAAGTTCCTGTATAAATGATCGAAGGTCTGATAGCTTGATTGTGGACTTCTCATAAGCTATGTCTGTTTGTTTGATGTTGCCAAATGCGTTCTGTATAGGCCTATCTACGTTTTATTTCTACTTTTCATTAATTTATTTGCAATGCACTTGCTAAGCCTATGCTGTTTATTGACAGAAATGACATTCAGATATTCGGGTGGAATTGTTAAGGCATTGTAGCCTATTCTTTTTTTTCAACATGTATTTGTATGTTCTTCACCTGAGTGTTACAGTAAAATATGGAGGAATAGCTACATATGTTTTAATGTAGCTCAAAATATACATGTTAAAAATATAGATTAATTGTGGTTGTGGTCATACGCCAGTAATATCTGCCCTATCGAAATGAAGGGGCAACGCACGCTACTGCCATCAGGCCGGACGCGTATTTGTCCTCCTTTTTGAGGCACTGGGCCTGAATAGCTGCGTTCTAGAATATTTGGTGGGACGCAGCACAACGTCCAATGCCGTTATATCTCTAGTCAAACTACTTATTGGCTAAGAGTGGTGTCAGATAAATATCTGATATATCATTGGTTAACACCGTAAACAAGGCTCCATGTGCTGGCTACGTCATATCTACGCCGGCTTCGTTGACAGAAAGTTAGCTCCTTGCCAAAACGCCAGACATTGACGAATGGATAAAAGAGTACAAAAAGAGTACATAAAAAACAGCAGTTGAGTCTCATTTCATGGCTTATACTCTGTCATTGTGATGTTGATGTAAGCAGTCAGGGTAAAGCTGGCATTGAAAGACATGCGGGAACGGAGAAGCACAAACGCAAAAGACTTGCGGCAGGTACCTCTTGACAGAGGGCATTTTTTCGCCCCTGGATAACAAAATAACCGCTGCTGACCTGTGTAAGGTTTACCATGCTGTAAACGAGCATCACCAGTTGTACAGAGGTGTAGACTGTGGCGTGAAAGTGAGCCGAGGGATATTCAGTGACTCGCCAAGGCTTTGTGTGAGAATGTCCAAGGGCCCTATTCTGTACGGATACGTACAGATTACATCAAAGAAAACAACCTGCCCTTTTCCGTGACAACCGACGCATCAAATAAAGGTACTACCAAATGATTTCCAATTGTACTGAGGTATTTTCACTTTGAGGAAGGCATACAACATGCATTGTTGGAATCTTATTGTGACAGCAATGACACTTCAGAGGCTATAACAAACCAGCACTGGCTAAACTGGAGATGTCTGGTCTAGAAACACACACACACACACACACACACCCACACACACACACACACACACACACACACACACACACACACACACACACACACACACACACACACACACACACACACACACACACACACGCATATACAGATGAAGACACTGAAAACAAGTCCCCAATAGACTGAAACACTTTAGAAATGCTTTACTTTTTTAGCAGTTTTTATAATCTCCTTTGTTGTTTACATAAAATGTTATTTTTATTTATTATTTATGTTACCTTTTACCTTTTTCAGTCCACAAATGTTATGCTTTTTGACACTCTGCACTTATCTGCAAAGATTAATCTCAGTGGTCAGTTTTTGAACACCTCATTGTATTGAATAAATGCAAATACTGGGAAAATAATGTTTTACTTTTCATTAATATTTTTTCCTATTCAGTCACACAAACATCATCTATAAACCACACCAAATTGTATTGTAGATGGGAGTTCAACAGAGTCCTATGTAATTATTCTTGCCTCAAGATATGCCGCACAATGTCCTCCTTTTTGGTGTTCTGGAAATCGTCAGCCTGGCGCCCCCCCTGAAGAACTCTGGCGCCCCCCAGAGGAGGCGCGCCCTACAGTTTGAAAAACCCTAGCCATACACATAGATAGCTGATGCAGAAATGTTGCAAGATTGTCTATCAAACCAAAAGCCATGTGATCTGAATAACCTATTTTGGCAGAAAATAACATCAGAAACGACTCCCCAGTATCACTTGAATTGAAAGGTCTCGAATGATGTCTGCATCACTGCTTCAGTTTATTCATGTTGGAGGGTATGAATTCCAAAGCAGGTCAAACCTACATACCAACATAGAAATACACACACACACAAATGCAGAGACACACAAACAGCTACACATACATGTGCCATAGGACCTTTACGCAGACCTAGTGCTGCTGGGGCTTATTTCATGCTCAACCATCTCAGCTCGAATCCATTGGACTGAGAAACATGCCTCATCACTTGTTCTAGAACTCTTTACATTGCACGGCGTTGCTGCTCAGTGCCCGCCGACCACTGAAGACAGAACACAACAGAACAGCCTGTCAACGTCCCCCGGAAAAAAACATCCAGGGGTGTCGGGGCTAGGGAAGAAAATCCTGCGATAAACTTACATCACCTTTCAGCGAAAAACTAAATCATCTCCAGACCCCGAAGCGATTTACAGAAAAAGTCCGGGCCAGGAGATTATTTATATTTCTCTACTTTATCTGCTATGGCGGTCGGTTCCAGGAACTCGGTTTGTGGTTCTCAGTTGGTTCATTGGGATGTGTGGAGCTAGCGAGTCCAATATCGTGGACTAGCGTCAGTGGGTGGGACCGACTGATGCTAAAGACCTATTAGAGCAGTGCCAGTGGGTGGGACTTCACCAGCAGAAACCAACATCCACAGCGTCTGAAGCTAAGCTAACAGAGGCTGTTGATAAAACTGAAGTACAATTCACTGAGTTCACCAACTAATACTCTTCACTAGAAATGTTGTGTGAAATGATTTTCAAGCAGTCTTGCGGTATCAGCTTGGTAGATGGAACAGCGAGGTGTCCGATAGGCGGAGATCTAGATCAGCGGGAGTGGCCAGCGAAGCTGTGCATTGTGGTGCATGGTGGGAGTTGTTGTCTTCAATCCACGCCAAAAAGTCACTTTCTGCCTTTTCTCGGTCAAGACGGCACCAAATTTGAATTTTATTTTATTATTCGACTACATATAGGACCCAATTTCAATACATATTCATGACTCCACCGGTGAAATGCTCCTTTAACCTATTCCCTGTATAAAACAAAGACAGCTAGGATAAGATGCTACATAAAGTACTATAACTAAATACGACATACAAATGCGTACATTAAGGACCGGGACGTACAACAATCAACAAATACGAGTGGTGGGAGCAGGTGTCTATGCAGAGTCTAGGACGGTGGACTCTGAACAGGTGAGTCTTGAGTCTTTTGCGGAAACTGGTGAGGTAATTTAACTGGACAGCATTAACATACCGTTGAGTAGTGGCCCCTTAGCAATCCCACTTTGCTGCCCACTGCATAAGACTGCAGGCAACAACTGCAGAACATACATAGTTTGGATACTTTACAAACATTTTGGATGTGGTGGGTTAGTCAGGAATGCTGCTGTATGATTTGAAATCCAAATGGAAGAAAGAGACGACAGGTTAGCTTAATTTTTCCAATAGGGGACAGAGGCTCTAGACCAGAGGCGGAGTGGCCGTCGGGACGATCGGGAGATTTCCCGGTCGGCCGGCCGGCCAGCCAGCGAGTTCAGGTGGACCGGCCCACAATTGTGTAGCGGCCTGCGAAGTCAGTTGGACCGGCCCACAGTCGTGAGTGGCCGCGGGGCGTCTGCAAGCCGGCCCTGAGCATAATTTATTCCCCGCCAAGACGCCGTGAAAATCCCCGAAATACACAATATATGTCTCAAGAACATCCAACCAATATTTATACCACTTGCTTACTCTCTATGTCTCATTCATGGTTTTTTTTTTATATTACTTTTTTTTACTTCATTTAATTCTTCATTATTCAGGCGTTACAGAACTTTCATGGCCATGAATAAATAATACGAACTACAGTTTACTTTAATATGTTTGTTCTTGAATTGACGTAATGGAGCAAAGACTCCTGGGATTGGGAAATGCGTTTATCCAATAAACAGCTTGCAGGTCAAGTCCATTTTCGGAAATGTAGGGGGATAGCCCTAAAGACGCGTCAGACAGAGAAGGCGAGCAAGTTCGTGGTTGCTTGCTTTTGCTTGTTGTGGCACTCATGGAAGGCAAGAAGAGAAAAGAGAAAGGAGGGGCTGAAAAGGCCAGAATAAAGAAGAAGCGGATGCTGGAGGGGGATGCATCTAAGTGCTGAAATCAGGCATTAAAGAGTTGTGCAGGTGAATTAGCCAGAGCTCCACCATTGACGTTATTGCTAGGCGGGAGCTAGCACAAGCTGCTAGTCAAATGTGTATGTGCTGGCTGGTATATTTCAGACGAATTAATGACTTAACTGATCTTTCTCTTTTAATGGATGGAGAATACGTTAACAGATTTGGAACATGTAGTAGTAGTCGTCTAGTCGTGTCAACACGTTACACCGGTATTACCGAGCATAAATGGTATAAACTTTGAAACTAGGTCACTCCGTCAACTCTCCTCTCACACTAGGTGACAGCGTCTTATAACGTTCTATATTATATAATAGTATAATATAATTTTATAGATAATATCACGGCCAAAAGCTCTGCGCCTTCGGATGGCTGTAGTGCGGGGAGCACTACGGCCATCCGGAGTGCTTTTGTTTACCGGCGTTGCTATGGTTACTGGTCTTGTAAGGAAGTGCGCCAATTCTCGGAGCGCCTCTTCCGCACAGAGCAGAACTGTGACCTATTTTACCCATTTTTAATTTCTTAATTATAATTATATCATTCATTTTTACCAAAAAAAAAATGTATTACTGAAAAAATATATAAATAAACGGTGTTGCAGGGGGGTGGGGCCGGACCGGGGAGGATTCTCCCGGTGGCTATTAGTGCCCCACTCCGCCCCTGCTCTAGACAAGAGGTTCTTAACATGTGTCCCATTTTGCACGTGGGACTTGGTGTATGTGTGTGTGTGTGTGTGTGTGTGTGTGTGTGTGTGTGTGTGTGTGTGTGTGTGTGTGTGTGTGTGTGTGTGTGTGTGTGTGTATGTGGGAGAATGTGTGTTTTGATTTCTTCCTTTTCTGATATAATCAACTTCGACATCGACATCCAGGTGTAGTATAGCTCTCCTGTGAATATAGAAAGTGATTCCACTCTTGTCTGTAAGCAAACATGAGCAAATCCTGCATATATAACACACTTCTCCCACCAGCCCCCACCCAGCCCGGGGCCCCACACAGCGCTGATAGGGCTTGTATTTCATAGTCCTGTCTATTCCCTTATCCACATCAGCCTGCGTGGCAGGCTGATGTTCTCCACATATCCTTAAGCAATGTAATGCTACGTCCTCCATCATCAGTGACTCCCTAATGAACTAGCCCAGCATCAGCAGCCTGTTGAAGTGGGTCGGAGACGCAGTGTGGGGGGAGAGATACGACGGTGGCGGTGGAGGTGCATAAGCGTTGAGGTGAGCAGTACATCACTATGGACAGCTGAAATAGGATGACACCTACGATTAATTGACCTGAAAGTCTGTCGTATCACATCAATATTTCTCAAGTGTTTTTATTGAATTATTAATCCAAAATATAAATACAACAATATGATGTAGCGTTGTTATAAACAAATTGTGTATATGAAGGTGTTTATGCCATGTTTCCCCAAAGGGTTGCAACATTTTATACGCTTAACTTATTCCATCATTGCATTAGTAAGTGCTGCAGCGCTCAGTGGAGCTGCAGAACAC
This sequence comes from Gadus macrocephalus, assembly GCF_031168955.1. NCBI lineage: Eukaryota > Metazoa > Chordata > Actinopteri > Gadiformes > Gadidae > Gadus > Gadus macrocephalus. Next base: position 15,144,970 of record NC_082398.1, read on the forward strand.
AGTGTTGATTGGAGTGGCACCTGACACTACTTGGTGAGGATTATTCTGAGACAAAAGTACCAAAGAGTTCCTTTAACTGAGCAAAATATCAGCAGAAAGGGCTTTAGAGAGGGGCAAAAAACAAATATATGAATCGGCCTGTTCAGGGGGAACCATCTGGCTCGGTTATTTTCTAACATCAGAGAGTACCGCTTCCTACAGGTGTCGTCAAATAGTTCCCAGCCTGCGACATCAACGTTGTTTCCACTGAAACACTGTGGAGAAGCAAGAGACATCCTGGACCAGCGTCATTTGGTCATTGGTCCAGGATTTCCGTCATCCATTGGTCTAAAAACAGAACAATGACGTTGATGGTCCATCTTTGACGGAGATGATGAAGCCTCTTTCAGACACAATATGAGGTGCTCATTGCAGTAGTGTAGAAAATAGCATCACGGTTTACATCTGTGGGATGTTTCCCGGGTCCTTCGGACTATAAAGCCAGTCTCTAAAGAGCTGCAGGGGAACAGTAATCAATGGTACCTGCCTGCTCTCATCATCTCCTCTGGAAGAACCAGGATCTCAGCATCAAGAGGCCTCTGAGCCACTCCTGGGGACACATTGTTCAAAAGTTGCTTCCGTTGTGCAACTCAACGAACCCCCCCAGTAGCTCCAGGCCATGCAGCTCATGAGAACACATTTTCATTTGGGAGAAAATGAGATCGCTTTTCTGAAAACATATCAGGGATCTTTCTTTTGCCTGAAGTGTTGATGCCATCAGACAAAAGAGGGTTATTGTCAGTTAAATCAATACAACTTTTAAAATAGGGGAGCATAACTCAGTGTTTAGGGTGGCCCACTTCCAGCAGAATGAAACAGGGTTAGATTCCACCGCCTACCTGAAGGCACCCTTGAGCAAGATTACCTTACCTGCTCCTAAGTAGCAATCTCAAAGATCTACAAAGATTTTAGTTAAAACAAATCTCAGTTATGGCACGATCTGTAGCCCGAATGAGGAAACACAATGGTGACTATGGCCCAATGAGGTAATCCATTGCATTTCCAGTGTTATGACTGTAAGGTACCTGGTGTGGGGTGTCATTCCTTTCCCCTTATTCAAACCACAAGTGGCGGGCAACCGACTGGCTCTTCAATTCACTGTGTGTGTGGCGGCTTTCAGGTCTTTTTCACCATAGGTTCCGCCAAAGAGAACAAAATGGATAAGAACGGTATGTATCAGAATTGACTGTAACACTAACAGGTATAGTCTGTTTGTCAGATTGTTTTCTTTTTTAAAGCTGAGTCAGCATTTCAATACTTTTTTCAAGACACAATTGCCACAGTAAGACTGCCCAGTGCTCTTTGAAAATACAATGACACACAGTGTGGTGTAATGACAGTGTGGTGTAATGAATTTAGCAAATGGCGCATTAACCTTTCCCAAATGAAAAGGAAATCTGTTGCTTTGTGTGAAATCTACTAAATATTAGAGAACAGGCAAACATCTAAATGTCTCAATATTTTATTCATATAAGTTTAATCGTATTAATTTGATAAAAGTTTCTTATGAAATAATATTGTGAAAAATAGAACACCTACAGAGCCATACAGTACACAGTACAATACAGCATCTGACAGTTAAAATAGTATAGAATACAACAGTTAGTTGAGGGGAAAAGCAAAAGGTTCAGAAATAATTCAAATAATTAATAAATCAAAGTAAATAAATAAGAAAATAAATAAATTATGACAAATGTGGTGAAAGAATAATACAGATCCATTTCTATCTAGGAGTTTGGTGACATATATTGCAATATTGTGCTATCTCTCGAGTATCACCTACAATGAGTCAACAATGTCGATTCAGATTCACGTACAGATTCTCCTCTCCCAGATTCTCCTCGCCTTGCTTATTCAATATTCTCACTCCTTCCCGGTTCAAAGATCACACAGTGATCCAAGTCATCCTCGGATCCATCTTTATGAAAACGATATGTGTGTATCTGAGCAGACCGCTCATAAATAAGCCTGCACATGAATATTAACCGGTTGTATGCCATCTATCTATCCTGTGGATTACCATGGTAACGGAGAAGGCAGAGAAAAATTAATGAAAAAAAACAGTTGCCTGGGAAAGGGAAAGGGAAAGGGTTGAGGTGTACGTCAGTTTCAGAGTAAATGCCAGACCTGCTGTTTAGCTTTACAGTAATGTAGTTACCACCGATTCAGAGGCTATTTTAAATAGAATATGACATTTGCATGTGAAGGCTTTTCAAAGAAGGCTGTTTTGAATGCCAGAGGCAGGCCCTCAACATGCACCAGTAGGCATGCATTAACCTAGTGTCACCACAGTTAAGGGCCCCTGTATTGTCCTTGCATACCTGAGAATAACTTAATTAGGGTTTTTCTTGTGGTCAATGCTATCAATTAATTAAAACATTTGTAGCTTATGTTTGCATCTATCTGACTCTGATTTGAATGATTTGAAAACCTTACAATAAATACTTTCAATCAAAATCGGGGAATTGGTACTTTTTGAACAACTAGAATTTGCAAAGATTAGTTTGCTGTTAAACTGTGGGCCTATATTGTATCAAACCATTATTTATGATGAATCTTGAAACAGAAGTTGAAAGGCGCTATACATTCTTTAATGATTCTGCGGCAGACGATTCCATATAATAGGATTTCGATATTTGCAAGCGGTGGAACAGCAGAGTTGAACATCAAGCTGTCATTCTGAAACATAAAAAACAATATATCAACTCTGTCGGCAGCGCATCTCTACAATAAGCCTGGCTCTGCTGAGTAAATTCAGAAATGGTGATGATTGCAACAATTCAGCAGACGATCCATCCTTATCGCTGCCCTATTTTACTATTATTAATGCCATTTAGTAACTTTCTATTTTGGAGATATGTCAATAATGAGCAAGTAAGTGTTAGGCTTCTTGCTCAAGGATGCCCACAGGTTGAACCCAGAACCTTTTGGCTAGGAGTCAAACAAACCAGGAAGTAGAATATCCTGCCCCATTAATTCTGCTCTCTTCTAAAGACCTTCAAAATGGGTTTCAGAAACCTAATTAGCTCACATCATTTAGTAAAAGTGTGAGTTTGTCGAAAGAGTATGGTGTCAAAATACAGGCGGTAGCAGCACAACCCAAATTATAAGATTGATAGAAAACGTTTTTAATCCCCCGTAGGAGAGATTTGTTTAAATGTTAGGTTTCTCTTTCCGAGTTCTTGAGCACTAAGCAATCTCTCAGGGAATTACTACTCCTGTGCAAATGAGTGGTGGATGCGTTCCCAACCGCCAACATATATTAGCAGCACATCTTTCAAGTGGTGGCTGGGCCCAAGAGATGTACTTTGAGGGTAAGATGTATGAAGATAAGCTGCCTTGCCTCTTACATTTATAGAGCCATAGTGGAGAGAGCCAACGGCATCATTCTTATGAGACTGATGGGGGGCAGGGGGCTCCCACACACAATAAACCAGCTCAGTTCAATAAGCTTCACAGTGTTTCTGACAACAGTGGGGGTTGAGTTACGGTGATGAGGAGCCAGAACTCTGCAACACCTTCCTCCTCCTTTGGCTGAACACAGTCAAACCGCGCAGCTCAAGCAACATGATAAATACTATTATTACAGTTATATTGTACCATTTTAATGAAGTAAATCATTATATGAGCTGTAAGACAAAGTGCCAAGAACATGCTAATAGTTACTTTGAGTCTTAATCAGAGTGATACAAGACTTATACAAAGAGTATTTAACCTGTATAACTTAACTTTTTCGTTTTTGATTAGCCTTTATTTAAGGGTGAGATAAGCATCCAAACTAGCATGGCATTGGAGGAAGGAGAAAACCAGCATTAACTGATAGAGCAGAACATGCAATGCCTAAACAGACATATTCCAGAGGGGTTTGAACCCACAGCCTTCCGGATAACCAATGAGCCACCACAAGCACACACATTTGGATATGAGAGATTGATAGAGTGAGGGAGCGAGAGAGCGTTAGAGCGAGAGAGCGAGGGAGTTAGAGAGCGAGAGAGAGAAGGCAATTGTGATAAGTATGCAAGAAGGCTGATGATTGGACATTTGTAAATATAACTGAAATGAATAACTACATAAGAGCTCTTCTCTGGTATCTTATCTATATTCAAATCTCAAGTGGAAATATTTCATTCAGCCAAAATATCAAACGTCTCTGCAGTGTCCCTATGACTGAGGGGTGATTACATAACATAATCTGCTTGTGACTATGCTTCGGAACCAACCCTTGGATCCAGATTTAAATTCTACCATTTTAAATGGTACATCTCATTTAAATAATTAGAGCCCTGGGCTCTGTTGAATCCAATTTCTATGGGATTTATTTACAGTTATATATGATTTACTGGTAGTCACGCAAGATGATTTGACACATATTGTCATGCTGTAGGCAATTCTGCACCAGATTCTCCTCTAAAGTATTTGCAGTTGAAATTTACCTCCAAGCCAGACATTTTTAATATCTAATTCAGTGTGCAAGGAAAAATAAGTCAAATTAAATATATAGCTTTATTTAAGGAAGTCCCCTGTCAATCAAAATTATAACAATGCATCTATGACATAGGTCTGTGAAAATATGACTTCTCAATGAAAAGTGGTGTCGTGGCTCAACTTGCCCAAGTGTAGGGGTAATACAATTTTTCAATTTGAATGCATTTTCCTTATATATTTGCTTAAGGTAACTTAAAGAATATGAAACCTGTCAATATTTCGGTATTTGGCCACTTCTCTGATGTATTTTCAGCCTTGACATAAGTGGCTGCTTTCTCCATCTCATTTCTCTCTCTTTCTTGGCATGAATGCTTTGCAACAATGTTTAAAATATGAAAAACAAAATCTGTTGTTTAATGCTACATTGAAATACTGCTTTATACGGGACTTAACTTTACTTCAGTGCATCACAGTGCATTTACTGGCTCACTTGGCCCCACAGCCACCATTTTGGAAAAGAATGCTTTGTTTAACAATCCAGGCTTATCTTTAGGTAATTTATTCCCAAAGGTTTAAACCATTGGGAATCACGAACACGTCACCAACACGAATGACATATTTGTACGTGTGGATAAATTTCCTTTGGCATAGCAGTCATATACCTGATATGTTAAAAACTTACTTTGACAAGCAAAAAAAAGTTCATAGTGAAAAAACATACTTATACTTTACCATGTGATTCTCTCCATCACAGCCAGATATCAATTATGGGTGCTTCCTGAATTGATGGTCAAATCACAACAAATTTGTACTGTTGCCTAAATAGAGGGGGTGAGTCAATTTACCCACTGGGTCATCTTACCCTCCCTACCAATGTAATGCCTTTTAATACATTTATGTGATAAGGATTCAAATATTGTTGGGGTCAATCATTTCTAATCATTCAATGAGGAAAACTAAGTGTTATGAACTTTCACAAGAGTCGCCACTGGGTCATTCAATCCATCATTGTCAAACAGTAACTGACTGCCACGCAAATATGTGTGAGAACGCTTGCTTTCCCAAATTGAGTCAACAGAAGTTAGAGACCTAACCGTGTGTATCCTTCATAAAGAGATCGCATTCTCATGTACGACGAGCTGCACAAGCGCTCGTAGCTTCCCCCGGGACGGAACACGTTCCTAGGCCAGCCTGCTAGCTTACACGAGGTGTTGATGTTGAGCAGCACATCTCACACGGTCGTTGTTGTTGTTGTGAAAGTGTCTTGATGTTGTCATTTAGCCGTTATAGCTTAACTGCTGTTTCTTAACTTCAAACCAGAATTTTAAAACACTGTTAAGTGTACATTATTGCTGTTGTTTGTGTTTTAAATTATTTAAAAGGATTTATCAAGAAAATAGCACTAATAGGCCTTTTTTACGCCCGGCAGCTTGGCACGCCTGGCAATTTCACTCCCTTCTCTGTGGTAAACCGACGTCACTGAGCAGGCTTTCTTGGTTCACTGGAGAAGCACGGAGAGTAGACCTCTTTAGAACAATTTGCATACAACAAACGATAAAACACGTTTATGATTCAAGAGACTCGCATGCAAGAATGAGTATGCATCTGAGTGTAGGCTAAAAACGTGATTAGCTATTTCCAAGTTCAAAAACGGCAACATATTCTTTCTTTTGCTGACCACTTGCTTTTTATCCACAGGATAAAAAACGTCTTTCTTGTAGATCGCACCATCTTTCCCCTTCTTTGTTTAATGTGACTGCATCACCTTCTCTCACATGATCAGCAGCTCATAGATTTCACTGTCTCTCAAGATAGAACTACTCATGTTGATATCGCTGTGTTGTCTCTGTCTCGACAACACAGCAACAACTCTACTCAAGTCCCGTCACTGGAACCAAGGAGCCGTCTAATTGCATTTACATCAGAATGAAACAGCCAATGTGTGTATGGTCCGGGTGGGTAATTTGGGGTGCATAAGCCTGCGATTTATCAGGGGCAGTATAAATGCACGGACCATGCCGGTTAGAGGTGTAAGTTGTAGGATAAGTTAGTTTTTAAAGGACAATACAGTTTAGGTCAGGGGTCACCAACACAGTGCCCGCGGGCACCTTGGCGCCCGCAAGGACCACATGAGGCGCCCGCAGGCGTGTTCTAAAAATAGCACTACTCATTCTTAACAATATACTACTAGGTACAACAAGGCAACTAACTAAAATAATGAATGCAATGCACATATTGTCAGGGAGGGCAGCCGACTGAGGTCTAAGGACATGGAAGGCTCCTAGGATGTCCAGCTCCTGGAACCTCCTTTTCAGTTCTGTCTCCAGGCCAGTAATGTAGGGTTGGATGACCTACAATGAACAGATCAGCACATTTTCTCTACCAGGAACAGAAGGATCAAAATTACTTTCCCTACTCTTATTTAAAAATAAAGTTAAAATCTACACTAATCTGTTTCCACCTCACCTGTTGTTTCAGCAACATTTTGTCAGCTGTCCTCTTGGCCTATATTAATCAGTATCTCTCCTGAACAGCCCGGCCCCTGAGAAGCACTGGGTTGTTCAGCACTGTTTGATGCCTAGGAACATTCAAAATAAATTGATTATATATTTAATAAACATTTACTAGCCACAGCCATTTGACTGTTCAACATAATTTCAGACTAAGCTAACTACCTCCTCAAGCTGCTCCGTCTTGTCTGGACGAGGCCTTTTTTGGTACAGAAAAAACTTTTCAATACTCTGGTTTAAAGCAACAAACATTCAGAGTCAGAATAAAATAATATTAAGAATAGAATGTAATAAATGTTTTCTATTCTTTTTAATATGGGCACCGTATAGGCCTATCTAAACTATAACCGCATTTCATCTTAATCGCAGTGTTCGCTGCGTTACCAACGACGTTGTCTATGATGACGGGTGCGGGATGTTCAATATCAATAACGTTGAGTTCATAAAGCTAATATTACCTTTTCTGAGTTAACAAAAAATGTGGGCAGGTGTGTTAGACCACAGTATATCATACTAACCTTTGGTAAACTGCAAATGTCGCAGACCGTCTTCTCTGTGCCAAATATATTTTTCCATTGACCTCAAGCATTGCGCGTGGACAGGAGGAGCGGGCGAATCAGCCGTCAGTGAGCGTGCATGTAACTCCGCGTTTACATGCGGACACATCTGATTCGCATAGATGTGGAAGAACAGCTCAATCGGAATAGAAAAGTATCATATATATACGCCTCAATCGGTTCGGAATAGAATTCTATGCGGAATAGAATAGGTAGTGTAGTCCGCTAAAAAATACTTATTCCGATTAGTTTGGGGTTTAACTTGGAGCAGCTGCAGTAGTTCGCAATTGGTTCACTCCGTCTGTACTTTAATGCACACCGAACTTTACCGCTGTCAAGGAAATTGGATTTATTGCCTGATTCACGTCTTTGTTATTATCAATCCGTAGTAGTTACAGTAGTCCGGTAACTTATCAACCCCAGCGTGTCCGGTTGCTAAGCGATGGGTGACATCGGTGGGTTCATGTGTTAGCATCGTCGCTGTCGCTCCGTGTGTGTGTGTGTGTGTGTGTGTGTGTGTGTGTGTGTGTGTGTGTGTGTGTGTGTGTGTGTGTGTGTGTGTGTGTGTGTGTACGAGAATGTCAGGGAGAACGAGTGCTATGCGGAGATGAATGGACGGAACGATTTTTAGATTTCAAAATCACGTTATAAAAAAAAAAAAAAAGACAGAATCAATTCGTGGCGCTCGATGTTGATTCTGTGGCGCCGCGCCACACAATGGTCTATGTATGGGAAACAGCAGGATAAAAAAGGTTAATGAGGACTCCAATGCAAACAGACGGAAGGCCAGGAAGAGTCCTCACAACGAGGAGGGAAACCACAGGCTGACCGTTTAATACCTCACTCGCACGCCTTCTACTATCCATCAAACCAATTTACTCCACCCATCCATTACTCTGCGCTCTTGATCCATTCCCACGTGAACACCTCAGTCCCGCTGACAGCAGACTTCCAACCAGGTGACCGCGGTGTGTGGTTCCCGTTGAACCAGGTGACCGCGGTGTGTGGTTCCCGTTGAACCAGGTGACCGCGGTGTGTGGTTCCAGTTGAACCAGGTGACCGCGTGCGTGGTTCCAGTTGAACCAGGTGACCGCTGTGTGTGGTTCCAGTTGAACCAGGTGACCGCGGTGTGTGGTTCCCGTTGAACCAGGTGACCGCGGTGTGTGGTTCCCGTTGAACCAGGTGACCGCGGTGTGTGGTTCCCGTTGAACCAGGTGACCGCGGTGTGTGGTTCCCGTTGAACCAGGTGACCGCGGTGTGTGGTTCCCGTTGAACCAGGTGACCGCGGTGTGTGGTTCCCGTTGAACCAGGTGACCGCGGTGTGTGGTTCCCGTTGAACCAGGTGGCCGCGGTGTGTGGTTCCAGTTGAACCAGGTGACCGCGGTGTGTGGTTCCAGTTGAACCAGGTGACCGCGGTGTGTGGTTCCAGTTGAACCAGGTGACCACGTGCGTGGTTCCAGTTGAACCAGGTGGCCGCGGTGTGTGGTTCCCGTCGGTAAACCAGGTGAGCGCAGTGTGTGGTTCCCGTCTGTAAACCAGGTGAGCGCAGTGTGTGGTTCCCGTCGGTAAACCAGGTGAGCGCAGTGTGTGGTTCCTGTTGAACCAGGTGACCGCGGTGTGTGGTTTCCGTTGAACCAGGTGAGCGCGGTGTGTGGCTCCCGTTGAACCAGGTTGGTTCCCGGTTAACCAGGTGGCCACAGTGTATGGTTCCCGTTGAACCAGGTGAGCACAGTGTGTGGTTCCTGATGAACCAGGTGAGCTGCCTGTCAGCGTTCAGACAGCCCTGACACGTTGCTGGGGAGGGACTCGCTCAGCAGGGTCACACAGGGCCCACCAAGAGGCTGCTGTCTCATCCTAATTGGATTTCACATCCCGGCGCTCGGCATTAGGACACAGCCGGCAGGGATGTGGGTGGGTGTGTGTGTGCTGGAGTTTGTGTGTGTGTCTGTGTCAGTCTTTCTGTCTTAGTGTGGCAAGTGTGTCCATCTGTTGCATAAGTCGTCTGTGTGTGTGTGTGTGTGTGTGTGTGTGTGTGTGTGTGTGTGTGTGTGTGTGTGTGTGTGTGTGTGTGTGTGTGTGTGTGTGTGTGTGTATATGTGTGTATATGTGTGTTCGTTTATCTGTCTCTGTGTATGTGTGTGTGTTTCTGTGAGTTTCTTTGTGTGTGTGTGTGTGCGTGTCTGTGTGTGTGTTTGTGTGTGAATCTGTCTGTGTGCCTGTGTGTGTGTCTGCGTGTTTGTGTGTCAGACAGTGGATAAGGGTGAGTAGGTAAAACACACATCTGCTGAACCACTGGTCGGGTTTGAGCAGATTATTGTTATGTCCTGTTTCTGCTTTAAACGGGAAAACACATAATCCTCGCTAGGATCCCTGATTCCCTGTCTTGACATCCCAGGGAGGTTGTGAGATCTTAAGGGCAGAGAGAAGCGTGCAGAGAGACAGAACATGCCATGTGGGCCCTGGATACACGTTACGCATGCCACGCACGCTACACAAGGAAAATCACCTTTCCTACCGCTTTACAACAGCACCTCCGGACCACAATTCAACACAACTGTTAAAAAGAAACGTCAGATAAGCCTCTGATCCTGAGATGGCCGCGCTCAAGTTGTCGGGCCGATATGCTGCTGGGCGCCCCCACGCCTCCAGGGCTCTGCTGGTTGGGGGAGGCACTAGTGGGCTACAGTGAGATATTATAACACTCCAATAACTAACTAGTAACTAGTAACAGGGACGCTGGCGAGTCTAACGCCGCTCTGTCTGGCTTGTTTTTATTCAGTATTTTTAATATTTTTCACGAATGCATTGAACATTTTGTTGATTTTTTTGTCTATAGTAGTTTAGCTAAGTCTACTACTTATATAGTGTCACTTTTCCCTATTGTAAGTGCGCCAGTTCTCTTTTTTTTTATGTGTTTAATGCGTGAAGTCATACAGTTGCTTGACAGGGGGTGGACGCTGGTGCGTTTTGGCTGCCGCTGCTCACCGGCTGCCGTTTCTCGCTCTGAACATCATTTTGAACATTATTTTGAACATTATTTTTAAGTTCTTTGTTGCTGATTTCCTATTTTAAAAGGCTAGCGACCTACTTTTTCGACCAGCCGTCTTTGACACTTGGACTTCTGCTACAGGATCCATCGCTGTAACCTGGTGGAAGGTAAACCGGGGCAGGCTTCCACCTCTACAGGTACGGTTGCGTTGGCCGTCGCTCTGGCCTGACCACTTCCTTCCTTTCGAGCCAACCCAGCTCCCATCTGGCGGATGTCTTTCATCGCCGCTCAGTTGAGGCCACCATCCAACTCCAACAGCGTTTGCTTCTTCACAGCCTCGGCCATGGCACTTCGCTACTTAACCATGCTGCTCCGCCAGCTTTTTCCCCAAATGCCTCCTTCCACTGAACTCATCGCCACACTAAAGAATTCTCAACTACTTCTCCGTCCCTGTTACATTCACCGAGGTTCCCGCCGTAAATGTATGTATAGTTCCACTGCTATAAATACTATTCCATCGCTGTGGTGTGATCGCAGTTCACACACCGGCTCCCACACCTCCCATCACAACAACACACGTCATCAGAATGACTCCATCCTATCCACTCTCACCAACTGTCTCACTGACATCAAAACCTGGATGGACCGACAACCTCCTCTCACGCAACGGCAATAAAACTGAAATTATCATCTTCGGCCCAAAAACCATCATCCCCACCTCCAAGAACTTCTCAATTTGCATTGATGGTCACTCTGTCATTCCATCCCCCCTGGTCAGAAACCTCGGTATCATCATGGACCCCACGCTCTCCTTCAAGTCACACATAAACAGCATCAGAACATCCTTCTTCCACCTCTGCAACATTGCACGCCTTCGACACACATCCATGCCTTCATCACTTGCAGACTTGACTATTGCAATAGCATTCTGTATCCCCTCCACTATTCTTCAAAAATTGCAATATGTACAAAACTCTGCTGCCCGACTGCTTACTAACTACCCCTCCAGAGAACACATTACTCCCATCCTCCGTCAACTTCATTGGCTTCCAATAAAACAACGCATCGATTTCAAGATTCTCCTCACCACCTACAAAGTGCTTAACAACTTTGCACCCTCGTACATAACAGGTCTCCTCCATCGCCACTCCCCCACCTGCCGCCTACGCTCCGCTGATGCCAACCTTCTCACCTCCATCACCAAGACCAAGTATCGCACCCTGGGGGACAGAGCCTTCGCCATCGCCACCCCTACCCTCTGGAACTCCCTCCCTCTGGCCATCCAAAACTCTGATACACTCTGTTCATTCAAAAGTCAACTTAAAACCTATCTCTTCAGGACCACCTACAACATTTGACAAATCATCCTCCGCCATCTTCCACTCTCTCCTGCTCTCTTAATGTGTTGCCTATTGTTGTGGTGTTGTTTATTTTTTCCCTTTTGTTTGAGTGTCTGCACTCTGCACTGTCTGTATGTATTCCTTTCTTATTTGCAAAGCGTCTTTGCGTATTTACAAAAGCGCTATAAAAAACTGATCAATTATTATTATTATTATTATTATTATTATTAATAGAGCCACACTCCTCTCAGACGCCTGTACAGACGTGACGCTGAGAAACAGATATCCTTAGGATGTTTGAAACAAGTAAGTTTCAGAGGAGTATTATGGTCTGTTTGCCGGTGCTCAGGTGGTGTGCAGGACGTGTTCAGCCTTGTGACGTTCATCAGCGAACCAGGATGGGGGTGGGGGTGTACGATGGTGGGGGTGTTTGGGTCAATAAATCAATGTGTGGGTTTGTAACAATGGATGATGGGCCAGTAAAGTTTTTTCCTGATCAACGCAGGCTATAAAATGTGTTGCAACGGCCAATGGCATTAGGGCAAAGTTGCATAGTTCCATAGCTCTATTGTAAACTGCGGCCACTCGAAGCGCTTCACATTAGTGGCTCATATTCACTCATTCATACACACACTCGACGGCAGTATCAACCACTCAAGCAAATCAGTTGGGGGCAGGTTGTTCTTGTTCAGGGACACCTCGACACTGGGACTATGCGAAGCCAGGGTTGGACCCAGAACCGAGCCACGGCCACGGTATCATATCACAGGAAAAGAAACAACAGAGGCAGAGGATATGAAAGGAGAAGAGGAGATGAGCTGAACGGATGGGAGAGGAGATTAAAAGAGCAGAGAGGAGCAGAGAGGAACAGAGAGGAGCAGATAGGAGCTGAGTGAAGAAGACAGGAGAGGAGAGAATGGGAGGAGGAGGGAGGAGATGAAATGAGAGGAGACACAAGAGCGCAGAGGAAAGGAGAGATGTAAGGAGAGGAGCTGACAGGAGCAAGGGCCCCCTGGGCGTAGAAAAAGCTCTATCAATTCTTGGCGTTTAGCAATAGGCCAACAACAACACATGTGAGAAGATGTGTACACTCAAAAAAAATTCTTTTTGGATTTACTTAAAAAAATTATGTCAAGTGGTTCCACGCAACTGTGTTAAGTAACAGCTAAGGTTCTTTATTTTTTAATATGTACTAAATGAAATACAATAAATGATACACAAGTGAATGGAGTATATTCAACTTAACTAGATTAGTTCATTTTTAGGGATTATTTTTACATTGAACCAACTTAATACTGTTGTGTATAACTTTAATAAATTCAACATAAGTGAATTGAGTAAATTCAATTAAACAATATTAGTTAATTATTATGGATTATTCTTACATTGAACCTACTAAATAATGTTATGTTCAACTCATTTAAGTTAAGTATATAAGAAGAACACCATCATGATAAGTTAATTTTAAGTAAGATAGTTGCATGGAACCACACTTGACATAACATTCTTAAGTAAACTCACACTTAACACAACATTCTTAAATAGAACTCAGTAACTGAGTTGAATTTGTCCTAGTGAAATGCCTGGCTCTGTTAAATAGAAAAATAATGTTAAAATGGGAATCAAACACAGTGTCTTATCAAAAAAATGCCTTTATTTAACATCAAATAGCATTTTCTGAAGAGTTATCTAGTCACATAAATTGCAAGCAACTTCACAGAATGTAGTTTAACAGTTGCAATACATAAAACCTCAATTCCCTTGTATAGCCTCCTTGCTCGCACAAAAACTGTCCTTTAAAGGTATAGTTCGGTATTTTTGAACCTGGGCCTTATTTCTGTCATGGGGTGCCTTAATCTACTAATTGGTAACATTTTGGTGAAGATCGGCGTAGTTTTGAAGCTGTTCAGACCATCGAGATCGAGCGTATATCCATATGACGGGAGTAAGCCGGGCACAGACAATACAGCCTCTAAATAAGTCATTAGGTCTTTATTTCACCAATGCTTTAAGATGAATGAAGGAATGAACGCGTGCTACCGCCCCGTTAGCTCAGAGCTGCTTGTTGTTGCCGTTGCCGTCGTTATTGAGGCTTTTTCAACACCCGGGTCACCTGGGATGACGTCATCGACGGGGGCGCTGCAGCACAGCTGATCCCAAGTGAACCGGATCAATAATAACAACACGGCAGCTCTGAGCTCACTCTGAGCTAACAGGGCGGTAGCACGCGTTCATTCCTTCATTCATCTTAAAGCATTGGTGAAATAAAGACCTAATGACTTATTTAGAGGCTGTATTGTCTTTGCCCGGCTTACTCCCGTCATATACGCTCGATCTCGATGGTCTGAACAGCGTCAAAACTACGCCGATCTTCACCAAAATGCTACCAGTTAGTAGATTAAGGCACCCCATGACAGAAATAAGGCCCAGGTTCAAAAATACCGAACTATACCTTTAAGTGCAGACGTAAAACATTAAGGGGTTACAAGAATCTCATTATAGTTCTACTAGAATTCAAAGTAATTTGTTTCTTGCCTAAAACATTTTCTCAAAAACAGACAAAGGAGGTAAAGTGCATAGAACAGCTGAAGTGCATATATTGCCATAATGCATTTCTCAGTAGGAATTCAAAGTAGTTTGTTTCTTGCCTAAAACATTTTCTCAAAAACAGACATAGGAGGTTAACCATATTACTATAACAGGCAAGTACAGTGAAACCTGACGAGCACAGGTGAGAGACAGTGACAACAGGGACAACAATCTGTCAAGCAACTTGACAGAGCATAAGAACAGTCAATAAAACCACTTCTCTCCCTGCATGGCTCAAAGATCCCTCACCTCATTCATGAAGTTTATTCTTCAGTACCTGGACCTTGTTTGAAAGGCGATGGGTATCAATTCCCATCAGGAGTGCAGTGCCTAGTGGGCCATTCTTTGCAGCAGCTTTTAACAAAGGGTTAAAAGAAGATAATGAGTTAGTCAGCTCTTTGATGACCAGCTGGTCTACACAGAGGTTGTGATTTTTGAAGGTATCTAGAATTACTTTGTTTGATACCGGTACAGATGCAGTGCTGATTAAAAAATGCAACTCTGTAAGCAGTTCATCAATTGCTGTGCTTGGAACGTGAAAATAATTTTCCAATTTTAGCAAAAGAGATGCAAATTTCAGCTCTATTGTTTTTGGTAAATCTTCAGGTTCTGTGTCAATTTCGATATCACCATCGGAATCTGCATTGCCATCTTCTGAGATTCTGTCATCTAGTGTGCCATCAGCTGAAGATTGAGGTTCACTTGTTTTTACAATGCCCACTTTAAAATCTTTTAATGTATATGGTTTGTGCTTCCTGTTTTTATGTGACTTAAAAGTACCATAAACATTTGTCTGAAACGAACATCCCTCAAACATACATTGCACCGTTTCGTGACTCTTAAGGTGGTTGTTGATGTGACAAAAATATTCTTGTGCTGAAGCTATGTCACTGCATGTACACAAATGACAATTAAAGATAACCACAGTTTGATTAGGATGAAATCTGCTTAAGTGACTATGAAGAGCATTCCATGTTTTGAAAACACAAGGGCAATGAGAATATGCACATGGGTGTCTGTGTCCAAAATGGCCATGAGCTAACCTGTAGTGCTTCAGAAGTAGAAACCGTGATGATGTCACTGTCTTGCACTGTTTGCATTGCCACATGAATGTCTGTGGAGAAAAAAGAAAGGGAAATGAGTCACTTATACAAAAGGTTTATCCACATGTGTAAAATTGAAACCAAAAAGTGCACAATGTGTGAAAGATTGAGTAACATTTGTTAATATATGGCTGTTGAAAAATTCTATTTTTGGCCCGCTGTCCATGCTCAAATTGTTAATACTTTTAACTATTATTATGTGTCAGCAGTCGGAATATCTCTTTTAATATTTATTTATTGTTGCACTTCTTCTCCTGACCACAAATTAACATTGTATTACATTGGGGTTAGGGTGGCGCTGTTCAGCTCCCAGCACTACTTCTTCTTCTTCTTCTTCTTCTTCTTCTGCTACTAACAGCGGTGCTTAACAACCAACGAAAAAGAGTGAGAAGACGCTGTGATGGAGCGCGTTTTCAAAAATCTAATTCATGATTTTTATTAATTCATACTATAAGTGCATATATAAAATATAAAAATGTTAATGTGTTGTGGGCCGGCTGAAATGGTCTCGCGGCCCGGAGGCCGGACGTTCCCCACCCCTGGCATTAAGAGAGGACACAGAAACTCCCGCTCTGTAAAACCCAACCTTCTGATTACTGTGGAGAAACTGTGTTTGTTTCCACTGTTCTTCAAAATAGTCACTTACCGTCTACTTCCCCTGAACGTTCCTCTGATCCAACTGTCGCTCGCTCTGAGTGAGTGATCACACCAAAAAGAACCAAGAGCCAGTTCCGGGCTGGTGCTAGGGCCAGTTCCAAACAGGTTCCAGCCTTATCCCACTTAAGAACCAGTTGGTTTCACACCGGCCAGAGCCAGCCATGGAGCCGGCGTGAGCAACGTCATGACGTCACTGCAAACGTCTCCGCTAGTGAGCTTGGACAGAAGCATACGGCCGACATCTTTCTTTATTCTGGGTGGAAATAGTAACATAGTTACGCCATTAAATGCGTTTATGAAAACATTTTTAGCGAGAAATGTGCATTTTACTTTCATAATGTTCGCTCGGTGAATGTGAAGGATGTTTGGTTTGATAGTTATGACGAAGAGGGAACGCTCCGTTCACTTGTATGGACATGGACTCATCTAGCTGCGTTGGCGCGTTGACGCGTTGAAGGTCGATTCAATCCGTGCATGGTTCGTTCTTTGAATATTCCGATTTAAAACAAAATCAAAAAAACTGCTCATATCACACAACCCAGTGAGACCTGACCGAAATGAACATGGGCTCTGCAAAACACACATGCCTCAACACACATCTCTACTCAGTTAGTAGATTTACTGATATAATCTGAGATTACGATTCTAAAACACTTTGCTGCTTTTATATTGACTATATGTGTGTTTTGAGAGCTGGCAAGGGGAAGAATCGAGATTCGGCCTTAGCAGCACAATTTATAACTAAAAACAACAAAATTGTAGAGAGCACAATACTTACATTAAGTAGACTTCATGGCCACGTTCCTTCTGCGGCAAGTGAGAAAATGGATGAGCACCACGTGGAGGTACGGCATCAAAAAGTGACAATCTTCATTAAACAAACTATCTAATGCGTTTTATTCAAGAATGTTGTGTTGGCCCAATGAAAAGCTGTTGAGTAAACCTGCCAAAACACATTATTTCGTTCAAAAACCACAACTAACTCAATTAAATTTAGAAACACACAATAGTTAAGTAAATCTGATGAAAGAGGATTATTTTAACTCAACAATAGCAAGATTTCATTTTTTTGAGTGTAGGTAAACTGTACATTGTGGTCTCTGTTAATTATGTAGGCCTATCTGTGATTCTGTGCTTAGCGCTGGTTTCTTTGAGTAAGCAAATGCACTGATCTGTAGTTTGAAAGTTGATGTAAAAAGAGTCAAGCTGAGTTTGACGGATGCACCTGACCCAAAAGTCATCATTGTTGATCATCATTTTTTCCCCGAGACACATTATTGTGTGGGGGTAGGCTGCTTGTAGGTTGAGAAGTTATGCAGAACCCGTGGGAGAATCAAAATCATATCAATGGTGAACCAAACACACAAACTGAATACAGAAACGCAGAACAACAGCAAATAAGACCTAATGACAGAATAGATAACCTAATGAGTGTGTTTGCTGCATAGTTGAAATTTAACCAAATGAAACAATAACCTGCAACAAAATGTATCTGGGCCTATTTGTATTTGCACAACACGTTTGACAAATAAATTTGCCTTCTGAATCTAATCGCGAATTGTCATGGATTCCGTAACAACAGGTAGGGAACAGGGGATGAGGCGGTAGGGAAAGCTGGGGATCATCCCCACATCATGTGAAGAACACTTATATCCTGGGGACAACTCGGGCACTTCTTCTTCAAAGTGAACAGGCTTCGACGGTTGATTTATGTAATGTGTCTTCGGTAGAGGCCTTCATTGTATGAGATGATTCTAATTCCCACGCCCGATCCACTCTCTACGTGCGGGGAATGCAGCCTCCTCTACACTGCACCACAGTGTGGCCGTTTCATCCGACCATCATAAGTGGAACCATTGATCAACACATTAGGATACGATGAAACGTAACATGTGAGCAACAGAATACAGTTTAAGAAGTAACATCATTCTTTGGCAAGTTTGGGTATGTTGGCGTACCCGGTGGTCCCCATAATAACACATCCCCCTAAACAGATCTAAAGTGTTGCGCTCCAATGCGCATAATGAACGGACCCGAGCGGGGATGCGTGGTGTGAAGCATACACATACACACATACACCTAACGTCAGAGCCTACCTTGATGCTCTTGGTGGACTGGCATTTCACTTGATGCGAGACGGAGGCAGTTTGGTTCATCTCGGGACCCTGCAGCCCTCCGGGGAGGAAAACACCCGGGAAAAGTACAGACACTCACGTCTCCTCAGGAACACTCCGTTTGCCGTGGACGCATGCAGTCCGTGCCGCTCGTTGTTTGGGGTACACGGTCGAATGTGAGGGCGACGTACGGTACCGACTGACCGTCTCGACAGTGTACACAGTGTCTACTGAAGATGAGCGTGTGCTACAAGAGGAGATCTGTGGCGGAGCTGCAGAGGGGGTTTCCTCACTGCGCCTCTGATCTCTGATGTAATGCGCGCTGCGTGGAGGAAAACTGTCATTATATGTTCAATGTTGTGATCTATGAATATATTGCATAAATAATGATTTATGTTTAAATAATTGGACCATACACACCGATTATTTGTGTGTGTGTGTGTGTGTGTGTGTGTGTGTGTGTGTGTGTGTGTGTGTGTGTGTGTGTGTGTGTGTGTGTGTGTGTGTGTGTGTATGAGTCAATTTCAATATTAATTTATTTTAAACAATAATAATAACTAGAAAATGCATTTCCTGCAGAAAATGTTTTGTAGTGCAAAGTGTTGTAGTGCAAAGTGAGGTTGAAAATATTTTTTAATAAAGACAGATTAAGACATCAAGAAACGTTAAATGGCTTAAATCACGTGACGGGATTTGAACAAAAATTCAAGAGTCTGAATGGAGTCAACAATGTAAACATGCACACCATTTAAGAAAATGTAAATGGTTGGAAACAAATGAAGTGACAGCTGAATGAAAAGCACAAAGCATTGCTCAAAATGCAGAAATGTAAAATGAATTGAACTGAAGAATCTGAAAGGTAATATGTATTGCCGTGCACTGTTGGTGTGTGTGTGCGTGTGTGCGTGCGTGCGTGCGTGCGTGCGTGCGTGCGTGCGTGCGTGCGTGCGTGCGTGCGTGCGTGTGTGTGTGTGTGTGTGTGTGTGTGTCCTTAAGATTATAGCGAGCCGGTGCTCGCTATTCTGCGAGCGTGAAAAACAGCCCAATCTGGCAACACTTCCTGAACGTCCTCCAAAAGTAGCCCAATCGGGCGGGAAAAACGGCCCAATCTGGCAACACTGCTGAACGTCCTCGCTCATGACCACGGACGCTTAATTCAAAATCCGTGGAATCCTCACGGAAACACGCTAATTTCCGTGATATGGCCACGGATTTTGATCCAATGCAAGTCGATGACACTCATTGTAACTGCCACACATTGGCAGTTTGTTTAATTTGTTAACCTCCAATTTTTTGTTCCTACTGTTTATGATGGCATTGGCGCGGAACTAATTGCCGCTGTATATGTTTCCTACACCACACCTTTTAGCGACGTACCTTGCCGAACAGCGCGAAAGCAGCAGCACCCTAAAGGTACGAACACACCAAACGCGTACCCGCGTATAGACGCGTATAAAATCGGCAATTTTTCCATAGGGAACCATTGGTTTACGCGCGTATGAGGCGCGTACATGCGTTACATGCGTAAAAGCAAAATTTTACTCGCGTTAGCGGCGTATGAGCTGCGTATATATACGCGCGTACATATACGCGCGTACATATACGCGCGTACGCGAGGAGTTCAAAAAATTTAACTTTTTACGCTCATACGCGTGATGCTTCGCCGCGATAGCCAATCAGCGTGGAGCTTGACCCAACGTCACTGGCAGAGAGTAGTGACGCTTGCACAGATGCATACGGCCGACATCTTTCTTTATTCTGGGTGGAAATAGTAACATAGTTACGCCATTAAATGCGTTTATGGAAACATTTTTAGCGAGAAATGTGCATTTTACTTTCATAATGTTCGCTCGGTGAATGTGAAGGATGTTTGGTTTGATAGTTATGACGAAGAGTGAACGCTCCGTTCACTTGCATGGACAGAGTCTCTGGTTGCTAAGCAACCTCAACGTCTTGGCGGACTATTTCTCTGCTGATCAACACTACGAATGCTGGAAACACACCAGACACACCATGTGAAGTTATTTAACCCGATTATTGTTATTTATATCCGAGATTATTTAATCTAACCCGATCCAAGCTCTATCATGCACCCAAACACGGCGGCGTTTGGGTTTCCTTCCTCGGACTCCTAAATCCAGCGCAGCCACAGGCGCGTAGCTGCGTACGTAGGACCATTTTTGACACAAAATGGTCAAGCAACATTTTAGCTGCGTTACGCGCGTACATCTTTACGCGGGTACGCGTTTGGTGTGTTCGTACCTTTAGAAGTTAGTTAAAAGCTAAGGCACTTAAAGAAGAACAACTATAAAGAACAAGGAAGAAGCATGCAAGAAAATCCCCTCCTTAAGCAGTTAGCAGTGGATGAGGTATGTTTACCTTTTTTTAATTATGTCTAATGAATTATGTTTTGTGTTGCATTCCAATGCATGGTTGGTGCGTGATCGTTATTTGCGTACGTTGTAAAGTCGTGAATGTATATGTTAGTTAAGTTTGTAAATGTACAAGTTAATATTGAGTTGCGGACTGTATGTGAGTTGTGTGTAGTGTTCTTTGGTGTAAATATAACACCTTTTGTGCTGCTGAAAAACCGGACATTTGCATAGGCCTATTGTCAATTGTGTTTATTTTAGGGCTGTCAAATTAACGATTAATTAATCCCAGAAAAAATAACGCGTTAAAATTAATTAGCGCAGATAAATCGCGTTGCTATAGTGGCCTTTGAACCGGTGCGTCATTTTCGTAGAAACAACATGGAGGCAGACGAGATGACGCTGCTCGGCCCCGTGAACGAAAAGTTCAAGTTTAAACTCCCAGACGGAACTGTAGATAGGAACACCGTTAACTGCAATCTCTGTAGTAAGGAATTTTCCTATCACCGGAGTTCCTCAACCCTTAAATATCACCTCAACGCAAAACATTTGGTAGCAAGCTCGCATGTACGAGCTGCCACAGCCCCTGAAGCTGGCCCTAGCAGGCAGCCTCGTCAAGCCACACTCGACTGAGATGCATTGAATCTGGAGTGAGATGGAAATGTTATTAATTAGATTTTAAAGGCCCACTATGCAACTTTTTTTAGCCAAAATTACATTAAGTATGCAGGTTGAGAGTTATGCTGATGGTTCTGCATCCATTTCTGGGTCGATTGGTGGGTGTGTCATTTACCCATGTCGCCTCTCCAGTGAAAAAGCGCATATGCAACTTGCTCTGTTCGGACCGACACAATCCGGATGTGACGCAGCGGAAGTATCCTCGAAAATGTAGTCAGATTGTAGTTTCGAAAATGCTTTACGGCACAGACACGCACCCAAACATGGCACCGGCTAGATATAAACAGCCAGTTGCGAGGCAATTGTTGCATTCATCATGGATCAATCGACTGATGATCGACCCAAGAGGCGACCGTCGGTGGAACAAAAGAAGAATGGACCAGAAAAGAGATCAGACACGAGTGAAAGGGGAACTATGCAACTTTTTTGGCTTGATTTACCTTAATATAACAGGCTAAGAGTCATTGCGATGGTTCTATTATACATTTTTGTTCGATTGTTCGTTGTTTCGATTCACCCTTGCGCATCTTGGCGGAGAAAAGGAATATGTTTCTGCCGGCGACCCGCCGCCCACTCTCGCGGGAGTCTCGGGTCTCGCGAAGTAACGAATTGCTTTACGGCACAGACCCCCAAACACGGAACCGGCTCGATATAAACGCAAGTCACTATGGGATTGTTATATTCATCATAGATCAGTCGACTAAAAAGAGACAAACCCAATGTCGGAGGAACAGAAGAAGAGAAAAGGGAGACTGACCGGCAGAGAGGCCAGACACGAGTAAACGTTGGGCAAGCTTTTCAGGAATAGTGTGAACTGAAAGAAAAAGAAGACTGCAAATCAGACGCCGACTCGGCCGTGTTGCTTTTGAAATTGAAAGTACCCTTGGCTGGCCTTTGTCTTCGTGGTATTCTTGATGTTGATAGTCTCTGTACAAATGTGTTTACTCAACCATTTTGTTGTGAGCCCTGTAAAAATTGTTTTCTCGACCGTTTTGTTGTGAGCCCTGTATGTTTCTAGCTTGCTTGGTTGCAACCATATAAACACCTTTGTTTCCATGGGTGTTTTGCTGTTCGTCTGTCTCGTCCCCCAGATACAGACTGAATCCCCGAATCCAGGTTCTTGTTTATTTAGATTATTATGTTGGCCAAACCTCTTACACTGATTGTTCTGTTCAACCTAAAATAAAACAATTATAATCTAGGATATCAATTCTCCCCGTCAACTATAAAAAAGGATGGATTTATGTTTATTGCAATACAAATACACCCTTTTAAAAATGTATAACCTTGCCTACACTTTATGAACATCTACTTCGGACATGGCTCCACGCATTCGCCGGCTTCTTTGAAAACAAATGCACATGGCTCGCGTAGAAGTTCATGGAGAAGGGTCGTCAACGAGTTGTTACGACAGTGTTGTGAAATATCTAGTACGAAGCTGTAGGGGGCGCTGTGTAGAGAAATGTGAGTGCCAAAACCAAGAAAACAGCGAAGAAATGCCCGAAGTTGCATAGTGGGCCTTTAAAATGCACCGTATGTTAATGAAAGACATGTTTTAAATAAAAGAGGCATTGAACTTTAAGAATTTTATCTATGATTCATTGAATCACTCATCTGCCATAAATTACTTGAATTAAATTATTTTAAAATACTTTCTCGGAAAAATGTAAGTATAAGATTAATTTAGATTAATTAACCACAGAGCCTGTAATTAATTAGATAAAAAAATAATAATCGCTTGACAAACCTCTCACGGGTTGGTTCGACCTGGAAAATAAACCCTGTTTCCTAACAAAGACCTCTGGCCTCGTGTGTACTACTTGGGAGCTACACTCACATTCCGTGGCACACACACAGATCCCCGTTTCAATGAACGAGTCGACCACGAGCGCTTAACTCAAAATCTGTGGTGGCCTCACGGAATCGCTTAAATTGTCTGTGATATCGCCAACGGAATTTGCTCCAATGTAAATTAATACTCATATTCCGTTTCCCGTCTCAACTGCCGAGTCAACCTGGTCTCACAGGAATCCGTGAAATGACCATAGCATATATATATGCATATGTGTGTGTGTGTGTGTGTGTGTGTATATATATATGTATGTGTATATGTGTGTGTGTGTGTGTGTATATATATATATATATATATATATATATATATATTAGGGGTGTAACGGTACTCGTATTTGTACCGAACCGTCACGGTACAGGCACTTCGGTGCGGTTACAGAGGCCGCGGTTCGTAAATGTGGCGTACATAGCGTTAATATGGTGAATGTAAAGGCTTGTTTTGCAATACGGAATTTAAAACTTGAAGTCGGAGTTCCACCCGGACCGTTTAGCCAAAGTATGCTACTCCGACTCCGTAATCCCTTCAGCAGCTCTCCGTCGGGATGTCGGATACGCAATGCAATTGGCCGCCCGATCTATCTTATACAGTATGTATGTTACAAACCATTTAAGCATTGTTGTAAATACACTTCCAAAGCTTTTCAAATCTTATTTGGTGTTTTATTGGTCCTGGTGCAAAGTAAACAATGTACAAAGTAATTAAGGTACAAAGTCAAACCGAAGAAGTGATTCAGGAAATGATTTTGTTAGAGGACCAATCACAGCCCTTGCCGTCTCCGTTGCGTCGACCAATAGGTCCATGGTTTCGAC
Organism: Gadus macrocephalus; assembly: GCF_031168955.1. Classification (NCBI taxonomy): domain Eukaryota; kingdom Metazoa; phylum Chordata; class Actinopteri; order Gadiformes; family Gadidae; genus Gadus; species Gadus macrocephalus. Next base: position 15,169,004 of record NC_082398.1, read on the forward strand.
GCATAGTTAAAAATATTGGATGTGCACGTAAGCTACGGAGAGGGTCTCCGACAGGCTGTCCGGCTATGGATAGGGCTCCCTGTGTCTACTTACAGCACTTTAACATGCACACGCATTTGAAAAGGCGCCATCCAGGTGTTGCTATCACCGTTGCTGTGAAAAAAAAAAGCGAGCTGTACAAACCCAGCTCACTGGGAATTCAGAAATGCAAATGCCATAACAAAGTTTATTGGTGTTTTCATTGCTGCTTTTTATTTTATTTTTTATTCCCCTTAACTATTAACCGTACCGTATCGTACCGCACCGTGACTTAAAAACTGAGGTACGTACCGAACCGTGACTTTTGTGTACCGTTACAGACCAAGGACCAATGTGTGGTGCGCGGGGGGGGAGGTGGCAGCGCCGGCGCAGCACGGCGACGCGGCCGTCAGTGAGTGTGCATGTAACTCCGCGTTTACATGCGGACACATCTGATTCGCATAGATATGGAAGAACAGCTCAATCGGAATAGAAAAGTATCATATATATACGCCTCAATCGGTTCGGAATACAATTCTATGCGGAATAGAATAGGTGGTGTAGTCCGCTATAAATACTGATTAGTTTGGGGTTTAACTTGGAGCAGCTGCAGTAGTTCGCAATTGGTCCACTCCGTCTGTACTTTAATGCACACCGAACATTACCGCTGTCAAGGAAATTGGATTTATTGCCTGATTCACGTCTTTGATATTATCACTCCGTAGTAGTTACAGTAGTCCGGTAACTTATCAACCCCAGCGTGTCCGGTTGCTAAGCGACGGGTGACATCGGTGGGTTCATGCGTTAGCATTGTTGCTCTCGCTCCGTGTGTGTGTGTGTGTGTGTGTGTGTGTGTGTGTGTGTGTGTGTGTGTGTGTGTGTGTGTGTGTGTGTGTGTGTGTGTGTGTGTGTGTGTGTGTGTGTGTGTGTGTGTGTGTGTGTGTGTGTGTGTGTGTGTGTGTGTGTGTGTGTGTGTGAATGACAGGGAGAACGAGTGCTATGCAGAGATGAATGGACGGAACGATTTTTAGATTTCCAAATCGCGTTAATGAAATATATATATATTTTTTTTAATAAAAAAAAATAAAGACAATCAATTCGTGGCGCTCGATGTTGATTCTGTGGCGCCGCGCCACACAATGGTCTATGTATGGGAAACACTATATGTATATATATAAACTGGGTATATATATATATATACAATGTGTTTATACAACGGGTGGCTTGAATCCAGCGATCTGATTGGTTCCTTACTGTTGTATAATGAGCGTTTACATAACTGCAATGCAGTGGCGTGCACAGACATTTTGGGGGGCAGGTGCTCAGGGTGGAAGGGAAGGGCATTTTTTAGCGCACGCGGAACACCTTATTATAAAAAAGTTACACGCACATGTTGAATGAAATTTTACTTTTATTTGTATCATTCTCTACACGTGAGTTTCCTATAGAAAAAAGTCACACCACCAACAGATAAAATCCACATCCTATATTAACTATATACAGTCATTGTTAAGTCCCAAGATGAACTCTAGACATCTCGGCGAAGTAGATAAACTTCACTTTGCCCTCCACTGTCTTCTGTTTACCCTCCACTTCTTGCTGCGTAGGCCTACTGCTTTAAAGCAGCATCCTACTAGCCTAATAAGCCTATGGTTGTCCTTGCGTTATCTGTCATTGGGCTATGCAGCGTAAAACTTTATCAGGTGACCAGTCGGCTAAAAATGCTTAGTTGTTTGTTGCTGTATGAGACATTTTACTGCACAACAAAATGATTAGGCTACACGTTGGGCTTAGAGGGCAAACTATACGATTTTACTTGATCTGTATGTTACCTGGCTGGTGGGAACACGGGAGAAGATGCCTGTCTGCGACCGTGCCTGCTATGCTGGAGACGCTTCTGTTTACTGAAGCGCATGTGGTGCCCTGCGCGTGCCAGCGCGAGTGCACGTGACAAAGGAAGAGAATTGAGTCTGGTCTGTGCAAGGGGGACGTGGCTCATTTTTGGGCATTGTTTCAGTCTTTTTTAATCGCTTAGGTTTTTAAAAGATCATTTCAAAACCGGCCTCAGTAAAATGTTAATAATATAAAAAAATAAATAAAAAAATAAAGTTTCAAAAGGGCATTTTCGTTGATAAAGGACAAAAGTCCTGGTGCGTTAGCACCACCTAGTGTCTATGTGTGCACGCCACTGCTGCTATGACGCCCAATCATTTTGTGAAAGTTTGCATATCACTCCGCGCATGGAAGTAGAAACAGTTACAAAGTAAAAAATATGTTGAATGTTTGGAGAGGGTGTAAATGTTGTACTCCGGGAGTGAGCAAGATGATGGAGAGACTAACGAAAGCTTAGGCACACGGCGAGTGAACTGCTCCATAGGATAAATTGCCGGCGAACCGCTCTATCGGAGCCTTCTCTCGGAGGGACGCTAAAGTATGTTGCATAGCGACCGTCGTGCATTTTGAAGGCAGCCAGGAGGGACTACTTTTTTTTGTATTCTTTAATAAAACGGCTACCTTGACTTTCTTGGTTTCTTTTCAAATGTAGTGTGTCTATGACTTTCGTTTTGCCATAATAGTAACCGTTATAAACCGGTATAAAAGCAATAGATCACTTCAGTCAGTGGTATGTGCTCATTATACCACTGTGAAGGGGGTCGCCGGCCCTCCGCTGCGCGTCGGGGCCGGACAAAGCACCTTAACAGTGGTATAATGAGCACTTACCACAGCCTGTCGTGATCTATTGCTTATATACATATATATATATATATATATATATATATATATATAATTAGGGATGCAAACAATTTATTGATTAATTGTCGATAAGAGATTACTCGACTAAAATAAATGACTTGCAATTTATCACGTTTTTAACCTGTAATTCCCCACCAGTCCACGTGAGGGTGTGCTTGACGCCCAACCCGGTCTCACGAAAAGACGTGACACTGTCACGTTATTTAATCTATTGAAACGTGTTCAGGATCACGTATTTTCAAAATTTTCGTGTTTACAAGCACAAATTCCAAACCCATGTATTTCAATTGGAAGTATTTGTCGTGTCACCAGCACGACTTCCAAACTAAGGTTCTGTGCGGGAGCGTTCTCCCTAATGTCCCTTAAGGAGCTCCGTACAGTACATTTATTGTTAAAAATTGTGAACGATATGACAGCTTTAGGCCACCCGTTTCTACTTTCACCTTTGATTCTGAGAAATTGTGACAATTCACAGATATAGGCTATTAAATGCAGGTGCGCTGCTCAGGCAAACCGCGAAAGAAAAAAGGGTAGCTGCTTAATCTGATCTTTTTAGAATTGTATGTCTTGATGTTTTGATCTAACCATAGATCTATTGTCTTGTTTTTGGCTATGTGAATGGAAGTCCGCGTCGATGCCTCGCAAGTCCAGTGTCGCGAGCGGACGTGACATCTAGAAGTCATACCGTATAATAATGGGTTATCACTATCCTCGGGCCGGGCCTTTGATCGAGCGTTTTTACTTTTATTTTATCATTATCATAAATTAGCCTAATCTGAGGAGAAATCTATGCCATAAACAGAAATATTATGGGTCTTTATTACACGGGTCTTCTCAATGCCGTGGAACGCTCCGTTCACTTGCATGGGTCCGGGGATATCTCGGGATTGGTTTCTTTATTAATCGAATGGGAAATGCAATAGGCCTATTTTAGGACCGAATCACCGTTGAACTTGTTTCTAATAACATTTCTAGCGAGAAATATACTTTTTACTTGCATAATCTTTAGTCAGTGATTACGTATGATCTTTAGTTTTATAGTTATTAGGAAGATTTTATCGGCTCGCTCGCATGTTTCAATGACGTCAGGTTGCTAAGGACGCTGCTTTCGCTAAACTAGCACACACACACACACACACACACACACACACACACACACACACACACACACACACACACACACACACACACACACACACACACACACACACACACAATGCATTTCGCTGCAGATATTCCCTCAATTATTATTACTTTCAAAACGTTGGCCAAGGTTGAATATCCTTTTTATTTGGGCTGCTTCTAGGTATGTGGGCGGGACGTTTTTTGCAGGACCTGGCAACCCTGCGCTGTTGCCCGGGGTGCTGAAATGCTCCGGAACAGATCTGGATCCACTATGGCCAAAAGACTTGTATGCCCCCCCCCCCCCCCTTAAATAAATTATATGGCAGAATAAAGAATAAATTCATGCATTATCATTCAACTTGAACATGTGTTTTTACAGTATAGCGTGGTGGAGGGCTGACGTATGTTGCCCAACCCGGAAGTGAGCGTCGCCCTGGTTTCCCTTGACAAAAAGCCAACGGGTTTTTCCATTGGATTTTGGATTATTGCAGAAAAATTAGCATCTTTGAAGCACCTCCTCAAAAACTGAAAATAAATAAATAAATAAAAAATATCTGTGCTCCAAAGAACGAAATGTAAACCAATGCATTCTGAATAATAATAATAATACATTTAATTTAGAGGCGCCTTTCAAGACACCCAAGGTCACTTTACAGAGCATATAGTCATCATTCAAAACTATGTAAAACAGACTAGGAATAAAGGAAAAACAGAGGTTAAACATGAATAATAATAATAATTAATAACACTCAAAGACGCCTACAGTGAAGGGGGGACCTCACTAACCACCACCAATGAGTAGCACCCACTTGGGTGATGAATGGGAGTGTTTCTCCGATTTTTCCATGCTACACAGAACGAAATGTAAACCATGCAAATAAAGACTTCATGTTCATAATCATTTAAATATCATTAATCTCCTGAGTGTGTCGAGTGGTATTCTATTTTTTTCAACGGGGCTGCATCCAGTCACTTGACCGCCCCCTCTAATCCTTACATGGTTCTAAAAACCACGCGGCAAAGGAGCTGCCGTCCATTGTGTTGTTTTTGTCGTAAACTAGGGTCAGATGGTTAAAAAATAGACAGATATTCCAAGGTATCCTTAAAAGGCAGCTTGGATGTTTTTATTTTGTGCAGTTTAGACTTCTTCTATAACCTATTTTTGAAAGCAAAACACCAAGCTCATTGATTTAACGAGGCAGGGTTATTTGAAACAATTTATTGAATAAATATTTATGAGAGGTCATTCCTTCTCCTGAGTTTGCTTCCTATTTATGTCTAGTGTACACCCCTACTGTCAGCAAGCATCACCCCCCCCCCCCCCCCCCCCCCCCTCCCCATATGGATTTGGAGAATTGCTGCCACGTCCCGGTGGTGGAGGTATCATATATATGAAAGAGGGCATTCAATTATACTACAATGATCAATTAGGAGGCCGAAGCCCTAAAGGAAGTGATGCAATAGGTGACTGAGTCGACAACATTTAAGTAAGCCTTGGGGTCTCTTATATATCAAAGGGGGTCTCAAAGGACGCATATACGCTTCAACCTGTGGCTTACAGGAAATGACTCAGCAAGTGCTCCATCTTGTTGCACCCACCAAGCGGCTCGCTTGCAAGATTTAGGCCTGAAGTTCTTCCCAGACCTACACCGTAGCCATCCAACCTGCATATCGGAGAATCAGGCCTCTCTTTAATAATGACAAAAAGTTATGAGAGGAATACACATAAACTTTTGTTGTCTCATAAGCGGCGTGGTGTCGGCTGCTTTTGACCTTTTGACCCCAGACTTCTGAGGGAATAGCTGAATCAATTCATTAGTCAATCAGAAGTATGTAAATATCTTCCCGGTGTCGTAAGAGGGCGAACAAGGTGTCCTTCAACATCTACGCTTCCAGGCGATTGCAATGGTGCCACACATGAGCATATTCGAACATGTTTAATGGTAGTAATTAGCTGTCGAAATTGGAGGCCTTAATCAATAATGAGCAGCTATTGATTTACTTTCCGATAGAAATTTGTGACAAATGACATATTATTTAGCATCTACACGTTGTGCTGAGTCCAATGACACCAAGCATGACACTCTAGCAAATGTATTTTACATGGTACATATGGTCTAGGACATGATCTCGGTGTGGCAAGAGGGCAAGCTTGATCTCATTGGACTCAGCTTAACGTGTAGATGCTAAATAACATGTAATTTGTCAAGAATCTCCATCGGGAAGCAAATCTATAGCTGGTCATTATTGATAAAGGCCCCCAAAATCGACAGCTAATTACTACCCCGAAACATATTCAAATATGATCATGTGTGACACTGTTGCAATCGCCTCGAAACGTAGATGTCGAAGGACACCTTGTTTTCCCCCTTACGCCTCCGGGAAGATATTTTCATACTTCTAATGGATTGATTCATATTTTAAGGTTCGCGGAGTGAGACTTTAGGCGGCTGCAGCAGAAGTGTTGAGACGAAAGATGATATCAAGACATTTATAGAATATTCCGATTCACATTATGATTCTTCGTCATAACTATCCGACCAAACATCCTTCACATTCACTGAGCGAAGATTATGAAAGTCCAGGCCCCCCCTTCCTGCATTCGGGTTCCGACTGGGCCAAGTTTCGGGCAGGAAGGGCCCTCCAGGTCCGACCGGGCCAAGTTTCGGTGCAGGGGTCCCAGTTAGGCCCTAGAATAAGGTATTCAAATTTCAGGGCGGTACGACCTTCCTATCTCAAAAACAGTTTTTCCACCACATTCTGGACCATTAGGTCTTGCAGGCAACACTTCTGAGGGGCTTTGTCCAAATGACAGTCCATTTGGGAAAACTTTTTTTCTCTAAGGGCTACAATTCCAAATCTCGGATATGTCGTTCTCTGGGCCCCGGGAAATGTGTGTAAACATTTCAGTATCCCTAGCTCTCTCGAAAAGGCCGGAAAAGGGGCGTGACCTCCAACAGTACAGTAAATGTACATAAGACAGAGGTTAGTTTCTAGTCCCCATTTTTTGGGGGATGGATGTGTACATTTGTGGCTTAAGGTGTGTAGACACAGCTGGCCTGTGGCCACGTTTTTGAAGTCTGGGGTCAAAAGGTCAAAAGGAGCCGGCACCACGCCGGCTCCTTTTGTTATGAGGTAACAAAAAGTTCATGTGTATTTCTCTCATAACTTTTTGTCACTATTAAAGAGAGGCCTGATTCTAAGATATGCATGTTGGATGGCTAGGGTGTAGGTCTGGGAAGAACTTCAGGCCAAAATCATACAAGCGAGCCGCTGGGTGCAGGTGCAACGAGATGGAGGGGGGCCTGGACTTTCATAATCTTCGCTCGGTGAATGTGAAGGATGTTTGGTCGGATAGTTATGACGAAGAATCATAATGTGAATCGGAATATTCTATAAATGTCTTGATATCATCTTTCGTCTCTACACTTCTGCTGCAGCCGCCTAAAGTCTCACTCCGAGAACCTTAAAATATGAATCAATCCATTAGAAGTATGAAAATATCTTCCCGGAGGCGTAAGGGGGAAAACAAGGTGTCCTTCGACATCTACGTTTCGAGGCGATTGCAACAGTGTCACACATGATCATATTTGAATATGTTTCGGGGTAGTAATTAGCTGTCGATTTTGGGGGCCTTTATCAATAATGACCAGCTATAGATTTGCTTCCCGATGGAGATTCTTGACAAATTACATGTTATTTAGCATCTACACGTTAAGCTGAGTCCAATGAGATCAAGCTTGCCCTCTTGCCACACCGAGATCATGTCCTAGACCATATGTACCATGTAAAATACATTTGCTAGAGTGTCATGCTTGGTGTCATTGGACTCAGCACAACGTGTAGATGCTAAATAATATGTCATTTGTCACAAATTTCTATCGGAAAGTAAATCAATAGCTGCTCATTATTGATTAAGGCCTCCAATTTCGACAGCTAATTACTACCATTAAACATGTTCGAATATGCTCATTTGTGGCACCATTGCAATCGCCTGGAAGCGTAGATGTTGAAGGACACCTTGTTCGCCCTCTTACGACACCGGGAAGATATTTACATACTTCTGATTGACTAATGAATTGATTCAGCTATTCCCTCAGAAGTCTGGGGTCAAAAGGTCAAAAGCAGCCGACACCACGCCGCTTATGAGACAACAAAAGTTTATGTGTATTCCTCTCATAACTTTTTGTCATTATTAAAGAGAGGCCTGATTCTCCGATATGCAGGTTGGATGGCTACGGTGTAGGTCTGGGAAGAACTTCAGGCCTAAATCTTGCAAGCGAGCCGCTTGGTGGGTGCAACAAGATGGAGCACTTGCTGAGTCATTTCCTGTAAGCCACAGGTTGAAGCGTATATGCGTCCTTTGAGACCCCCTTTGATATATAAGAGACCCCAAGGCTTACTTAAATGTTGTCGACTCAGTCACCTATTGCATCACTTCCTTTAGGGCTTCGGCCTCCTAATTGATCATTGTAGTATAATTGAATGCCCTCTTTCATATATATGATACCTCCACCACCGGGACGTGGCAGCAATTCTCCAAATCCATATGGGGAGGGGGGGGGGGGGGGGGGGTGATGCTTGCTGACAGTAGGGGTGTACACTAGACATAAATAGGAAGCAAACTCAGGAGAAGGAATGACCTCTCATAAATATTTATTCAATAAATTGTTTCAAATAACCCTGCCTCGTTAAATCAATGAGCTTGGTGTTTTGCTTTCAAAAATAGGTTATAGAAGAAGTCTAAACTGCACAAAATAAAAACATCCAAGCTGCCTTTTAAGGATACCTTGGAATATCTGTCTATTTTTTAACCATCTGACCCTAGTTTACGACAAAAACAACACAATGGACGGCAGCTCCTTTGCCGCGTGGTTTTTAGAACCATGTAAGGATTAGAGGGGGCGGTCAAGTGACTGGATGCAGCCCCGTTGAAAAAAATAGAATACCACTCGACACACTCAGGAGATTAATGATATTTAAATGATTATGAACATGAAGTCTTTATTTGCATGGTTTACATTTCGTTCTGTGTAGCATGGAAAAATCGGAGAAACACTCCCATTCATCACCCAAGTGGGTGCTACTCATTGGTGGTGGTTAGTGAGGTCCCCCCTTCACTGTAGGCGTCTTTGAGTGTTATTAATTATTATTATTCTTCATGTTTAACCTCTGTTTTTCCTTTATTCCTAGTCTGTTTTACATAGTTTTGAATGATGACTATATGCTCTGTAAAGTGACCTTGGGTGTCTTGAAAGGCGCCTCTAAATTAAATGTATTATTATTATTATTCAGAATGCATTGGTTTACATTTCGTTCTTTGGAGCACAGATATTTTTTATTTATTTATTTATTTTCAGTTTTTGAGGAGGTGCTTCAAAGATGCTAATTTTTCTGCAATAATCCAAAATCCAATGGAAAAACCCGTTGGCTTTTTGTCAAGGGAAACCAGGGCGACGCTCACTTCCGGGTTGGGCAACATACGTCAGCCCTCCACCACGCTATACTGTAAAAACACATGTTCAAGTTGAATGATAATGCATGAATTTATTCTTTATTCTGCCATATAATTTATTTAAGGGGGGGGGGGGGGGGGGCATACAAGTCTTTTGGCCATAGTGGATCCAGATCTGTTCCGGAGCATTTCAGCACCCCGGGCAACAGCGCAGGGTTGCCAGGTCCTGCAAAAAACGTCCCGCCCACATACCGTTCAAAATCCACCCAAAATGTCCTAGAAGCAGCCCAAATAAAAAGGATATTCAACCTTGGCCAACGTTTTGAAAGTAATAATAATTGAGGGAATATCTGCAGCGAAATGCATTGTGTGTGTGTGTGTGTGTGTGTGTGTGTGTGTGTGTGTGTGTGTGTGTGTGTGTGTGTGTGTGTGTGTGTGTGTGTGTGTGTGCTAGTTTAGCGAAAGCAGCGTCCTTAGCAACCTGACGTCATTGAAACATGCGAGCGAGCCGATAAAATCTTCCTAATAACTATAAAACTAAAGATCATACGTAATCACTGACTAAAGATTATGCAAGTAAAAAGTATATTTCTCGCTAGAAATGTTATTAGAAACAAGTTCAACGGTGATTCGGTCCTAAAATAGGCCTATTGCATTTCCCATTCGATTAATAAAGAAACCAATCCCGAGATATCCCCGGACCCATGCAAGTGAACGGAGCGTTCCACGGTATTGAGAAGACCCGTGTAATAAAGACCCATAATATTTCTGTTTATGGCATAGATTTCTCCTCAGATTAGGCTAATTTATGATAATGATAAAATAAAAGTAAAAACGCTCGATCAAAGGCCCGGCCCGAGGATAGTGATAACCCATTATTATACGGTATGACTTCTAGATGTCACGTCCGCTCGCGACACTGGACTTGCGAGGCATCGACGCGGACTTCCATTCACATAGCCAAAAACAAGACAATAGATCTATGGTTAGATCAAAACATCAAGACATACAATTCTAAAAAGATCAGATTAAGCAGCTACCCTTTTTTCTTTCGCGGTTTGCCTGAGCAGCGCACCTGCATTTAATAGCCTATATCTGTGAATTGTCACAATTTCTCAGAATCAAAGGTGAAAGTAGAAACGGGTGGCCTAAAGCTGTCATATCGTTCACAATTTTTAACAATAAATGTACTGTACGGAGCTCCTTAAGGGACATTAGGGAGAACGCTCCCGCACAGAACCTTAGTTTGGAAGTCGTGCTGGTGACACGACAAATACTTCCAATTGAAATACATGGGTTTGGAATTTGTGCTTGTAAACACGAAAATTTTGAAAATACGTGATCCTGAACACGTTTCAATAGATTAAATAACGTGACAGTGTCACGTCTTTTCGTGAGACCGGGTTGTGACGCCAGACGTACTTGACGCACACGCGGGAACACAAGCGAAGCAGGACAAGACAAACGAAAAGCGGGACACTGACACGATGAAGAGGGCAAAACGGAGTGCAGTATGGAGCCACTTTAAGTTGGTTAATGACGACAAAGACGCCAAATGCACAATATGTGGAAGTATTTTAAAGTACAACAACTCCACGACTTTGTTGAATTACCACCTAAATGTGTCACATTCAGCCATGCTACAAGCAGCGAGTGGTTCTCAATCTCAGCCTACAATCACCACAGTGTTGGGATGAAGGGTATTTGACTCCACAAAAGCAGAGGGCATTACCCAGCGGATCTGTAACATGATTACTACAGACCTGCTGCCGATAAATGTTGTTGACGGACAGGGATTTCGAGAGGTAATAAAGTACATCGAGCCAGGGTACAATATCCCCTCTAGAACAACCATAACCCCCCGCGTGGAAGCAAGCTACGCGAGGAAGAAGGCCGAGTTGAAAATGGGGATGTTTTTGTTTTGTTTTACGAAGACACACCTCTTTCATCCGGCAGCCTATATTTTAGGTTGACTAGAGCTACGACAGTTCAGTCCTGGTTTTTGTTACTAATGTTATTGTGATATTGTCCCATTTCCCAGTTTAAGGGGGATTATAAATGCTGCCAATAGTCCACATGTGACACCTTATTTACTTTTCAGAATTTATTTTATTATGCTGCTAAGAGACAGTGCACTAATTTATTTTCATGTTAAATGTTCCAATGTAATATTTAGATTTTGGTTGATTTGCTTTGTTATGCTACCAAAATGAATACATCTTTGATTAAGGAATATGATATGCATTTTTTCTTTATAATAAGGAAGATGGCATTTTATGTTACGTATACTGTAGATAGAACCTATTCAGAAGGAAATTCAGCTTCTCAGAAGAATTGCCGCTTATCAAGTAATCGATCATCGATCGATAAGATGAAACAACTATCGATTAATGAATTACTCGATAATTTGCATCCCGCGTGTGTGTGTGTGTGTGTGTGTGTGTGTGTGTGAGTGTGTGTGTTAGAGCTGCGTCGTTGACGTCGACGCGTCGATGACGTCGACGCGTCAATGACGTGTCGACGCGTCGATGGCGCCGCCGACGCGTCATGAACGCGTCGATGACGCCGTCGCGTCGATGACGCCGATGACGTCGTCGACGCGCCGATGACGTCGTCGACGCGTCGATGACGCCGACGCGTCGATGACGCCGACGCGTCGATGACGTCGTCGCGTCGATGACGTCGTCGCAACGCCGTCGCGCCGATGACGTCGTCGCGTCATCGACGCGTCGTTGTCGTCGCGTCGTCGACGTCAAAAATTCGTCAACGTCAAATTTCTCCGTCGACGATTTTCGTGGACAATGGACAACAACACAGAACACAGTTCGCACTTTGCTGAGTCTGTTGCTTATTTGGATATTGTGATATTTGGATGTTTACCGTTTAATGGGAAAGAAGGCTCGTCGCCTTTATTATGTCCGTGGTCTTCGCCTGGACTATACGTCATCCAGCTCAGGTTGCGTTGCCGTGCCTGTGCGCGTGTCGGCTCATTAGCATCTGTACCGTAGCGGCCCGTACCATAGCAGCACACCTCTCCCAAGTGGCCAAATTGGCCTGGCCTGGCCAGACTGGCCACACTGACACTGGCAGATTTGAGCACGGTTAGGTGTGAAAACGGCCACGGCCAGATGGCCTAGTGTGAGTGCACCCTTAGACACCCAGGAATGTCTGTACTGTGCAATGCACAGTGTTGGTTTTGCACTACAACTTTTGAATTTTTTGAACAAGAGTTATGTTGGTACTGTGAAAGAGTAAACGGGCTGGCCTTTCATTTTGTATAACAGTGAAACTATTTTATTTTGTGTAAAGCAGAAGGTTTTTTGCTGTGCAAAACTGTTAACTGCCAAAATCAACATCAACTTTCCTTTCTGTGATGTGGGCCGGGGTCACTCTATAACAGGAAATGATATGGGCCAAAGTGACAACCAGTATTATTGTGGAGATTATAATGATAATTTTTGCCAACGCCCTTCAATGGGCGTTGGCACCGCCTGTTGGTTTGCAAAAAAAGTAATAGAAAGTCTTCACGTGTTTATTTGAAGTACCACAGGAACTCCTTTTATTTTATGGAAAATAAAAACATAAGCTGATGCCAGGTAACAACGAGGTGATGTGATTTTGTAACAGGTACAGGTGAATTAACAACAGATTAGTATTTTGTCTTTACAGGTAGTGAAATAATATTAATAGAGAATAATAGTAAAAATCTGGTAAAGATCAGGTCTCAGATAAAGGGAGTTAACAATAGTATAATAATAATAATAATAATAGCAATTATTATGTCTAACAGGTATGTTTACTAAGGCATTTGATAAATGCGTCTGCTAAATGCCCTGTATGACATGCTGCTGCCTCATTTTGTCTGTGACATCAATGTTAGGAAACATGTTGCCTATAAAAAGAGCACTACACTGAATAGATATTGAAATCAGCAGGCTTACCATATCAGTGTGAGCTGTGGGCTTGCTTCTGACTGGTGGGGAGATTGATGTCAGGTTCCATTCAACACAGTCTCACTCCGAGAACGTCAAATACCGACTGTTGGCAAAGGCCCTTTAGCGTCGGTGACTGACGGGAAAGGTACCCTTTTTATTCGCTCGGTGACGGTAAAGGTACCCTTCGGCGTCTTCTGCATACGGAATGGGGGGTGCCTCACTACGTCTCTAATAGACGCTGTGAGCATCTTTCCTATTGGATAGTTTTTAGGATATTCTTCTGTGAAAATGGCGGACATACTTTTTATCCTGGGTGGAAAATATGATATTTTAGCATAGTTAAACCATTAAAAGTGTTTATGTAAACATTTTTAGCGAGAAATGTGCATTTTACTTTCATAATCGTCGTTCGGCGAATGTGAAGGATGTTTGGTTTGATAGATATGACGAAGAATATTTCATCGGGCGATAATGGCCGGCGTACAGGCATCCCGGGCTCACGAAAATAGGTGACACTGTCACGTTATTTAATCTATTGAAACGTGATCAGGTACACGTATTTCTAAAATTTCGTGTCAAAAAGCACAATTTTCAAACTCATGCATATCAATTGGAAGTATTTGTCGTGATTTGTCACTAAGCACGACTTCCATCTAAGGTTCTGTCCGGGAGCTTTCTCCCTATTGTCCCTTAAGGAGCTCCGTACAGAACATTTATTGTTAAAAATTGTCTGTGATAACTAAGAATATGACAGCTTTTCCAGTCTCACCAATATGCGCACAGATCGCACGGTTTGACACTTTCAAGATGCGTGCAGTAGCCTACATACGCCCAATGACCATTTCGTGTGCATACGATACGCAAAACCCAGCATTAACTACTGTGGAGGGCGGATACGTCCATTTCGCGTGCATATGTGCATATAATACGAAAACCCCAGCATTAACTGAATGGGAGATGCAATATTTTAGGACATATTCACCATTTAACGTGTTTCTAATGACATTTCTAGCGAGAAATGTACTTTTCCCTTGAATAATCCTCAGTCAGTGAATGTGTATGATCTTTATTAATCTTTATTATCTGAATGGGAAATGCAGCTCACGTGTTTCCTGCTTTTGTGTTATTAAACCGTTACTTTATGTAACTTTTAATGATATCATCTTGTTAGAAACACGTACGTTTTCGTGAACACTGGATTACGTCGCATTTCAACATAAAATAGCGTGTTATACACACACACACACACACACACACACACACACACACACACACACACACACACACACACACACACACACACACACACACACACACACACTGCATTTCGCTGCCAAATAAATAAATACTAAGGCAGAATAAAGAATAAATTAATTCATTATCATTCAACTTCAACATGCGTTATTACAGTATAGTGGTGGAGGGATGACGTGTGTTGGCCAACCCGGAAGTGAGCGTCGCCCTGGGTTCCCTTGACAAAAAGCCAACGGGTTTTTCCATTTGATTTTGGATTATTGCAGAAAAATTAGCATCTTTGAAGCACCTCCTCAAAAACTGAAAATAAATAAAAATAACTGTGCTCCAAAGAAAGAAATGTAAACCAATGCATTCCGAATGGGAGTGTTTCTCCGATTTTTCCATGCTACACAGAACGAAATGTAAACCCATGCAAATAAAGACTTCATGGTCATAATCATTTAAATATCATTAATCTCCTGAGGGTGGTATTCTATTTTTTTCAACGGGGCTGAATCCAGTCACTTGACCGTCATGGTTGCTATGGTGGTTGCTATCCACCAGCCCCTCTAATCCTTACATGGCTCTAAAAACCACGCGGCAAATGAGCTGCCGTAATTTGTGTTGTTTTTGTCGTAAACTAGTGTCCGATGGTTAAAAAATAGACGGATATTCCAAGGTATCCTTAAAAGGCAGCTTGGATGTTTTTATTTCCTGCAGTTTAGACTTCTTCTATAACCTATTTTTGAAAGCAAAACACCAAGCTCATTGATTTAACGAGGCAGGGTTATTTGTTTTATTTATGAAATAAATATTTATGAGAGGTCATTCCTTCTCCTGAGTTTTCTTCCTATTTATGTCTAGTGTACAACCCTACTGTCCACAAGCATCACCCCCCCCTCCCCATATGGATTTGGAGAATTGTTGCCACGTCCCAGTGGTGGAGGTATCATATATATGAAAGAGGGCATTCAATTATACTACAATGATCAATTAGGAGGCCGAAGCCCTAAAGGAAGTGATGCAATAGGTGACTGGGTCGACGACATTTAAGTAAGCTTTACTTTGAGGTCTCTTATATATCAAAGGGGGTCTCAAAGGACGCATACGCTTCAACCTGTGGCTCCGGTCCTACAGGAAATGACTCAGCAAGTGCTCCATCTCGTTGCACCTGCACCCAGCGGCTCGCTTGCAAGATTTTGGCCTGAAGTTATTCCCAGACCTACACCGTAGCCATCCAACCTGCATATCTGAGAATCAGGCCTCTCTTTAATAATGACAAAATGTATGAGAGAAATACACATTAACTTTTGACTCATAAGCGGCGTGGTGCCGGCTCCTTTTGACCTTTTGACCCCAGACTTCTGGGGGAATAGCTGAATCAATTCATTAGTCAATCAAAAGCATGTAAATATCTTCCCGGTGGCGTAAGAGGGAGAACAAGGTGTCCTTCAACATCTACGCTTCCAGGCGATTGCAACGGTGCCACACATGAGCATATCCGAACATGTTTAATGGTAGTAATTAGCTGTCGAAATTGGAGGCCTTAATCAATAATGAGCAGCTATTGATTTGCTTCCCGATAGAAATTTGTGACAAATAACATGTTATTTAGCCTCTACACGTTGAGTTGAGTCCAATGACACCAAGCATGACACTCTAGAAAATGGTAACATGTATTTTACATGGTACACCTAGGTCTAGGACATGATCTCGGTGTAGCAAGAGGACGAGCTTGATCTCAATGGACTCAGCTTAACGTGTAGATGCTAAATAACATGTAATTTGTCAAAAATCTCCATCGGGAAGCAAATCTATAGCTGGTCATTATTGATAAAGGCCTCCAAAATCGACAGCTAATTACTACCCCGAAACATATTCAAATATGATCATGTGTGGCACTGTTGCAATCGCCTCGAAACGTAGATGTCAAAGGACACCTTGTTTGCCCCGTTACGTAACCGGGAAGATATTTTCATACTTCTAATGAATTGATTCATATTTTAAGGTTCTCGGAGTGAGACTTTAAGCGACTGCAGCAGAAGTGTTGAGACGAAAGATGATATCAAGACATTTATAGAATATTCACATTCACATTATGATTCTTCGTCATAACATCCGACCAAACATCCTTTACAGTCACCAAGCGAGGATTATGAAAGTCCAGGCCCCCCCTTCCGGCACTCAAGGTCCGACTGGGCCAAGTTTAGGGCAGGAAGGGCCCCCCATTCCGGCCCTCGGGGTCCGACCGGGCCAAGTTTCGGTGCGGGGGTCCCAGTTAGGCCTTAGAATAAGGTATTCAAATTTGAGGGCGGTAGGACCTTCCTATCTCAAAAACTGTTTTTCCACCACATTCTGAACCATTAGGTCTTGCATGTAACACTTCTGAGGGGCTTTGTCCAAATTTGTCCATTTGGGAAAACTTTTTTTCTCTAAGGGCTAGAACTCCAAATCTCGGATATGTCGTTCTCGGGGCCCCGGGAAATGTGTGTAAACATTTTAGCATCCCTAGCTATCTCGAAAAGGCCGGAAAAGGGGCGTGACCTCCCACAGTACGGTAAATGTACATAAGACAGAGGTTAGTTTCTAGTCCCCATTTTTTGTGGGATGGAGGTGTACATTTGTGGCTTAAGGTGTGTAGTCACAGCTGGCCTGTGGCCACGTTTTTGAAGTCTGGGGTCAAAAGGTCAAAAGGAGCCGGCACCACGCCGCTTATGAGATAACAAAAAGTGAATGTGTATTTCTCTAATAGCTTTTTGTCATTATTAAAGAGAAGCCTGATTCTAAGATATGCGTGTTGGATGGCTAGGGTGTAGGTCTGGGAAGAACTTCAGGCCAAAATCTTGCAAGTGAGCCGCTGGGTGCAGGTGCAACGAGATGGAGCACTTGCTGAGTTCCTGTAGGGCTGGAGCCACAGGTTGAAGCGTATGCGTCCTTTGAGACCCCCTTTGATATATATAAGAGACCTCAAAGTAAAGCATACTTAAATGTTGTCGACCCAGTCACCTATTGCATCACTTCCTTTAGGGCTTCGGCCTAAAGGACAAAGCCCCTCAGATGTGTTACCTGCAAGACCTAATGGTTCAGAATGTGGTAGAAAAACAGTTTTTGAGATAGGAAGGTCCTACCGCCCTGAAATTTGAATACCTTATTCTAAGGCCTAACTGGGACCCCCGCACCGAAACTTGGCCCGGTCGGACCCCGAGGGCCGGAATGGGGGGCCCTACCTGCCCTAAACTTGGCCCAGTCGGACCTTGAGTGCCGGAAGGGGGGGCCTGGACTTTCATAATCCTCGCTTGGTGACTGTAAAGGATGTTTGGTCGGATGTTATGACGAAGAATCATAATGGGAATGTGAATATTCTATAAATGTCTTGATATCATCTTTCGTCTCAACACTTCTGCTGCAGCCGCTTAAAGTCTCACTCCGAGAACCTTAAAATATGAATCAATTCATTAGAAGTATGAAAATATCTTCCCGGTTACGTAACGGGGCAAACAAGGTGTCCTTTGACATCTACGTTTCGAGGCGATTGCAACAGTGCCACACATGATCATATTTGAATATGTTTCGGGGTAGTAATTAGCTGTCGATTTTGGAGGCCTTTATCAATAATGACCAGCTATAGATTTGCTTCCCGATGGAGATTTTTGACAAATTACATGTTATTTAGCATCTACACGTTAAGCTGAGTCCAATGAGATCAAGCTCGCCCTCTTGCTACACCGAGATCATGTCCTAGACCTAGGTGTACCATGTAAAATACATGTTACCATTTTCTAGAGCAGGGGTGCCCAATACGTCGATCGCGATCGACTGGTCGATCGCAGGGCCAATGAGAGTAGCTCACAGAACTCACCAAGAAAAACAAAAAAAACGCGGTTTTCAGAAAAGCAATTCATCCAATCATATAATGATATTAAAATGTGCCCGCTGATTGACGTGTAGACAGGCCAGTCTGCTTGTTGCTAAAAAGTTTGTTACCATAACAACCATAATGTATCTACCTGGCCTACTACAGACAAGCGCCAATTGCTTTCCTTTTACCGCTGCATTTACGTTTGCTCGATTCTCTGTGTAGTAGCCTACGAAATATGATTCGGAAATGAATGAGGGAGGTAAAGAAATTAAAAAGTCGAAGACTTACCATTTCCATCAAGAATGGGAAGAGGACTTCTTATTCACGATGTCACACTCAAAGTGTGTCTGTCTTATCTGTCGATCCAGCATTGCACTTCCAAAGAAGGGGAATGTAGCGAGACATTTTCGAATGGTTCATCGAACCTTTGATACAGACTTTCCTCCAAGCAGTGAATTGAGAAAGAGAAAGGTGAGGGAGTTGAAGTCTCAGCTTCTTGGACAGCAGTCTCTTTTTACTCGGCCAACATCGAAAGCCAAGGCCGCAACAGAGGCATCGTTCCGGGTGAGTCGCACGATTGTTAGGCACAAAAAGTCTTTCCAGGATGGAGTTATGGTGAAGGAAGCCTTCATTGAAGCATCAGATGCGTTATTTAAAGAATTTAAAAACAAAACGGAAATAATGTCTGCAGTCAAAGCTGTTCAATTGACAAGAAATACAGTGACCAGGCGATGCGAAATGATGGGCGACAACTTAGTACAGCAGCTTGCTAAGGACATTGACTGTTGCGAGTGCTTCTCGCTACAGATGGACGAGTCTACCGACATCACAGACAAAGCCCAGTTGTGCATTTTTATTCGAATGGTTCATGATATGACTGCAAAAGAGGAACTTTTAACAGTTCTGCATATGAACGCACACACACGGGGGGAGGACATTTTTCAGATTTTCAAAACCTTTATCGACAAGACTAAGATTCCAGTGTGCAAGTTGGTGTCTATCACGACGGACGGGGCGCCTGCCATGGTCGGCTGCCGTAATGGATTTGTTGCCAAATGCCGAGAGGATGAAGCGTTTCCTGACTTTCTAAGTTACCATTGTATCATACACCAACAAGCGTTGTGTGCGAAAATGTTGAACATGAAGGAGATCATGGACGTAGCAACAAAAGTGGCCTGTTCTATCCGTGCAAAATCTCTCCAAAGACGACTCTTCCGCTTGCAGCTTGAGGAGGCTGACAGTGACCACACAGAGCTACTCCTTCACACAGACGTAAGGTGGTTGAGTAGGGGGAAATTCCTTCAACGATTTCGCGATCTCCTTCCCGAGATAAAGCAGTTCCTTCAGGAGAAAAAACATGCAGAATACGAGCAACTTAATGATGATCGTTGGTTGCTTGATTTGGCGTTTTTAACTGATGTGTCAAACATGCTCAATGAGCTAAACGTGGAATTACAGGGCAAAGAGAAACTCGTGATCAATATGATAAGCACAGTGAACGCCTTCAAAGGAAAACTTAAACTGCTTTCTTCAAAGATCCAACGCCATGATCTGGGAAACTTTAGCAACCTTGCATCTGAGCTGAATAATCAAGAAAAGGACTCAACGGAGTTTGACAGTGCATGTTATGCAAAACAGATCGACACCGTCCTGTCAGACTTTGACAGGAGATTTCAAGACTTCGCTCTACTCGAGCCAGTTGCTACGTTCATGTGCTTCCCTTTTCGGGAGGATGCTGAGATCGATGTCCTCGCTTCCAAAATCTCAACAATGTTTCAGCTCAGTTCTGCTGAAGTCGAGGATGAGATCTTGACACTGCAAGCAGACATTAACCTGAAGGCCAGGGCCAATGAACAGTTCTGGAGTTTGCTCACAGAAGAAAAGTATCCCAACATGAGAAAATGTGCAACATCTCTGACTGCAATGTTTGGATCTACGTACTTGTGCGAGTCAGCCTTTTCACATATGAAAATTATAAAATCCAAATACCGCTCCACCCTGACCGACGATCATTTGGAGGCGTGTCTAAGACTGACTATCAGTAGCTATTGCCCGGACTATGCATCCCTTGTGGACTCCATCCAATGCAAGTCATCTGAATAAGGTAACCTACTGACCACTGATGTGAACATGCCCCTGTGTATGCAAAAAAAAAAGACTGCATGCATAAAGTTAATTGTCTGAAAGTTTCAATGTTTGAACAGTGAATTGTAGTGTCCTAGTGTTAAAAAAAGTGTCCTAGTGTTATTTTATCATAAATGTAGGCCTACTGAATTTTATTGGCAATGTAATGTGAACCTGCCACATGAAAAAAAAAAAATGGCTACATGCAATGTACACATAAAGTTAATAGTACACATAAAGTTAAAGTTAATGAAAGTTTCAGTTTGAACAGTGAGAGTGAGAGTGTGTACTGTGGGCCAAATGCCACTATCTATGTATGTATGTTAAAAGAATCCTAAATCCTAAATCCTAAATAAAAGAAAAGTTACATTTCAATGTGTGGATTTTTTTTATCATAAATGTAGGCTACTAAATTGTACGGGCAATGTAATGTCACTGTGTATGAAATCACATGCTGATTAGTAGCCTCTATTGTGGATGTTACTGTTGTTATTTCCAGGGTTGGTATGGAAATTAAACTCAATCGTAAAATAATTAAACTTGTCATTTAGTGAAATAGCCCGTATGACACTGTGTGTTCGTTTTGGTATTGTAAATTTAAAAAAGACAATGCGTAAAAGATAGTGTGCGTAGTTAGTAGATCATTCTGACACAGACACTTAAAAGGTAGATCACCATTGAGAAAAGTGTGGGCACCCCTGTTCTAGAGTGTCATGCTTGGTGTCATTGGACTCAACTCAACGTGTAGAGGCTAAATAACATGTCATTTGTCACAAATTTCTATCGGGAAGCAAATCAATAGCTGCTCATTATTGATTAAGGCCTCCAATTTCGACAGCTAATTACTACCATTAAACATGTTCGATTATGCTCATGTGTGGCACCGTTGCAATCGCCTGGAAGCGTAGATGTTGAAGGACACCTTGTTCTCCCTCTTACGCCACCGGGAAGATATTTACATGCTTTTGATTGACTAATGAATTGATTCAGCTATTCCCCCAGAAGTCTGGGGTCAAAAGGTCAAAAGGAGCCGGCACCACGCCGCTTATGAGTCAAAAGTTAATATGTATTTCTCTCATACATTTTGTCATTATTAAAGAGAGGCCTGATTCTCAGATATGCAGGTTGGATGGCTACGGTGTAGGTCTGGGAATAACTTCAGGCCAAAATCTTGCAAGCGAGCCGCTGGGTGCAGGTGCAACGAGATGGAGCACTTGCTGAGTCATTTCCTGTAGGACCGGAGCCACAGGTTGAAGCGTATGCGTCCTTTGAGACCCCCTTTGATATATAAGAGACCTCAAAGTAAAGCTTACTTAAATGTCGTCGACCCAGTCACCTATTGCATCACTTCCTTTAGGGCTTCGGCCTCCTAATTGATCATTCTAGTATAATTGAATGCCCTCTTTCATATATATGATACCTCCACCACTGGGACGTGGCAACAATTCTCCAAATCCATATGGGGAGGGGGGGGTGATGCTTGTGGACAGTAGGGTTGTACACTAGACATAAATAGGAAGAAAACTCAGGAGAAGGAATGACCTCTCATAAATATTTATTTAATAAATAAAACAAATAACCCTGCCTCGTTAAATCAATGAGCTTGGTGTTTTGCTTTCAAAAATAGGTTATAGAAGAAGTCTAAACTGCAGGAAATAAAAACATCCAAGCTGCCTTTTAAGGATACCTTGGAATATCCGTCTATTTTTTAACCATCGGACACTAGTTTACGACAAAAACAACACAAATTACGGCAGCTCATTTGCCGCGTGGTTTTTAGAGCCATGTAAGGATTAGAGGGGCTGGTGGATAGCAACCACCATAGCAACCATGACGGTCAAGTGACTGGATTCAGCCCCGTTGAAAAAAATAGAATACCACCCTCAGGAGATTAATGATATTTAAATGATTATGACCATGAAGTCTTTATAGGCTCTGTGCACAACTCTAGAAGCGAACTTCCGGTGTCGCCGGGTGTCGGCATACTAGTTTCCGGTCTACTTCCCGTATCAGTTACCACGGCAACTATAAATAGTAAAAAGATGGAAAACCCAACCAAACAGAAGACTTCACAAGATTCAACGGAATGAAGGCGGATCAAACCAACACTGCTGTGTACCGTTGTGCTCAGCTTCCAGCCGGTAACACGGGCTGGTGTGTGGGAGCGAAGAGAGAGACCGGCGAGTCCCGAGCCTTGCTCCGACCCCGAAGAGCCTGAGCTACCCGTTCCGATGGTCTTAGACCATGAGTACAGTGCTACTAGTACAGTGTGTGTTGACCGTGAGCACTACAGTGCTATACAAAAAGAGACATTTGTGGAGTTTGAGGCCATGTGAAGCTGGTGTGTTTGTGTCTGTGTGCGGCTCGCGTGCCTGCACTGTGTTGGGGACGTGGTGGGCGCTCTCGGCTGGAGCTTTCTGCGTGTTGTGGTGGCTGACGAGGAAAGTGCGCTTGTGTGTACATTTGTGCTGTTTTTTTAATTATACATGTTTGTATTGATTATTTGATTAAACATATGACCTCAGCTAAATCCCCCATGGACACTGTTATAAAAGAAATAGGCGTATAACGGTTTGTTTATAACGGTTGGTTTATCGCTAGCTTTAACATACACTCAAGCTGTGAGGCTTCTCTGATTTCTTCATGGACCTGTGGCACAATGCTCTGATAATCACCTCCGATGTTCCCTTATCTTTGCTAGACACTAAAAAATGGACACACGTTGGTACAGTTAGTACAACAACGGACAGTTAAGTGTTTTAAATACAGAAAAAAAATGTTGTCGCTAACAAATGTTCACTAAAAAGCCGGTAGTCTGTCACCTACCCTCAAAGTTACGCAAATAACTCGAAATATAGAGCTTAAATCCTTTTTCCCGCTTGCTTGTAGGGGCAAGGGAACTAGCACCAACAATGCGGTGAACATCGTTAACATTTATTGTCGGTAGGTCTTGGAGACATCTAGAAAAGCCAGACATGTTCACGCTATGGACTGGGTCAGTAAGTAGACCGGAAACTAGAATGCCGACACCGTCAGTTGACTTCCGGGTTCTAGTGCACAGAGCCTATTTGCATGGGTTTACATTTCGTTCTGTGTAGCATGGAAAAATCTGAGAAACACTCCCATTCGGAATGCATTGGTTTACATTTCTTTCTTTGGAGCACAGTTATTTTTATTTATTTTCAGTTTTTGAGGAGGTGCTTCAAAGATGCTAATTTTTCTGCAATAATCCAAAATCAAATGGAAAAACCCGTTGGCTTTTTGTCAAGGGAACCCAGGGCGACGCTCACTTCCGGGTTGGCCAACACACGTCATCCCTCCACCACTATACTGTAATAACGCATGTTGAAGTTGAATGATAATGAATTAATTTATTCTTTATTCTGCCTTAGTATTTATTTATTTATTTGGCAGCGAAATGCAGTGTGTGTGTGTGTGTGTGTGTGTGTGTGTGTGTGTGTGTGTGTGTGTGTGTGTGTGTGTGTGTGTGTGTGTGTGTGTGTGTGTGTGTGTGTGTGTATAACACGCTATTTTATGTTGAAATGCGACGTAATCCAGTGTTCACGAAAACGTACGTGTTTCTAACAAGATGATATCATTAAAAGTTACATAAAGTAACGGTTTAATAACACAAAAGCAGGAAACACGTGAGCTGCATTTCCCATTCAGATAATAAAGATTAATAAAGATCATACACATTCACTGACTGAGGATTATTCAAGGGAAAAGTAAATTTCTCGCTAGAAATGTCATTAGAAACACGTTAAATGGTGAATCTGTCCTAAAATATTGCATCTCCCATTCAGTTAATGCTGGGTTTTTCGTATCATATGCACATATGCACGCGAAATGGACGTATCCGCCCTCCACAGTAGTTAATGCTGGGTTTTGCGTATCGTATGCACACGAAATGGTCATTTGGCGTATGTAGGCTACTGCACGCATCTTGAAAGTGTCAAACCGTGCGATCTGTGCGCATATTGGTGAGACTGGAAAAGCTGTCATATTCTTAGTTATCACAGACAATTTTTAACAATAAATGTTCTGTACGGAGCTCCTTAAGGGACAATAGGGAGAAAGCTCCCAGACAGAACCTTAGATGGAAGTCGTGCTTAGTGACAAATCACGACAAATACTTCCAATTGATATGCATGAGTTTGAAAATTGTGCTTTTTGACACGAACATTTAGAAAATACGTGTACCTGATCACGTTTCAATAGATTAAATAACGTGACAGTGTCACCTATTTTCGTGAGCCCGGGATGCCTGTACGCCGGCCATTATCGCCCGATGAAATATTCTTCGTCATATCTATCAAACCAAACATCCTTCACATTCGCCGAACGACGATTATGAAAGTAAAATGCACATTTCTCGCTAAAAATGTTTACATAAACACTTTTAATTGTGTAACTATTCTAAAATATCATATTTTCCACCCAGGATAAAAAGTATGTCCGCCATTTTCACAGAAGAATATCCTAAAAAACTATCCAATAGGAAAGATGCTCACATCGTCTATTAGAGACGTAGTGAGGCACCCCCCATTCCGTATGCAGAAGACGCCGAAGGGTACCTTTACCGTCACCGACCGAATAAAAAGGGTACCTTTCCCGTCAGTCACCGACGCTAAAGGGCCTTTGCCAACAGTCGGTATTTGACGTTCTCGGAGTGAGACTGTGTTGTCCAGTTACAGCCAGTCTCAGAGACTGATGCAGGTGTTGATCTGAGAGTCTTGATCTTGTCAGATTTTTTATCAGCTTCATGCGTGAAAAAGTTTGCTCACAGATATATGTGCTCCCAAAAACTGTGGACATCTTCATTACGTGCTTTCTTATGTTGGGGAAGGTCTCGTTTGGGAGGGAAGCATAGTATTCTATGAGACAGTTGGGGTTGAATGCGTCTTTCAGCACATCGCAGGTCTGCAACTCAGCCAGTTCAAATTGAAGAGAAGGCAGGGTGTCATTAATGTCGGCAGCAAAAGGGTTCTGGAATATGCGAATTTCTTTAACGTGGGCACGAAGCTCACGGAACCGCACACTGAACTCCGCTCTCAGCGTTTCCAGTGCGTCCTTGCACTTCTTGGTTGGAAACGGGACCGCTGGTTTCTCAGCTGAGAGGCTTCGAGTAGCAGGGAGATGGGTGAAGTCTTGGTTTTGCACTTGTCCAACAAGCAGCGCCAGTTTAACCTCAAATGCTTTGACGTGGGAATACATGTCACAGATGAATTTTCCCTTGCCTTGGAGCTGTAAATTGAGGCCGTTTAAAATTTCTGTCACATCTGTTAAAAAGGCGAGGTCCCATTTCCATTCTGTGTCGATCAGCTCTGGGACCGTTTTTCCCTTTGTCAGGAGAAAGGCGTTGATCTGCCCCGGCTTAACCATCTGACTTCAGCGTGGTAAAGCACGTCTCCATGGGCAGACTCCAGCTCAGATAGGAAAGTTTGGAACTGCCTGTGTTTTAGTCCGTTTGCTCTGATGAAGTTTATGCAAGACACAACCACCTTCATGACAGATTCCCACTTCAGAACTTTGCAGCACAGTGCTTGCTGGTGAATCAGGCAGTGGACTTGTAGTTGGGGGGTTAGGCCTCGTTCCTCCATTTCTCTTTTTATGCGCCCCACTAGCCCCCGCGACGCACCAACCATACTCGGAGCACCGTCCGTTGTGACGCCAGCCAGCTTAGACCAGTCCAAACCCAACTCTTCCATCGTTTGGCGTACTTTAGAAAAAATATGCTCTCCTGTCGTAGTATCCGTGAGACTTTGTAGAGCTGCCAGCTCCTCGGACACTTCAAAATTTGAATTTACTCCCCGAATAAAAATCAGCAGTTGTGCCGTGTCCTGCACGTCATTGCTCTCATCCATTGCCAATGCAAAACACTCAAAATCTTTAGCTCTCTCTTTCAGCTGGACATGTACATTATTTCTTCAATTCGTTTCTTCAATTCGCCTGGTAATTGTAGATGCGGACAGACTCACCGCGTTCAGAGCATCTTTCCTGTCCGGACACACCTCCTCCGCGACAGCGTTCAAACACTTATTAACGAACTCCCCATCACTGAACGACTTTCCACAGCTTGCAATCAGTTGAGCTACCTTGAAGCTGGCCCGAACGGATGACAGGTTGATCTTTGTTTGGCGTAGCATTGTACTCTGCTGGGCAGCAAATCCACTTTTTAGCCTAGCCACCTTGTCTCTCCTCACTTGGCCCAGCAAGCTAGCATACTTGCCGCCATGGCGGGTTTCATAGTGTCGGCGGATGTTAAATTCTTTGAACACCGCCACCGTCTCTTTGCAGATTAGACAAACTGCCTTTTCCTTGCACTGGACAAAAAAATAGTCATCTGTCCACCGCTGTTTAAAAATTCTGCACTCTGAATCTATTTTCCGTTTCCCCAACAGTTTCGACATTTTCTTGTCTTGCTTTCGCCCGCGCAAACTTGCCGCTCAATCGCCGCACGCACTTGCAGCTTGATCTCCCGCTTACACTTGCAGCTTGATCGCCCGACATTGCGTCGCGAACTTGGTGACGTCACGTTGCAAAGCGCTATTTGACATCTCAAATATATGAAAAAGTACTATGTAAAAATTAACAATTGACTTGTATGGTATATTTAAATTTTCACTTCCCTCCTAAAAAAAAATGAAGAAATGAATAAAAAAATAAATAATTAAATAGGCCATGTTTAGAGGGATTGTTTGGGATCGTTAAGGGGGCCACTCCAGTTGTTAAGGCGGGCCGGATCCGGCCCGTGGGCCGTAGTTTGGGGACCCTTGGTTTAGAGTCTACACTCTCCCAAGTCAATGCAGACATCCTCATCTTCTTTTTTTTAGTTTGGTAGCGAAATACAGTTTCTGTGGTGTTTTATTTGGCATTTTGTAAATCCATTGATTTCGGTTGGGAGACTCGCTCATTGCAAGGGGGGTTGGTTGTAGTCTTTTCGCTCGGTTCTAGCCCTACTGTTGATACGGCGAACCGAGTGAAAAGACTACAACCAAACCTAAACACGTCCGGTTCCGGTTCCGGTTTACGTTTCAATGGGATTTACGGAACGCCAAATAAAACCCAACAGAAACTGTATTTCGCTACGATACTTGATGATGATGTTCATACCGGAATTGTCCTCTAAACATGCGCTGATCACGTCAACGCACAACATTTTCTTTTTTTATCAGCAGATCCGCGGATCACTTGCGTCCCGAACCGTGATGGTTGAACCGTTGCACCACTAGTGTGTGTGTGTGTGTGTGTGTGTGTGTGTGTGTGTGTGTGTGTGTGTGTGTGTGTGTGTGTGTGTGTGTGTGTCTGTGTGTGTGTGTGTGTGTGTGTGTGTGTGTGTGTGTGTGTGTGTGTGTGTGTGTGTGTGTGTGTGTACGTCGACATTAACGGTTGCCCGTGGCAACCAAAAGTTATACTTGAGCAAGTTGAGATGGATTTTGGGTGGATGTTAATATAAAGGCTATTTATTGAAATGTTTTTAGAAACTGCAGAACAACCTTTTTTTCCGCAAAATAACACAAAATAGAAGTATTTGCAATTGATCAGCGTGCTGTCTTCTCTTCTCTCGGAAAGCGAGTTAATCCATGGTCAACAAAACAGACGAATTGGAGTTATTGATGGCGGAGAATCGGCACACTCGGGACTGTTGCGTGACGATAATCACGGAAACTTGGCTTCACTCTTTCGTTCCGGACGCAGCAGTACAGCTGACTAGTCGCACCATGCACCGCTTTGACAGAACCAGCAGCTCTCTTAAGAAAAAGGGAGGAGGTTTGTGTATTTACATTCATCAAGGCTGGTGTATGGACAGCAGAGTTATAAACACCCACTGCTCTCCCGAACTGGAGACAATGACTGTTCTGTGCAGGCCGTTTTATCTTCCAAGAGAACTAACAGTGGTACTAGTTACTGCTGTATATGTCCCCCCGGATGCCAACGTCAGCACGGCTGTCTCCCAGCTCCACGAATTGATAAGCAGACAACAGAAGGCTCATCCTGAGGGAGCTTTTATTGTTGCTGGGGATTTTAATCAGGCCTGTCTAAAGAGTGTGCTTCCATGGTTCCCGCGGGTCCTTAAAAAGTCTTAATTTTTTTTGTGTAAAATTAAGGCCATAAATTGTCTTAAATTTACTGTAAATTTGCTCTAGGTATAAAATTTTGCAGAGGGTTTTTTAAGACTGGGAAATTGTCGCGCACAACAAATCACCTAGTGCGTCTTTTAATTACGGCATTTTCAGGAGTTTTACGTTACGTTAACGTTGACATCAGTCATCGGGGGGCCGGTTGCATCTGCAGCCTGCAGCTGCGTCTGTAGGCTAACTTGCTGGCGCTACTTTTAGCTAGTGACGGTTGACATCATTAGGCCAACTTGCGCTACTTTCAGGATGGGACAGTGCAAATTCAATGAGAAATGGTTTGAGGAAGATACGTTTCGGGGGTGGTTGGAGAAGGCAGGTGACTACGAGGCAAGGTGTTGTTTATCCCGAAAGGCATTCATACTAGGGACCATGGGAGCAAAAGCTCTTGAGTCCCACATGAAGTCGCAGAAATATATCCGATACTCCGTGGCAGCTAGCGGGACTACAGCGATGCCCGTATTATTTGAAAGAAGTGGACTGAAAAGTTCAGCATCCGTGGCTAGTACTTCACATCAGACGGCGTTAACCGGCTTTGTGTCGCCACCAGAAACCCAGAAGGCGGAGGTATTGTGGGTTCTCCACACGGTGAGCAGACATAATTCCTTCAAATCGAACGAGGACATTAGTAACGTCTTGGCTGCTATGTTCCCAGATTCTGAGTTTGCAAAGTCGTTCACCTGCGGTGAAAACAAAACGGCCTATCTAGCCAAATACGGGATCGCATCTTTCATAAAAAGAGAGCTGTCACGCAGCGTAAACGATAAACAGTACGTCCTCATGTTCGATGAGTGAACAAAACCACTAAAAGCAAACCGATGGATATCCATGTGAGGTACTGGCCCACGGACGACACCGACAGCCATGTCTTATCGCGGTACTATGGATCACAGTTCATGCTGGATCATTTTAATGTAAGTATTCCAAACAGTAAATAAATTGAATTGTGTGACGGACTTTTTCCCAAAAATCATATTCGAAGTTTGTTTGTTTATTAATATTAATATTCGAATATTTATTAATAATATTATGACCATTAAATTCCTTCAGTAAGACCTGGATTGGGTTTCGCGGGGTTTGTTTACCGGCGTTGCTATGGTTACCGGTCCTGCGTGTTCCGACGGTTTATTAGGTATCTAATAAATCGCTGTCTAATCAATACTTCATTCAATGCCTCTTCCGTGGTCATTACAATATTATGAGTAGACTGCGTCGGGTTCTCGCTCTCCCTCTTGGCCTGCCATAACAGGTTCGAATATTAAGGGCTGCCTAATATTTGTTTGAATTTTGATTTATTTTTTGATATTCGTGTGTGTGTGTGTGTGTGTGTGTGTGTGTGTGTGTGTGTGTGTGTGTGTGTGTGTGTGTGTGTGTGTGTGTGATCACTGTCAGCCGTGTTTACATGGACACATCTGATCCGCATAGTTGTGGAAGAACAGCTCAATCGGAATAGAAAAGGATCATATAATACGCCTCAATCGGAATACAATTATCTGTTCGTAAATCTGTTCGTCTGCTATAATCGACATGCATACACTTATTCCGATTAGTTTGGGGTTTAACTTAGGAAAGCTGCAGTAGTTCGCATTTGGTCCACTCCGCACTCCAAACTTGACCGCTGTCAAGGACGGTGGATTTATTGCCCGATTCATGTCTTTGTTATCACTCCGTAGTAGTTACAGTAGTCCGGTAACATATCAACCCCAGCGTGTCCGGTTGCTAAGCGACGGTCATGGGTGACTATGGGTGACACGGGTGGGTTAATGTGTTCGCGTATCGTCGTGTCCGCGCGCTTCCGAGATAACTTTGCAAGAGTACTACTACTGCTAGTACTACGGCTACGGTTGATGTGTATAAGTGACTCAATTATACACACCTTTTCTATCAAATAATTTTTCAGACATTCTTTGGGTCTTAATTTATGCATGTGTTGGTCTTAAAAAGTCTTAAAAAGTCTTAAATTTGACTTTAAAAATGGTGCAAGAACCATGGCTTCCCAAGTTTGTGCAGTATGTCCAGGGTCCCACCAGAGGTAAAAACACATTAGATTGGCTTTACTCAAATCTTAAGAAAGCATACAGGACAATACCCCTCCCCCACCTGGGCAGGTCGGATCATATTTCCCTGCTCAGTGTCCCAGCTTACATACCCCTCAGGAGGAGAATAAAACCAGCCAAAAGAATTGTACAAATCTGGCCCGAGGGAGCACTCAGCCAGCTACAGGACTGCTTTTACCACACCGAATGGGCTGTTTTTGATCAACTGGAGCTAAATGACCGCACTGAGTCTGTTTTGTTTTATATTAAGACCTGCACGGACAATGTTACAGTGAACAAACAAATCACAGTTTTCAATAATCTGAAACCATGGATGACAGCTGAGGTGAGGACACTGCTGAAAGCCCGAGACTTAGCCTTCAAGGCTGGCGACCAGGACCAGTACAGGATGGCAAGAGCAAACCTGAGGAGAGGGATCAAAGCAGCCAAAGTGGACTACAAGAGGAAGGTGGAGAACCATCTGGCTGACAACAACCCGAGGAAAGTGTGGCAGGGTCTACAACACCTGACGAACTACAAGGGCACCCCTTCGGATGCAGTAACTGCCAACACTTCGCTGGTGGAAGAACTGAATAACTTTTTCACCCGTTTTGAAGTTCAAAAACCCCACCTTGCTCCTGCTCCTCCTCCTCCTCTGTCCTCCCAGCCCCTGAGCACCCACCAGCTTGAGCTGCAGGAACATCAGGTGAGAAGAGTCCTGAAGGCCGTAAACCCACACAAGGCAGCAGGACCAGACGGAGTACTGGGAAAAGTACTGAAGGCCTGCGCGGACCAACTGTCAGGGGTCCTAACAAAGATATTCAACACCTCTCTGGAACAGGCTATGGTCCCACCCTGCCTCAAAGCAGCCACCATTGTCCCAGTTCCAAAGAAATCCACCATAGGCAGCCTAAATGACTATAGACCAGTGGCACTAACATCTGTCGTCATGAAGTGCTTCGAGAAGCTCGTCCTCCCCCACCTTAAGTCCTGCATCCCTCAAAACTTTGACCAGCATCAGTTTGCTTATAAAGCAAACAGGTCGACAGCTGATGCAATCGCCACTGTCCACCACACTGCAGCAAGTCACCTGGAAAAACAGGGGAATTATGTCAGGATGCTTTTTGTTGACTTTAGTTCGGCGTTTAACACAATCTTGCCGAACATTCTCATCAGGAAGCTGACTGACCTGGATTTCCCTGCCCCAACCTGTAAATGGATTTACAGCTTCCTGACGGACCGTCCACAGACAGTGAGGATGGGGACACAAACATCTTCCACCCTGACACTCAGCACGGGCTCCCCTCAGGGCTGTGTGCTGAGCCCCTTCCTGTATTCTCTTTACACGCATGACTGCGTCCCCGCCCATCACTCCAATGTCATCGTCAAATTTGCGGATGACACTACAGTGATGGGTCTCATCTCCAACGGTGACGAGACAGCATACAGGGAGGAAGTCCAGAGGCTCACAGCCTGGTGTTCAGCTAATAACCTTTTGCTGAACGCCAGCAAAACCAAGGAGATGATATTTGACTGGAGCGCGACGAGAGGTGACCTCACCCCACTCCAGATAGACGGGGTCTGCGTGGAGAAGGTCTCCTCCTTCAAGTTTCTGGGGATGCAGGTCAGTAAGGACCTAACCTGGCACACCAACACGGTTGCGGTGGTCGGAAAAGCTCAGCAGAGGCTATTTTTTCTAAGACTGCTGAGGAAATGCCAGGTGGGGACAAAGCTGCTGCAGACCTTTTACCACTCTGCTGTTGAAAGTGTACTGGTGTATGGCATTACGGTGTGGTACGCAAACTGCACAGCCAAAGACAGGAAAACCCTGCAGGGGGTTATTAAGACGGCAGGAAAAATCATCGGCTGCCCCCTGCCCTCCCTGGAGAACATTGCCACCTCCCGGGGGCTGAATAGGGCAAAAAGAATTATGAGTGACCCATCACACCCCGGCCATGGCTTCTTCCAACTCCTCCCTTCGGGTAGGAGATACAGGTCCCTTGGGAGCCGGACAAACAGGCTGAGGAATACCTTCTACCCCTGGGCAATTCGTCTACTTAACGCCTGACCCCCCCCCCCCCCCCCCCCAATGGACATGTGAAATCCTCTACCATATTTATTTATTTAAAAAAAAAGACACTTATATGTTATGACTGCATATTTATATTTATTGTGCCTATTGCTGTTGTTTGTGTTTGTATTTTTGCACTGTTTTATTTTGCACTATGGGTAGTGAGCACCACCCCCAATTTCATTGTACAAGTTTGCACAATGACAATAAAGTATGAATTATTATTAATTATTATTAACAGACACGTATCGCTTCAGTGCGAATATAGCCCCGCCTTCTGTCACTCGCAGTGCGTTCTCTGGCCGTGATTCGAAGGTGTAAGCTAAAGGTTAGCCAACAAAGCTAGCATCGCAAGTGCAGCGCCTCCGCGAACGGTTTAGGTAGAAGGAAAATGGAGTAGTGATGGAGGAGTGCAGTTTGGAAGTACTTTGGATTGAGGCAAATTACCAAGGAAAGTCGTATGCAAGAACACGGTTTTGGGTTTCATAACTGTGCACATGCACAGCAATAGCGATCTTTTTCACGAAATTGGACCCTCACAAACTATATTATATATAGGCCTACTATAGATTAAATGAAAGCTGAGCCTCCACTTATTCCAACAGTCCAAACCATATCATTCTGTGACTAAAACTCGCAAATGACAACTTAAGACGAAAAGTACCTTTGTGATTTTTGTCCACAAACTTGATTCTGGTCGAATGAAACCACCATAAACAGATAACCCAGTGTCTGGGCCAAATTTTGCAACTAAACATGGTGTTTTCAACCGTGGTGAAGTTAGTTTGAAGTGGGATATTCGACAGATATTCGGCCATTCATTTCCTATGGGAAATTGCTTTTTGCTCAATAGCTTCCGAGTTATAGGACCCAGAGGCCCCAGACCAATGTTGACCTGTCCTACTATGTGGTACTAACAACACACACCTCCCTAAAAATTAATATTTTGCACCTTCTATTTTATTTAAATATTTTAAGAATCCCATTAATTTCCTATGGGAAATTGCTTTTTGCTCAATAGCTTCCGAGTTATAGGACCCAGAGGCCCCAGACCAATGTTGACCTGTCCTACTATGTGGTACTAACAACACACACCTCACAAAAAATTAATATTTTGCACCTTCTATTTTATTTAAATATTTTAAGAATCCCATTCATTTCCTATGGGAAATTGCTTTTTGCTCAATAGCTTCCGAGTTATGGGACCCAGGCACCCCAGACCAATGTAGACCTGTCCTACTATGTGGTACTAACAACACACACCCCACTAAAAATTAATATTTTGAACCTCCTATTTTATTTAAATATTTTAAGAATCCCATTAATTTCCTATGGAAAACGGCTTTTTGCTCAATAGCTTCCGAGTTATGGGACCCAGAGGCCCCAGACCAATGTGGACCTGTCCTACAATGTGGTAATAACAACACACACCTCACTAAAAATAAATATTTTGCACCTCCAATTTTATTTGAATTTATAAAAAATCCCATTCATTTCCAACACAGTCTCACTCCGAGAACGTCAAATACCAACCCTGTCTCGTCAAAATTACGTTCCCAGAAAACTATTCGGCATTCTCAATTACGTTTGTCATAAAACGTATTTTGTCCGCGATTACGTTTTATTGAACGTATTGCAAATACGTTCGTCCTCAGCCTATTTTTTGCCATTTATTAACCTCTATGATTATGTTTGGTTGAAACGTATCCCAGATAGGTTAAATGTCAACGTATAGCACATTATTGTCATTAAGGCATATCTCCCTTTCAGAGAACGTTTCATTTAACGTATTTTGTCTGAAAAACGTATCTTGGCTGTGGATACGTGTTATTGAACATATCGCAAATACGTTCGTTGTCAACCTATTTTTTGCCATTAATTTACCTCTAGGATTATGTTTGGTTGAAACGTATCCCAAATATGTTAAATGTCAATGTATAGCACATTATTGTCATTAAGGCATATTTCCCTTTCGGGAAACGTTTCATTTAACGTAATTTTGTCCCTGATTACGTCTTATTGAACATATTGCAAATAGGTTCGTTCTCAACATTTTTGTTGTTATTTATTTAAGCTACCTCTTGGATTACATAGGCTACATTTAATTGAAACTTAAAGGGACTCTTACCTTTGTTGCATTTTTACACTTTTTTTGGATACGGTTAAATTGGTATTAATAAGGTAATAACACTCTAATATGCAAGACAGACCCACCAGGAGTAAAAACAAACAATTATTTTACTCTCATAATATTTAATGAAAACTTCAACCAATAAAATTCTTCGGACCGAATGACCTTATTGGCCGACAGACCTGTCTGTTTGCTGCATGGATATATAAGGTTTTCCGTCTGCTTCTTGTGGCGCATTCGGGGGCCGCGTCATCAAGGCGCGTCCTCAACTAGAGGGTTTGTTTTGATTCCACGGCAGACAGTAGCGACCGTAGCGACTGACGATGGCAGACCAAAGTGGTCCACGGCGTACTGAAACTGCACCATTCAGTCCGATTAGGGGACTCATCTCGGACTCAGACTCACAGTTACCCTCCTCTGGAGCCTCAGGAAGACCTCCAGACTGTTGGCCACCAACTGCACCATTCAGTCCGACAAGGGGACCCGATTCGGCCTCAGAAGCCAAGTGGTCCCGCTCCCCTGGATGATTCTCAGGACCTCCAGACCGTTGGCAACCAACCGCACCACTCAGTCCGATTAGGGGACCCGTTTCGGACTCAGACGCGAAGTTGTCCCGCTACTCTGGAGCTCCAGGAAGACCTCCAGACCGTTGGCAACCAACCGCCACACTCAGTCCGATTACGGGACCCATTTCGGACTCAGACGCGACGTTGTCCCGCTACTCTGGAGCTCCATGAAG
This sequence comes from Gadus macrocephalus, assembly GCF_031168955.1. NCBI lineage: Eukaryota > Metazoa > Chordata > Actinopteri > Gadiformes > Gadidae > Gadus > Gadus macrocephalus. Next base: position 15,204,625 of record NC_082398.1, read on the forward strand.
ACCTCCAGACCGTTGGCAACCAACCGCCACACTCAGTCCGATTACGGGACCCATTTCGGACTCAGACGCGACATTGTCCCGCTACTCGGGAGCTCCAGGAAGACCTCCAGACCGTTGGCAACCAACCGCCACACTCAGTCCGATTACGGGACCCATTTCGGGCTCAGACGCGACGTTGTCCCGCTAATCTGGAGCTCCAGGATGGTAGATATTATGACCCCTGGGAGTCTAAACATAACCCATGGGAGTCTAAACATAACCCATGGGAGTCTAGAACTTTTGTACTGTAGCGACCCTGGGACAGTTAAATACTTTGTGTGTTATGTGTTACATTATATTTCGTTGTCCGTTATGCCAGTTCTATGTGCATGTATTGTAATGTTCTTCTTGTCAATCAGCGTGTGGGCGAATCATTAGGTCAGCTGGGGGAGGGCCTTGGAAGAACAGGAGGGTGGGGGCCTGCACGCGAGTGAGACCGTGTTGGGGGTTGCCGGGGTAACCGGGGTTTGTTTTGTGTCGGTTTTCTGCCGTTGGATACAATGTTACGGGTTTCAGTGACCTGGTTTTGGTTCATTAAAACTACCTTCAACTACTAATGACTCGACATCATTATGTCACCGGCGAGGTCGTTGCAGTACTCGCTTAGTAACGCTTAGTTTTGTACTCTTAGTTTTAAAATAACGCTTAGGGGGTGGGGCATTGGAGGAAGGCGGGATGATTTGAATGTGCTGTAATTCTCAAATGCAACAAAGGTGAGAGTCCCTTTAATAGGCTACGTTAAATTTCGATAACACATTATTGTCAGTATATAGGCATAGGCCTACCTCTCGGGGAAGCGTACGTTTGATTGTAATGTTAATAGTCCAACGTTATATCAACATGTCACAAGAGGAGAAATTATAGATGCTGACGGGGTAACTAGGAGCGGGGGTTGCTTTGTTGATTTCTTTATCTAGGGCTATAGCTGTGGTCAAAGCGGGAAGTGTGCGTTGTCTGGGCGGCTGCCTGAACTGAGCTGCAGGAAATTATGTTCACATGTTTCTTCATTCATTCATGAAGGCTATACCGGTGAACGGTGACGTCAGACTCACGCCCACCTACAAACCAATCAATGTCCAGTATCAGCCTGTCCTCTCGGAAAATACGACCACGTAGGTGGTTTGTTCCGCCACAGATTACGACCCATTGGAATTTATCCAAAACGAGAGGTAATAGGATATTTTTCCGTGAAATGGTGGAGGCGGACAATAGGATATTTTAGTATTTGGGTTTGATAGTTATGACGAAGAATATTTTAGCTCTCAACAGAAAAACATGGTTGCTATGGACGCTGAAAACAGCAGCTCGCATGCCGTTTAAATCATGGCTATAAAACCTTTTTCTTTGCTGATTATGCTATTTTACGTAACCGTGTAACGATATTTAATTTAACAACTTTAAAACAACTTCAAGCCCGGAAGGAAAAGATAATTCACCGCCGGAAGTCGGGAAGGCCCATGCAAGTGAACGGAGCGTTCCATGGCATTGAGAAGAGCCGTTTAGTAAATAAATAAATAAATAGATTTATTTATTTATTTATTTATTTATTATACGGAGACCACCAGACTTCCTCGAGGTAACAAGAATGGTCGATTAAATTCAAGATGGGAGAATGGCGATAGGGTGGCGTACGGTCCATGGCCTTGCGTCTGAATTTCATTCATAGAATTACCGAGTTGATGGTCAATGGTCAGATACAGATCTTGTTATAACGATAATTGAATAAAAGCTATGGTCAACTTATAATATTTTAACTAAAATAATTATATATATAGAGAGAGAGAGAGAGAGAGAGAGAGAGAGAGAGAGAGAGAGAGAGAGAGAGAGAGAGAGAGAGAGAGAGAGAGAGAGAGAGAGAGAGAGAGAGAGAGAGAGAGAGAGAGAGAGAGAATATTTTAATATTTAATGAATTAAATAAAATAAAGGCTTTAAACATGTGACATGCCTACGTTTTTTTGCCACGTGACAAAAAACGCGTCACATGACTCTTACGTTCGCTAAGGTTGTTCTGCTCTTTCTCATCAAAATTACGTTCCCAGAGAACTATTCGGCATTCTCAATTACGTGTGTCTAAAAAAAGTATTTTGTCTGTGATTACGTTTTATTGAACATATTGTAATGACCTCGCCGGTGACATAACGATGTCGAGTCATTAGTAATTGAAGGAACTTTTAATGAACCAAAACCAGGTCACTGAAACCCGTAACCAATGGCAGAAATCCCACCCAAAACAAACCCTGGTTACCCCGGCAACCCCCAACACGGTCTCACTCATGTGCAGGCCCCCACCCTCGTGTTCTTCCAAGGCCCTCCCCCAGCTGACCTAATGATTCGCCCCCACATTGATTGACAAGAAGAACATTACAATACATGCACACAGAACAACTGGCATAACGGACAACGAAATACAATGCAACACATAACACACATACTATTTAACTGTCCCAGGGTCGCTATAATATCGTAAATACGAATTCGTTCTCAGCCTATTTTTGCCATTTATTTACCGTGTTACTATGGCAGAATAAAGAATAAATTCATGCATTATCATTCAACTTGAACATGTGTTTTTACGGTTTTTACAGTATAGAGTGGTGGAGAGGGATGACGTATGATGGCAAACCCGGAAGTGAGCGTCGCCCTCGTTTCCCTTGACAAAAAGCCAACGGGTTTTCCATTGGATTTTTGATTATTGCAGAAAAATCCTCAACTCCTCAAAAACGGAAAATAAATAAATAAATAAAAATAACCGTGCTCCAAAGAACGAAGTGTAAACCAATGCATTCTGAATGGGAGTGTTTCTCAGATTTTTCCATGCTACACAACAAAATGTAAACCCATGCAAATAAAGACTTCATGGTCATAATAATTTAAATATCATTAAGCTACTACTGAGTGTGTAGGGAAGTATTCTATTTTTTTCAACGGGGCTGAATCCAGTCACTTGACCGTCATGGTTGCTATGGTGGTTGCTATCGACCGCCCCCACTAATACTCGTGGCTCTAAAAACCACGCGGCAAAGGAGCTGCCGTCAATTGGGTTGTTTTTGTCGTAAACTAGAGTCCGATGGTTGAAAAATAGACAGATATTCCAAGGTATCCTTAATAGGCAGCTTGGATGTGTTTATTTACTGCAGTTTAGCAGTTTAGATAACTAATTTTTGAAAGCAAAACACCAAGCTCATTGATTTAACGAGGGAGGGTTATTTGAAACAATTTATTAAATAAATATTTGTGAGAGGTCATTCCTTCTCCTGATTTGACTTCCTATTTATGTCTAGGGTAAACCCCTACTGTCCACAAGCATCCCCCCCCTCTCCATATGGATTTGGAGAATTGTTGCCACGTCCCAGTGGTGGAGGTATCATATATATATGAAAGAGGGCATTCAATTATAGCCTACTACAATGATCGATTAGGAGGCCGAAGCCCTAAAGGAAGTGATGCAATAGGTGACTGAGTCGACAACATTTAAGTAAGCTGTATAGGGTCTCTTATATATCAAAGGGGGTCTCAAAGGACGCATACGCTTCAACCTGTGGCTCCAGCACTACAGGAAATGACTCGGCAAGTGCTCCCAACTCACCCAGCGGCTCGCTTGCAAGATTTTGGCCTGAAGTTCTTCCCAGACCTACACCCTAGCCATCCAACATGCATATCTGAGAATCAGGCCTCTCTTTAATAATGACAAAAAGTTATGAGAGAAACACACATTAACTTTTTGTTATCTCATAAGCGGCGTGGTGCCGGCTCCTTTTGACCTTTTGACCCCCGACTTCAAAAACGTGGCCACAGGCCAGCTGTGTCTACACACCTGTAGCCACAAATGTACACCTCCATCCCACAAAGAATGGGGACGAGAAACTAACCTCTGTCTTATGTACATTTACTGTACTGTTGGAGGTCACGCCCCTTTGCCGACCTTTTCGAGATAGCTAGGGATGCTAAAATGTTTACACACATTTCCCGGGGCCCCGTGAACGACATATCCGAGATTTGGAGTTCTAGCCCTTAGAGAAAAAAAGTTTTCCCAAATGGAGTGTCATTTGGACAAAGCCCCTCAGAAGTGGAGCCTGCAAGACCTAATGATTCAGAATGTGGTGGAAAAACAGTTTTTGAGATAGGAAGGTCCTACCGCCCTGAAATTGTAATACCTTATTCTAGGGCCTTACTGGGACCTCCGCACCGAAACTTGGCCCGGTCGGACCCCGAGGGCAGGAAGGGGGGGCCTGCCCTCGGGGTCTGACCGGGCCAAGTTTCGGGCAGGAAGGGCCCCCCCTTGAAAAAAATAGAATACCACCCTCAGGAGATTAATGATATTTAAATGATTATGACCATGAAGTCTGTATTTGCATGGGTTTACATTTCGTTCTGTGTAGCATGGAAAAATCGGAGAAACACTCCCATTCGGAATGCATTGGTTTACATTTCTTTCTTTGGAGCAGTTATTTTTATTTATTTTCAGTTTTTGAGGAAGTGCTTCAAAGATGCTAATTTTTCTGCAATGATCCAAAATCAAATGGAAAAACCTGTTGGCTTTTTGTCAAGGGAACCCAGGGCGACGCTCACTTCCGGGTTGGCCAACATACGTCATCCCTCCACCACTATACTGTAATAACACATGTTGAAGTTGAATGATAATGAATGAATTTATTCTTTATTCTGCCTTAGTATTTATCTTTTTATTTAGCAGCGAAATGCAGTGTGTGTGTGTGTGTGTGTGTGTGTGTGTGTGTGTGTGTGTGTGTGTGTGTGTGTGTGTGTGTGTGTGTGTGTGTGTGTGTGTGTGTGTGTGTGTGTATAACACGCTATTTTATGTTGAAATGCGACGTAATCCAGTGTTCACGAAAACGTACACTGTCAACGTATGCTTTTGGCGACTGGGTTGGTTCTCCGATATACGTGTTTCTAACAAGATGATATCATTAAAAGTGACATAAAGTAACACAAACGCAGGAAACACGTGAGTTGCTAGTTTAGCGAAAGCATCGTCCCTAACAACCTGACGTCGTTGAAACATGCGAGCGAGCCGATAAAATCTTCCTAATAACTATAAAACTAAAGATCAGACACAATCACTGACTGAAGATTATGCAAGTAAAAAGTATATTTCTCGCTAGAAATGTTATTAGAAACACGTTTAACGGTGAATCGGTCCTAAAATATTGCATTTCCCATTCAGATAATAAAGATTAATAAAGATCATACACATTCACTGACTGAAGATTATTCAAGGAAAATGTGCATTTCTCGCTAGAAATGTCATTAGAAACACGTTTAATGTTGAATCTGTCCTAAAATATTGCATTTCCCATTCAGTTAATGCTGGGTTTCGTGTGTAGGCACGCGAAATGGACGTATCCGCCCTCCACAGTAGTTAATGCTGGGTTTTGCGTATCATGTGCACGCGAAATGGTCATTTGGCGTATGTACTGCACGCATTTTGAAAGTGTCAAACCGTGCGATCTGTACGCATATTGGTGAGACTGGGTTGATTATCACAGACAATTTTAAGTAGAAACGGGTGGCCAAAAGCTGTCATATTCTTAGTTATCACAGACAATTTTTAACAATAAATGTTCTGTACGGAGCTCCTTAAGGGACAATAGGGAGAACGCTCCCGGACAGAACCTTAGATGGAAGTCGTGCTTAGTGACAAATCACGACAAATACTTCCAATTGATATGCATGAGTTTGAAAATTGTGCTTTTTGACACGAACATGCGAGCTGCTGGTTTCAGTAACATCATATCAACCATGTTATTATAATTATGTGGAGACTAATGAAATATTGTTCGTCATAACTATCAAACCAAACATCCTTCACATTCGCCGAACGACGATTATGAAAGTAAAATGCACATTTCTCGCTAAAAATGTTTACATAAACACTTTTAATGGTGTAACTATGCTAAAATATCATATTTTCCACCCAGAATAAAAAGTATGTCCGCCATTTTCACAGAAAGATATCCTAAAAACTATCCAATAGGAAAGATGCTCACAGCGTATATTAGAGACGTAGTGGGCACCCCCCATGCCGTCGGCAGAAGACACCGAAGGGTACCTTTTCCGTCAACGACCGACGGCAAAGGGTACCTTTCCCGTCAGTCACCGAAGCTAAAGTGCGTTTGCCAACAGTCGGTATTTGACGTTCTCGGAGTGAGACTGTGTTGGTTTTCCATAGGAAATGAATGGGATTTTTAAAAAATTCTAATAAAATAGGAAGTGCAAAAAAAATATTTTTAGTGAGGTGTGTGTTGTTAGTACCATATAGTAGAACAAGTCTAAATTGGTCTGGGGCCTCATGGTCCCATAACTCGGAAGCTATTGAGCAAAAAGCCGTTTTCCATAGGAAATGAATGGGATTTTTAAAAAATTCATATAAAATAGGAGGTGCAAAATATTTATTTTTAGTGAGGTGTGTGTTGTTATTACCATATAGTAGAACACGTCTAAATTGGTCTGGGGCCTCTGGGTCCCATAACTCGGAAGCTATTGAGCAAAAAGCAATTTCCCATAGGAAATGAATGGGATTCTTAAAATATTTAAATAAAATAGGAGGTGCAAAATATTATTTTTTAGTGAGGTGTGTGTTGTTAGTACCACATAGTAGAACAGGTCTACATTGGTCTGGGGTGCCTGGGTCCCATAACTCGGAAGCTATTGAGCAAAAAGCAATTTCCCATAGGAAATGAATGGGATTCTTAAAATATTTAAATAACATAGGAGGTGCAACATATTAATTTTTAATGAGGTGTGTGTTGTTAGTACCAAATAGTAGAACAGGTCTACATTGGTCTGGGGCCTCTGGGTCCCATAACTCGGAAGCTATTGAGCAAAAAGCAATTTCCCATAGGAAATGAATGGGATTCTTAAAATATTTAAATAAAATAGGAGGAGCAAAATATTAATTTTTAGTGAGGTGTGTGTTGTTAGTACCATATAGTAGAACAGGTCAACATTGGTCTGGGGCCTCTGGGTCCTATAACTCGGAAGCTATTGAGCAAAAAGCCGTTTTCCATAGGAAATGAATGGGATTCTTAAAATATTCAAATAATATAGGAGGTGCAAAATATTAATTTTTAGTGAGGTGTGTGTTGTTAGTACCATATAGTAGAACAGGTCTACATTGGTCTGGGGCCTCTGGGTCCTATAACTCGGAAGCTATTGAGCAAAAAGCAATTTCCCATAGGAAATTAATGGGATTCTTAAAATATTTAAATAAAATAGGAGGAGCAAAATATTAATTTTTAGTGAGGTGTGTGTTGTTAGTACCACATAGTAGGACAGGTCAACATTGGTCTGGGGCCTCTGGGTCCCATAACTCGGAAGCTATTGAGCAAAAAGCCGTTTTCCATAGGAAATGAATGGTATTTATTAAAAAATTCAAATAAAATAGGAGGTGCAAAATATTAATTTTTATTGAGGTGTGTGTTGTTATGACCACATTGTAGGACAGGTCCACATTGGTCTGGGGCCTCTGGGTCCCATAACTCGGACGCTATTGAGCAGAAAGCCGTTTTCCATAGGAAATGAATGGGATTTTTAAAAAATTCATATAAAATAGGAGGTACAAAATATTAATTTTTAGTGAGGTGTGTGTTGTTATTACCACATTGTAGGACAGGTCCACATTGGTCTGGGGCCTCTGGGTCCCATAACTCGGAAGCTATTGAGCAAAAAGCCGTTTTCCATAGGAAATGAATGGGATTCTTAAATATTCAAATAATATAGGAGGTGCAAAATATTAATTTTTAGTGAGGTGTGTGTTGTTAGTACCATATAGTAGAACAGGTCTACATTGGTCTGGGGCCTCTGGGTCCTATAACTCGGAAGCTATTGAGCAAAAAGCAATTTCCCATAGGAAATGAATGGGATTCTTAAAATATTTTAATAAAATAGGAGGAGCAAAATATTAATTTTTAGTGAGGTGTGTGTTGTTAGTACCACATAGTAGGACAGGTCAACATTGGTCTGGGGCCTCTGGGTCCTATAACTCGGGAGCTATTGAGCAAAAAGCCGTTTTCCATAGGAAATGAATGGCCGAATATCTGTCGAATATCCAACTTCAAACTAACTTCACCACGGTGTGTTTTCAATCAATGAATAAGAGAAGGTTTCTTAGGAAATAGGTAATTTGCCTTCAATCAGAAAACATATTCTTCAACGCAATCTAGTGGCCATATGTTTATTTGCGAGTGTTTGGCTTGGTGCATTCGAATATATTTGCCCTGAACTTTAAATTGAGGTGTCAAGTGTCAGAATTGTAGGATATCTACCTTATTTGTGTCACATAGTAAGACATCGCTCCCAACTGATAACGACCAACTGATAATTATTTCAGGTGGAAATGTTATCTTCCACTTATGCTGTGTTCCATGGCTTTATTCACTTTAACCAAGTATCATCCCCTTTGAATATTTCACTTGCAAAACAATCTTTCTTTTGGCACAAAGACGACAATATCGCCCTTGCAGTTGTGGAGATATAGTCCACAACTCCACAACATACTGGGTATGTTCTTTCCTGAAAAAAACTTTTCCCCTGATATCGAAAATGGTATAGAATATCGATATATATAGATATATCGATATTCTATACCCCCCCGCTTGAAGGTTGACACTAGACTGGTAGATCTCGGGAGGTTGGCTACTTGAAAAGTAGATCTTGGGTCAAAAAAAGGTTGGGCACCCCTGAGTTAGAGCTACAAGAAACGTGAAAGTTAAAAAATACATATCTTTGCTACTACCTCTGATATTTAGTTAAGTACATTTGCATGAAATCATGCAGGTCTACACACAACTTGGCGATAGCTTTAATAGGTTGCAACGGTGGACTGAAATCACTTCAAGGCACGATGTGACCGCTCGATAAATAAGTAAACAAAGAAGTTTGTTATTTTTTAAACACAACATGTGTGGAAGCTAACATTCAGCTTCAGTCTGAGCTAGGATGATTTTTCTGAGCCCCCCCAAAACCAGGCCGCGTGCCTGGCAAAAAGAGGCCTGTTCACGATTCTGATTATAATTTGGGCAAGTGAACATCACATTCGGGCAAGTTGAACCTGACCTGTACTTGCCCGATGGGCAGGTGCTTTTGAAACCTTAGTGTCAACCCCTGGTATGGATGGATGGATGGATGGATGGTGGCGCCCCGGCTGGCTGAGTGGCTGGTTCACACAGGAAGAAGGCACGGATGAGGCGGGTATAAAGCCGTTCCCGGCGTTTATTCAACAATCACGAATATAATCAATCGTGTGTCTGGGCTTGGGTCTCTCTGAGCCACGTAGCCGTTGCGGGGTTATGCGTCTCCTACTCCTTCTCCGGGGGGTCGCTTCCTTGCCGTCAGTCCTCCGCTCTGCTTTATACCCTCTGCCCTTTCCTTGTGCCGGCTGTTTCCCATCCAGCTGATCTCGATCGCCGGTACACGCCCTCTACAACCCGGCCCCTGGAGGGGGGCGGGTTGCCACACTCCTCCACCGCCAGACCAAGCCACCGGCCGCTCGGGTTCCATCCCAGGCAGGCGTCCCTGCGTGACAGGGCATCTGCGTTGGCATGCTCCTTCCCCGGTCTGTGGGCCACCTGGAACCGGAAGTCCTGGAGTGCCAGGAACCACCTCGTCACCCGGGCGTTGGTGTCTTTGGCGCCCACCATCCACTTCAGTGGCGCGTGGTCGGTGACCAGGGTGAACTCTCGACCTAGGAGATAATAGCGTAGTTTATCAAGAGACCACTTGATTGCCAGGGCCTCTTTCTCTACCGTGGAGTAGTTCCTCTCGTTCGGAAGGAGCTTCCGGCTGATGTACATCACCGGGTGCTCCTCTCCTGCCCGGATCTGGGACAGGACCCCAGCCAGCCCCACTTCTGAGGCGTCCGTGTGCACAATGAGGGGTGAGGCGAAGTCCGGGGTTACGAGCACCGGTTCCGCACACAGGGCCCCCCTCAGCGTCCCGAATGCTTCCTCGGCCGCCTCTGACCACCTGATCCGGTCGGGCAGGGCCTTCCGGGTCAGGTCGTTGAGTGGACTGGCCAGGGTCGCGAAGTTGGGTATGAACCGCTGATAATACCCCACCAGCCCCAGGAACGCCTTCACCTGTTTCTTGGTCGAGGGGTGGGGCCAGTCCCGGATGGCCGCCACCTTGCTCTCCTGCGGCCGGTTGCTCCCCCGTCCTACCCGGTACCCCAGGTAGGCCGTCTCCTCCAGTCCCAGTCGGCACTTGGCCGGATTGGCTGTGAGGCCCGCCTTCCGCAGCTGCCCCAGCACGGCCCGCAGCTGCCTGACGTGGACGTCCCAGCTGTCGCTGTGGATAATGATATCGTCTCTGTAGGCCGCAGCGTAGGCCTGGTGGGGTCGCAGGAGCTGGTCCATCATCCTCTGGAAGGTGGCCGGCGCCCCGTGAACGCCGAAGGGGAGGACGGTGTACTGGTAGAGGCCCCCCGGTGTCGCGAACGCCGTTTTCTCCCGGGCGGTCCGGGTCAATGGCACCTGCCAGTACCCCTTGGTCAGGTCCAGGGTGGTGAGGTACCGGGCCGGCCCGAGTCGCTCGATCAGCTCATCCACCCTGGGCATGGGGTAGGCGTCGAAGTCGGACACCTCGTTCAGCTTCCTGAAGTCGTTGCAAAACCTGAACGTCCCGTCAGGCTTGGGAACGAGGATGACCGGGCTGGACCAGGCCTTTCGCGACTCCTCGATGACACGCAGTTGGAGCATTCGGCTCACCTCCTCCTGGATGGCGTTCCTGCATCACGATGTCCTCCAGGTCGTGCTTTTGGGCCGGGCTGAGGTCCTCCCCCATCGGTACCGCCGGGATCCCGTCTCGTGCCGCCAACGCCATGGGCGCTGGTGCCGGTTCCGGGGGGTCCGCTCCCCCCCTCCACTGCTTCAAGATGTTTACGTGGTACAGCTGGGTGGGCTTACTGCGTGGGCTTAAAAAATGTAAAACAGGCTGACCGAAAAACAGGCCTATGCCTCACAGTATTACATTGAAAACAGAAATATAATAAAACACAGGCCTACATCTATGAAAATAAAGTATAGAAAATAAATAAGCCATAATAAACTCATGGCTAGATATATTGTCAATATTCACTGAGGATATATAGTCTTTGAACCAAACCTTTAACCAGAATATTTAGTCTTAAGTCTTCCTATGTAAACTTACAGGTTCTGTGCTAGGAAAACAAGCCTGTCAACTGTTTCAGGCTTCAGGGATGCCCTGTAACAGCTTACAATGTTACCACTGCAGCTGAAAACTCGTTCTGAAGGAGAACTGGTTGCTGGTACTAAAATATACTTATTTGCTACCTTGCTAAGCGCTGGATAGATCATTTCAAATTCCCTCAACCATTTAAGAGGATCTGTATCACTCTCAATCCTAGCTGACAGCAAGTAGCTTCATTTTCAATTCTCTCCTGCTGTGTCGGTGTGTTGCCGCTGCTGGTCACTGTGCTTCGTTTGAAGAAGCTAGCTAGTGACTTTTTCTTCTTTGCTGCGGATGGTGCCATTGACACTTCTTGCTCTACAGGCTCAGACAGAGGCAGCTGACTGCCTTCATCTAAAAGAGACTTTGCCTCCTCAACAACTTTTTGTTTCAAGGCATCAACCCTGTCTCTTGGAATGTATGCATCTTTGAAGCGTGGATCCACAAATGTGGCCATGTCCAAGAGGTCACTTGTGGCTGGATCAGAGAACTTATCAGTAAGGTAGTCCACAATGGTGGACTTTATTTACCTGCACAGCTCAGTGTCACCTTCCTCCACTGCCAGGGTACTCGTGCTGAAAAGATGAAGGACGGGTCTGACATAGGAAAGGGTCACATAGTCCTCCCCTGACAAAGCATCTGTGAACTCCTGGAGGGGTTTTAGAGCCTTCTGGACCGTCTCCAGTACCTCAATGTCCTGCAATGTGAGGACTAGGTGCCGGCTCTTTTTGTCAGAGGAGAGGACCTTGGTGATAGCCGCCTGTTTTTCCAGGATCCTTTCGATCATCAGCTGCCTTGATCCCCAACGTGTGGCCGATTCTGTAATGAGCTGATGAGTTGGGAGGCCAAGCTGTTGCTGGACTTCAGAGAGCGCACTCCTCCTCAGCCAGCTGTAGGAAAAGCTGCTGACGATCTTTTTGCACAGGGAAATGGCCCTTTTGATGCGGCTGTCATCCATCCCATGACCTGTGAGAATCAGAATCATAACTTTATCAGCAGAGTGCTTTCTTAAAAATATAAATATGGTTGATCTGCTTTTCAGTCAACCCGCAAGCTCTAACACAGATGGCGTCGACGGGTGAACTACTGATGGTATTATTGTGTATAGGGATGGGCGATATGGCCTAAAATCCATATTGCGATATGCATGCAACCTATTGCGATAACGATATATATCACGATATATAAATCATAATAGAACCATTTCAGAACAGGTTACATAGACTCTAAGGAAAGCTAAACTGCTAAATGTATGTCGTTTTGAGAACATTTATTGTGCAAAACTAATCATACAACATAATGTTGTAGCTGCAGAGACTTTAAAAAAGAAAAAAATCTTCTGTGTAATGACGTATACTTAATGAAATTAAAATTGGTGGTGTCTTGTTAATAAAGAAACTGATACTGTGAATTAGGGAAATACGTCCAGTATTAGGCATGGCTATTTTAAATAAAGAAAAATCTTCCAAGTGTGTGCACAGATACTTGCTATTAAAACATAAAACAATAAGTGCAAAATGAACGCATAATTTTGAAATGAACATGAAATGAGACAAATCACCAGCTCCTCCGTTTCGCTTTCAGCCATATTTATTTAGATGACGATGATGCGTTGAAGCCGGTTGGAGCTCATGGCTCTTTAAATTCCGCGGGTCGCGGACGATGCGTTGCAGCTGGTTGCAGCTCGTGGCTCTTTAAATTTCGCGTGTCGCGGATGATGCGATGTAGCTGGTTGCAGCTCGTGGCTCTTTTTAAAATTCGCGGGTCGCGGACGATGCGTTGCAGACGGTTGCAGCTCGTGGCTCTTTATATTTCGCGAGTCATGGATAGATCGCGTCAAACATACATTATCGCGATAGAGCAATATAGGGGAGAGCCGGGCCGATTGAAACACGGGCCGATTGAAACACAGCGATTTCCTCGAGAACCACGCAAGGCTTTCACGTCAAATTTCGTCACTACGTTCAGCACGCAAGACTGACCAACCCCACGAAATTTCATGTAATGACGTCCCACCGTTCAAATGTTATCCCCCAAACCTGTTTTAGAGACCGCTAACTAAAATCCTTCCTGCGGTAGTTTTTTTGTAATAAATAGTTGTGTTTTTTGTCTCATGCCATAATAATATGACTATACAACAGATGAATTAGTACTTAAACCTGTGTTAAAGTGTGCGATGTCAGAGTTTTGAAGTTTAGAGGTAAAAAAAGGTTTAAGTGTCAGTAGTCGCTGTCGGGACGATTGAAACACTTGTTTCAAACGCAACAGGAGTCATGTTATCCGGTTGACGTGGTAGTTTTTGTTTAAATAAATAAAAGGATGTTCAACTGTGTATCCTTAAACATGACTTAGGACAGGGTAATAAGTAAATTTAATGCAAATTTAGTCGTCCAAAAGAAGAAAGGTGAGTTTTAATCGAAGTGTGCATCTTGACAATTACGCACAATTACGCACGGGCCAAAAATATATTTTAACCTATTTATATTATGCAGAATTATGTGAAATTTTAGCAATGATGAATACACTACTATGTTGTCCGGTATATTGCATAAAAACAAGAGTAAGTTCAATAGTTTCTTTTTAAAATATGCTGTTTCATTCGTCCCGCATGTGTGTTTCAAACGTCCCGACTAGGCGGGGCGTTTGAAACAGATGTCAACGTACTTTCAAAGTTAAAAAACAGCTCGATCATCCAACATATGTATTAAATTACACTTGAAACTAAGATAACACACATGTGAGTTGTTGATCACATGTTGAAATTATTTGTATATGTAACGTCATCTTTGAAAAAGACGTTTAACTGAAAAGTGTTTCAATCGACCCGGCTCTCCCCTAACTAAAATCTCTATCGTAGGCCATTTTTTATCGTTTATATCGTATATCGTTTATATCGCGCATTCCTAATTGTGTATATAAAATGTCCTCTTTAATCAACAATCTGTACCTCTTTAATCAACAATCTGTACACTTACAAAGTTATCAATGCCTCGTTTTATATGTTAAGACCCTTATTATACTACCAAAGAAGTGTCGGGCTACTTTTAGCCTTGTAAGTGGTTTAAAATAGTGATTTAGTTTTTACCATGAGATCATTCCAAGTTGATAGCGTTTTGGTAGAATCAGCTAAAACAGGTCAATTTGAAAAACCGAGTTTTTCTTTTATTCCTACGACGCAGTCTATTCATAATATTGTAATGACCACGGAAGAGGCAGTGAATGAAGTATTGATTAGACAGCGATTTATTAGATACCTAATTGATGAAGAGAAAGTTCTCTCACGGACACGTCGGACAGCGAAATATTTGATTTAATCTTAAGGCATGATCATGGGAAAGTACTGGCTACAAAAGTTACCAAGAACACATTCGCTGAAACAATAGGTGAACAAGATTCTTAGAGGGAACGTTTTCATTGTGGGTAGGGAGTGGGAGTGACCTAAGGCCAAGTCAATTTGTAATACAATGGGTGGATATTGGACATGTCTGCAGGTTTGTAAGACATGGCTGTAAACAGTTTACGCAACAAAGAAGTCAGTCGATTGGCCTGGTCACAAAACCAGACTTACTGGCTCCAGTGGGAACTTGAATACGAATTAACTTAACCTCTCTCAGTTAAGAGAGGAAGGGATTTGTTTTAAGTTACAGGGAGAATGTATACAGTTCCTTCTAATGTAATAATTATATAAACAAGGTTAATATAATTTGTATGTGATTGTATATTTATAGTTATGATTGATATTTCCACGACAGTTCCTCCCTTTTTGATCATAAGATCAACACTTATTACAGGTGATATATTATGTCACAGGATTACAAATGATGGTAAAACAAGTTAAAACACAGAATAATAGGAATAAAATTCAAAGAAATTAGTAAAAATCAATCATTAATAAAGTAATCAATATGTACATTAGTAAAATTGCAAATTCAAAGAAATTAGTAAAAGTAATCATTAATAAAGTAATAAAATGAAAGTCAAAGAAATTAGTAAAAATAAACAATAAAGCAATAAATATGTACATTAGCAAAACTTGTAAATAGAGAGCTTAAGATTAACTATGTATCAATCATTAATAAAGCCATAAAAATGTACAATAGTAAAAATTATGTTTGGTATGTTAGGTCACTCATTTTCCACTCATTTTTGGTATTCCATTTGGAGTAAGGGGCCTATTCTGATTTGTAGTAGGAGTAGAAAGCGTCTGCCATAGCGCATGGGGATAGCGCTACGGCCATCAAGGGTAATTCTGAGGATACAGAGTGGGGTCTGATTCCACAGACCTTGGTGGTGTTGAAGTGGGTTTGAATTGCAGCAAGTGGGCTTGTAAACTGGTTGTGTGATGATGTGGTTAGCTGGGGTTCCGCTCTGGTCGGGAGTCGGTCGTTGTTACTGGTGGTTGCGTTGCATTGGTCTGCTGGGCTCATCAGTAGTATTATGCAGATCAGGGTAGGGGTGGTCCATCCGAGGCGTTGGTGCTTTCCTCTTCCGGAGGTGCTGGTACATCCGAGGCGTTGGTGCTTTCCTCTTCTGGAGGTGCTGGTCGGCATCGGCTTGCATGGATCCATTCTGGTTTTCCTTGGAGTTTGACTGCAGTCCTCGTGGTCAGTAACACCTGGATTGGTCCTTGCCATCTGGGGAGGAGAACATTTGGGTTAAGTGACTTTAACATGATCATATCACTAGGATAAAAGCCATGGGTAGGGCTGTCAGATGGTATTGGAATAGAGAAAAACGCTTAGCACAGATCAATTACTGTGTAATGTGTGGAATCTGAAGGGATTGATGACAGTATTGTATGTGTGTCTGGTGCTATGGGTGTGATAGGAACAACGCAATTGTGGACTGCTCTCAAATCTTGTACAAATCTCTATTCATCTGGTCTCCCTGGCTTTGGGAGGGGCAATTCACTCTGTGCACGACGAAAATGCTAACTTCCTGTTTGAGGGCGGAAGTTGAGCCTCTAGCTTCCGCTTGGCGGTTTGTTGACATTAGCCGGCTGGCGGTGTGATGTTATTGTTCGCAATGGATCGGAAAAAACTATTTACTTTTCAAAGGGCAGTCGGTGGTAATAACCACCATTGTTGTGTGCCACTTTGTACTGCCGGGGGGAGATTCAACAAAGTTTTGAGCTTTCATAGTTTCCCAAAGGAACCTAATTTACGCGCCCAGTGGCTTGTGAAAGTCAGAAGAGAAGGTTTCACCCCAACCACCAGCTCTAGAGTGTGTAGTCGACACTTTGAGCAAGCAGACATAGTTATCTCTTCTTCTGGAAAGCGGTGTCTTCGACTAAATATTATACCATCCTTGTTCGGTTGGAATAATTATACAAAAAAACCTCAACGGCCCGGAGTTTGGGATCGCCAGCCTCGAGCAACCCAGGCTTTGGACCGCGCCCCCGAGGATGACACCACCGTGGAAATGGAAGTGGTTGAAAACACTGTCTCTGGTTGTACTGAGTTGGCTTCGACAGCTCTGATGGAAGACCACGATTACACAGCCAGCTCTTTCATCGTGGTCGGCCGTGAGAAATTTGAGAGCATGTCGAGGCAGGTCGAGGAGCTCACACGGCAGATCGAAACACTGCACATGGAGAGATTTGGATTGCAACGGTTTTCTACATCACCTAGTGACATTCGCTACTATTCCAGGTAAGAAATGTTGAACCTGAACTTTTCTAATTATCACACAAACATTTCACTTGCCTCCCATCTGTATGATTGATTTGAATGATGATTAAATTGGAATGTTTTAATGTAATATGAATGCCATCAACATAAAAGCTATGTCCTGTTTGCATGCAGATTTCCATCATATGAACATTTGATGACCTTTTGGGATCTAATTCAAGAGGCAACAAGCAGAATGGTGAGAGTCACCAGTGGTCAGAAGAACCTCTCCACCAGTACATCCACTGAGACCCCTATGAACAGACCAACAGTAAGTTTTACAATAAACATATACCACCAGCTCGGTACATGTGGATCACACATTTTGCTGGTGATTGCCACAGAAGAGGCAGTTAACTGTGTGTTGTTTCTGCTCAGCTCCGTGCATGCACCACATATTTTAAACACCCTAGTTTGTGTATGTTATCGTTGTGTTGTAGTGCTTCTATCTACAGTATCTAATACAGTGACTATTTTCCCTAGAAACTGCTGCCAATTGACGAGCTCTTCCTCTTCCTCAACTACCTGTCAACCGGCTGTACGCAAAGGGAGCTTGGTCACAAGTTCAATATCCACAGAGCAACAGCAAGCAGAATAATTGTGACGTGGTCCAACTTTTTGTATACTTTGCTTGGATCGCTCTCCATCTGGATGACCAGCATATCAGTGAGAGAAAACTGCCCCACAGATTTCAATGGGACCTATGAGAACACCCAGGTCGTCCATGACTGCACATAAATGAGATGCCAAGCCCCTACCTCCCTTCTGCTTCAAAGTGAGGTATTCTCCGCCTACAAGTCGCACTGTACATTCAAAGCACTTATTGGCATGTCCCCCCATGGAGCATTGACATTTGTGTCAGCACTTTTTGAAGGCTCCATCAGTGACAAGGAGATTTTCCGTCACTCCGGCATCACCTCTCTCCTAACACCCGACATGGAGGTTATGGTAGACAAGGGGTTTTTGATAGATGAGCTAGTTTCTGGGAAAGTGCATCGCCCTGCTTTTATGTGCAAACAGGAGCAAATGTCAGAGGTAGACATCCTTAAAACCCAGTCGATTGCACGCCTGAGAGTCCATGTGGAGAGGCTCATTAGGAGGGTCAAAGAAAACAAACTTTTTGACACAGTCATCCCTCTCTCTATTTGTGGCAATATAAATCAACTGTTCACTGTTGCATGTCTCCTCTCAAATGATCAGTACGGACCCCTGGTCAAGAAATGGATGGTCTGATTTTCTGGTGGCCAGGTATCCTTATCCATGGACTCCCACACCATACTCTCCTAGCAAAATAAACATGCTATTTAACCATACTCCATACTGTTTTGGAAGTGATTTGTTGTTACTCTTTAAATAAACTGCTTTACTTCATAAATGTAGTCTACAGCTTTGTTCTGTGTGCTTCCTATTGGCTGTGATTGATTTTGTAAAGATGCAAAGGACCATTTATCTGTACTTCAGAAAGGAAAAACACATCATATAGATTTCAAGTGAAATGTATTTGAAAGAGTAAAATGTCATTAATCGTTAGCTTGACGTGTCACTGCCTGTTACGAACCCCTGCTCGTTAAAGAGGTGCAACAAAAAGGAGGGAGACAACTGATAAAATGTTTGAATACGTTATCATTTATTGATAAATCAAGGGATAGGGGGGAATTAAATAAAGAGAGAAAGGAGATTGCCCTTCAATAAACAAAGCATTCAAATGAACATGTACAATTGACTTAATCATTAGTCACATAAGATTTAAAGGAGTCATCTGCTAAAATGAAATCAACAATTCATGCCACTGCCAGGTATTTGTCCATGTATACATTGAAGAAGAACATGTCAATCCCACGCTTCATTGTTAGCATCATGCCCTCATCCCTCTGGATTCTCTGGATGAAAACATCATCCTGGGCAGAGACAACAAAATCGCACCAACTCATACCTGTGACCAACAGTTGGCCCTGATCTTTGTCAGACACTGTGGAAAAATAAAAATTTTAGCAAGTTAGTAATTAATAGGATAGCATGCAAGTTAGTTGGTAAGAACAATGACTAGCAACTCTAATAGGAAAATATTGTTGTCCATCTAAAGTTTGTTTGTTCATACACAGGCAATCGCAGTTTGCTAACTTGAAAACGAACGAACCAACGTTTGATACTTTTAAGGTGCGGCCACACCAGACACGTATCTCGCGTACTTCGCGTATGAAATCGCCATTTTTTCCATAGGGAACCATTGGTTTACGCGCGTATTGCGCGTATGAGGCGCGTATATTTACGCGCTATACGCGCGTAAAGCGCGTATATCGCGTACATTTCAAGAGTTCAAAAAATTTAACTTTTTACGCTCATACGCATGACGATTAGCCGTGTTGCCCAATCAGCGTTGAGCTTGACCCGACGTCACTGGCAGAGAGTAGTGAGCTTGGACAGAAGCATACGGCCGACATCTTTCTTTATTCTGTGTGGAAATAGTAACATAGTTACGCCATTAAATGCTTTTATGGAAACATTTCTAGTGAGAAATGTGCATTTTACTTTCATAATGTTCGCTCGGTGAATGTGAAGGATGTTTAGTTTGATAGTTATGACGAAGAGGGAACGCTCCGTTCACTTGCATGGACAGAGTCTCTGGTTACTAAGCAACCTCAACGTCTTGGCGGACTATATATCTGCTGATCAACACTACGAATGCTGGAAACACACCAGACACACCATGTGAAGTTATTTAACCCGATTATTGTTATTTATATCCGAGATTATTTAATCTAACCCGATCTAAACTCTATCACCAAAACACGGCAGCGTTTGGGTTTCCTACCTCGGACTCCAGCGCAGCCACGGCCGACAACTATCTTTATTCTGGGTGGAAATAGTAACATAGTTACGCCATTAAATGCGTTTATGGAAACATTTTTAGCGAGAAATGTGCATTTTACTTTCGTAATGTTCGCTCGGTGAATGTGAAGGATGTTTGGTTTGATAGTTATGACGAAGAGGGAACGCTCCGTTCACTTGCATGGACATGGACTCATCTAGGCGAGTGACGTAGGCGCGTATGGCGCGTATGCGACCATTTTTGACACAAAATGGTCAAGCAACATTTTGCGCGCGTATCTCGCGTAAAAATTACGCGAGATACGCATCTGGTGTGGCCGCACCTTCAGGCTACTGCCTATATAACACGCAGGAGTCTCAACAACACATAGCCTCCGAACATAACATCATAAACTAAACAAGGGCTAAGACAAACATCTAACGCACGATTTCGACTTTTATAATGCATAGAGATAACATAACATTTACCAGATAACATAACTTTAGCACGTAGCATGGATATCATGTTGTTGTGACTTACCTTCAAAATTGTGCAAATATTGCGATATATACAGTATAAACCCCTTTTCTCGTTTGCTGTGGGGTGCGGGAGAAAAAATGCTGACCAGTCGATTCACATCTTCAACTGTTATCGCCGGCATATGTCCAAGACATCTTGAGAAATTTGCTTCGGGCTACCGGATTCCAGCCGAGTCGTGTTGATACCGGAAGCTCGACACCCAATAGGAAGTACGCTACCGGAAGTAGCATATGCTAATGTGCACGTAGTGAATATGGGTGTGTTAAAGGACTAGTAGTTGTTTCCTTTAGAATACCTTGAGATAAAAGAGAAGTTATTACCGGCTGAATTCTATCTAATGCTTCGGGGGACAAACGATATTGTCGAATACAAGTCAAAGTAGCATCTGACTTTAATGTAACTTTAAGAGATGGTGAAGAGGTTACAAATCCTGCATGATTTTTATGCATGGCCCATAGTTTTAGATGGTACCTGGGATAAACTCTGGGGTGAACTGTAATCAGGAGACGGTGCTGGAGAGTGTTTTTCGAATGTACAACTCGAATTCGCAAACAACAGGGTTTTCAAATCTAGTCTCCAACCGTCAGACTGTAGTGTGTGTGCAGTATACCTGTAGAGTTCGCTGATGAACTAATGGGTTTTGTGTTGTGTATGGTTTTAATCATGTTTTCTAATTCTTGGGGTGTATAATAATAATAATAATTGAATTTAGAGGCGCCTTTCAAGACACCCAAGGTCATCCATGATGAGGTGTATGTGTTGGTGAAATAGCTAGTATGATGTGTGGTACAGTTGTATTGTCGTGAAGGAGAGAAAATTGGTCTTTTGTGAGAGACACAACTGCAGCACAACCGGCCGGACCAATGTATAGTTGCGTGATAGGATTAAATGCAGCAGTGTGATTTAGAAACAAGCACGTCTTCTGTTGATATTCTATTGGTACGACGTTGTTAAACAATGTAGCGTTACTTATCATCGGGTATTCACATAAACATACCATCCGGAGTGCAAAAGATTACTGCATTTAGTTTACACAACATATCTCGTCCCATTAAATTAACAGGAGAGATTAAAAACTTCTGTTCCAATTGGACATGTGATACAATAGTAGGAACCGGCTTTGATATTGTTTCACTCATCGCAATGCCAGCAATACCAACCGTTTTCAATGTTTGGTTACTTTCTTGTAAAACACCAGTTTTGTTAATAGCTGATACTGTAGCACCAGAATTGACAAGAAATTCAAAATGGTTTTGTCCTACCTGCACGGAGCATTTTGGATTTTCGGTGGGGGTGGAAGACAGTTGAAGAAGCGTTGCCTGGATCCTTGTTTCCTTTTCCAAGGGGTCCTAGTAATGATTATACTCACCTGGGCGTTGGAGCAGGTTCTTCATGGTGTGGGGGCCGCGGACTGGTTCCATGGGCGGGGCCGACGGTTTGGCCTTGTTGCTGTGTTTCTTTCTGCAATATCTCTCCCGATGACCAATCTTTTCGCAGTAATAGCATCTGTTTAGGTCTCTAACGAGTTGACGTTGGCTCCATATACAAGGTGTAGCGAGGGCGGTTTTGTCTTTTATGTTGTTTTGGGCTGTTTTAATAGCGTCTACTTCTGCGGCTGTTAACTCTATTTCAGTCATTAATTTATCAACATGTTCTGCATTACTAGTTGCTGTTATGTTCAACAGAGCTGTTCTATACACTTCTGTCCAATCTGGGTTGATTTTCCTCATTATTTTGAAAATGCTAGACGCGATTTCTGGAGTTAAGTCTTGTTTAGCTGGTTTCGGTATTGGGTGCCGTTTTGCCATGCGAATCCATGCATCTAAACAATTCTGTGTGTAATGAAAATCCCATTTCGGATCTGGTCCAGATGTTATTGTTTCTTTTAATTCTTGTAGTTTGCAAGAATCAAAAGAACCACCTATTGGCCAACAGCCATCTGTCCATTCGTACACATCATAAGTAAATGGAAAGACCGAGTATATGCCTTCTTCTCAGACAGAAGTGATGCTTTTAGCCTCTCATCAACTTTCAGCCAGAAGAGTCGGTCATGCATGTTTTTTACGTTTGTTCTTGATGTGCACTTAAGGGCAAGCCTAGCTGCTCTGTTTTGTACCCGTTGAAGCTTCCCTAGATTCGTTTTTGTGGTACCTGACCAGACTACCGAGCAATAATCTAATTGTGACAATACAAGGGTCTGCAGAACCTGTTTGGACAGATGAGGTGTTAAAAAAGAAGAGCACCTTTTAACCACAGATATGTTTCTACCCATCTTGTGCACCAGTAGATCTATATGTCTTGACCATGATAGTTTAGAGTCTAAAGTTACACCCAGAAGCTTTGTTTCCTGTACTTGCTCAACAGCAACATTGTTCAGTTCCAGGTTCAGCTGGGGTTTAGAGCATAGTGAGTGCTTTGTCCCAAATACAATGCTTAGTCTTGGAAATGTTAAAGACCAGTTTGTTATCAGAGACCCAATTAAACACCATCTGAAACTCTTTGTTGAGTGCTGAGGTGATTTCTTTAAAAGGCACCCAGTGCAACTTTCGAGGCTTAAAAATAAACATTCAATTTCTAGTCTTTTTTACACATAGTAAGTTTCAATAACTCCATACCATTACATACCGACATTTAAGCAGCAAAGATGAGACGTCGTTGTGTGGTGAGAACTGATACAAAATCGATAACAACAACAATGCCGCCATTTTCTTTATTTTTTGTAACCTACAATAAATAAAGCAGGCTTCCAGTCAATGGAAAAATGGCTTCTCCCCACCGGCGATTGTTGTTGTTTACGATTTTCTATCAGTTCTCACCACACAACGACGTCTCATCTTTGCTCCTTGAATGTCGATATGTAATGGTATGGAGTTATTGAAACTTACTACGTGTAAAAAAGACTAGAAATTGAATGTTTATTTTTCATTGAATGTTTACATAAAGTTGCACTGGGTGCCTTTAACTGTTGGCGCAGACATATATCGCGTAAATGGAGACCACAGATCTGTTTGATAAAGAAACAAAGAAATGTTACCTAACTGAATGATATTAATATATTTTGCACAAATTTGTAAATCTGAGTAAAGTCAATGTCTCAAAGGAGCCCGATTTATTTATTTCTATGTTAGTTTCAGGGTACTCACTTGTGGTTTGTCAATCAAACCTGTTTGAAGAATAAACTTTTGTGGAGTTGAATTGTCCTCTGGCTCTGGATCAGTGTCCTGAACTGCTAAGTTTTTCGGGCATTCGTTCCTTGGACATTGCTATTTATCTGAAAAAAATCGATACGATCTCTCAGATCATATTAATACAACTCAGCAGTAAATCTATTACAATCGCATTCAAATACATTTAGAATTTCGGGACGGCGTAAAACTGCTTCTCCAGCGCTGTGGAGAGAAGAAGGGTCTACAAGAGGTTGTAGACAACATGAAAGCAAGCATGGAAACAAAGGATAGAAATACGGCGCGAAAAATACATAACATAACAATTGGGATGAGACACAACGATGTTCTTTATATATTTTTTCTTTTCACAACCGAGGGGGGTGTTACGACCCGGCTCGAGGGGAGTAACATATAGTCGACAAACAAGGATTAGGTATAAGAAAACCGGGTTTATTGGCACCAAAGGTTACACGGACTGGTGAATGGGAACCGTGCTGCTGGCCCTGGCTAGAGAAAGAGCCAATAAAGCCTCCCAGGCTTTATAGGCAACAGCAGGTGCCAGGTAATCAGGAGGAGGAGGGGCTGAAGGAGGAGCTCCAGGAGAACTGCAAAAGAATGGAGCAGACTTGCACATAACACCCCCCCCCTTAAAACGGTTGCTCTAGGCAACCGCCAAGTTACACAAACCAAAAACAACAAAACAAATGAGAACCTATACCACCGATGCTTTTGGACACTCATGATCTTGAAAGGGCATCAGCGAGTACATTGTCCCTTCCCCGAATGTGCTTTATCTCCAGGTTGAAGCCCTGAAGGAACAAACTCCATCGCATCAGCCGGTGGTTGGAGTTCCTCATTCTGCTGAGGAACACAAGTGGGTTATGGTCCGAGTAGACCACCAGGACCTGACTGGAAGAGACATACACATCGAAGTGGTCCAGAGCAGAAATAAGGGCCAAGGCCTCTTTCTCGATGGTAGAGTAATGCTTCTGATGAATGTCAAATTTTCTCGAAAAATAACAAACGGGATGTTCAACACCTGATGAGTCGTCCTGAAGTAGGGCAGCACCTACCCCAGCATCACTAGCATCGACAGCCAGTTTAAATGGCTTGTTAAAGTCAGGGGCAGCCAGGACTGGGGCACTGACCAACAGGGCCCTCAGGTTCTCAAATGCCAGCACAGCAGCTGTCTTCACCCCAGCAACTGCCCTCACCCCTGAGAGCCCAGCCTGGCTCCTCTCACAGTACTTTTCAAAAGGTTAACATGACAGAGACGCGTTTTACGCTTTCGCTCTGGAGTCTTTATCAAGTAATCCAGCTCACCCACCCGACGCTCAACCACATATGGACCGCTAAATCGAGCCTGCAAAGCAGACCCCAGAATTGGCAACAGCACCAACACCTTTTCGCCAGGGGAGAATACTCGATGCTTTGCACTTCGGTCGTACCACCCCTTCATCCGTTCTTGGGCTTCCCCCAAGTACTGCCTCGCCAGCTCACACGCCTTGTTCAGTTTTGACCTAAAATGACAAACAAAGTCTAACAACTTTGTCGAGGGGGACTGGTTTGCCAACCATCTTTCTTTCAAAAGTTTCAAAGGGCCCCTCACAGTATGGCCGAACACCAGTTCAGCCGGACTAAAGCCAAGGGACTCTTGAGTGACCTCTCTAGCCGCAAAGAGGAGCAAAGGGGTTCCCTCATCCCAATCTCTCTCAAACTCCTTACAGTAGGCTCGTAGCATGGCCTTTAGGGTCTGATGAAACCGCTCAAGGGCTCCTTGACTCTCGGGATGATAAGCAGATGAAGTCTGGTGCTCAATAGACAACTGCTGGAGAACCTGGGAGAACACACGGGACATAAAATTCGAACCCTGGTCGGACTGGATAATTCTTGGCAGGCCAAACACTGCGAAGAACTTGATGAGAGCCTTGGAAATAGCTGAAGCGGTGATTCTACGGAGAGGGATCGCTTCAGGAAACCGGGTAGCTGTACACATGACTGTCAATAGGTACTGGTTACCTGACTTGGTACGAGGAAGGGGACCAACACAATCAATCAGGATACGCTCAAAGGGCTCTCCTATGGCAGGGATAGGATGTAAAGGAGCTGGGGGAATCTTCTGGTTGGGCTTACCAATAACTTGGCACACATGACATGTTCTACAGTGCTCAGCAACATCAGACTTCACACCAGGCCAAAAGAAATGTCTCATCACTCCGTCTAAAGTTTTCCTAATCCCCATATGACCGGCCAGGCAATGGTCATGAGCCAACTGCAAGACATCCTGTCGATAGACACTCGGCACTACAACTTGAAACACACTACTCCAATCATCATGACAGGACAGTGTCGGAGAAGTCCACTTCCTCATTAACACACCATTGTCCACAAAATAGCAACAAGTCACAGCTGTCATCTCATCCTCAGGCACAACCTTGTCAAAAAGTGAAGATAATGTTGAATCTCTCCCCTGCTCACACTTGAGCTCGTCACACGAGGGAAACACTTTGCCAAATCCCAACACGTCACCCTTCGCCAAAAATGTGTCAAACAGTGCGATATCAGAATCAGCTTCTTTGTCTGGCTTCTTCTTCTCTGACATGGCACGGGTAGTAACACAGACAGGGAATGCTTCTGGGAATTGCTTCTCAAGAACATCTGGGCGTTCCGACACAACAGGAAAGGGGACAACCTCAGGAGCCGCAAGCATCCTACCACCGGCTAGGTCATTTCCCAAGATGAAGGACACCCCTTTAATGGGAATGCTCGAACAAACCGCTACAGCTACTTCCCCAGAAACAAGTCCCGTTTCAAGGGTAAGGTTATGCATCGGCAGAGACAGATAGCCCCCACCAAACCCTTGTATGAGGACACTGGAACCCAACTTAGACTGCTCAGAAAACGGTAGGAGGTCCTGGAGAATCAAGGACTGAAAAGCTCCACTATCTCTCCAGATCTTAATCGGTTGCTTGGTTGAAGGATCAGTGATAAGGGAGACACAACCATCCATAAGAAAAGACGAAGAACCAGGCAGCTCACTCTTTTGAGCGGGTTGGTCCATGGTTTGGTCGATAGCACAACTGCTCACAGTTTTTACTAAGGCAACAGGCTTATAAGACTCTTGTTTTTTACCCAAGACAGGGCAATCAGCAATAAAGTGACCACTTTTTTTGCAATAAAAACAAGTCCTCTCCAACGGAGTACTCACATTAGCCGATCTTCTAACGAAAGCTGTAGAAACGGTAGGAGGAGGCTTTGAGCAGGTGGAGGAAGTGGTTGGAAACCGAGATCTGTCAAAACCAGTCCTTCCCCTTCGCTCACCCTGGTCGCTATCAAAGTTCACCTTGAGCGTCAGTACAAACTTGTCTGCTAGAACAGCAGCCTCAACAAGAGTGGACACTTCTTGCTGATTGAGATAAGTGCACACAGCAACAGGCAGACAATTTTTAAAATCCTCCAGCAGAACTAATTGTCCAAGATCCTCCTTAGTTTCCGCCTTCTGTGACTTGCACCAAGAACTAAAACTGATCTCCTTTTCTCTTGCAAACTCAACATAAGTTTGTTCATCCAACTTACTGAGGCCTCTGAAACGCTGGCGGTACGCCTCAGGAACGAGCTCATAAGTTCTTAGTATGGCACCTTTAACTTTTTCATAATCCTTGACATCCTCAATGTTTAAAGAAGCGTAAGCGTCTTGTGCTTTTCCCACCAGAACGCTTTGCAAAAGCGATGTCCAGGCATGTATTGGCCAGTCCGAAACAGTAGCCACTCGTTCAAAATGAGCGAAATACCGCTCAACATTTTTCTCAGCGAATGGAGGAACTAGTCTGATGTTTCTTGCTACGCTAAACTGAGCCGAGGCAGAACTGGATGAGCTCAAAGCAGCATGCTTAAATTCAAGCTCTTTCAAGAAACGCTCATGCTCTAGGTGCATTTGCCTTTCCTTAAGGATACGCTCTTTTCCTTTATCCTCTAGTTCTAACTCTCGGAACGCCAACTCCTTCAACCTGAACTCCAGCACAGCAGCTGACATTTGAGGAAGAACAAGTTGATGCTGGTATGCTGGTAGAGCCGACGTCCTCAGGATGCCTTCTTCTGCTAGGCCTGCCTTAAGTGCTTCTCTTACACTCTCTTTAAGACATTTATCACTACTGGTAATCTCAATGTCATAATGACTGGCAAGACTAAGGAGCTGTTCTTTAGTGAGCTGACCAAGCAACTCCTCCGAGGGTGCACTAATAAAGTCATCTATAGCCGCCATACTAGACAACTTCAATCACCAAGCAAAAATAACCAAATACACCAATCACTGCTGAGCACAGTGAGCAAGCCTCCGAGTGCAAATGATCAACTAAGCAAGCCCCCTGGTATCTGCCTAACTTTAACTAACCCTAATGGTCTTCTGAGGCGTGCCGGGCTCGAGGCTTCTTTAAAACAAAGCTCAGTTAACCTCAGCCATGTGGCCAAGGCCCTGAAATGCTCGCCCCCACCAGAGAACACGTCTCCACCCAGGATTACCTCGAAAATAAAGAAGGCAAAATAACAAATAGTGTACCGATGGAAAGACAGATTGCTCCGCCCAGCTGGTACACTCCCTAACTAACCAGGGGGGGATCACTCACAACTTAAAATCATAGCACTCAGATTCAATACTCACCATACTCACCATGAAAAAAAAAAAACTGCTCATAGCCACACTGCCAAACACCACCAAAACATACCAGGTTACTCTGTCTAGGGGAAAATTAGAAATATTTAACTCTGCAAAACTGATCCAGATTGATCTCGGACGAGCCCCCAATATGTTACGACCCGGCTCGAGGGGAGTAACATATAGTCGACAAACAAGGATTAGGTATAAGAAAACCGGGTTTATTGGCACCAAAGGTTACACGGACTGGTGAATGGGAACCGTGCTGCTGGCCCTGGCTAGAGAAAGAGCCAATAAAGCCTCCCAGGCTTTATAGGCAACAGCAGGTGCCAGGTAATCAGGAGGAGGAGGGGCTGAAGGAGGAGCTCCAGGAGAACTGCAAAAGAATGGAGCAGACTTGCACATAACAGGGGGCCTATTCAATCAGTTGTTTCAGTGCCATACTTACCTGCTGGCACTGTTTGCGTCCGTAAAGGCCGGAAGTTATTTCTCTATTATATTTAGTTTTACCACTCGTCCACTTTTCTGAAAAAAAATAAGTTTAGTAACATGACAAGAAAAGTTGAACAGTGGTTAAATCAAATTTTCCGCCGTCGTTGGTGTCTTTAGGTTGGGAGGCTCCTCTATTTTGGGTACATTTCATTCAGGTTCAAACAACATGAAGCCGCTCAATTCATCCTACTTGGTTTTACCGTGGGTGCCATCATCAGCCCTATTTGAAATAGATCTCTGTCCATTCATCATACCTTTGAACCGTTTCTGTCAGTGCAGAAACGGTGCAAAGGTCCGGGTCAAAATTAATTAACTTCTTCCTGTGGGTGCAATCATCAGCCCTATTTGAAATAGATCTCTGTCTATTCATCATACCAGTGAAAGGTCTGTCAGTAGCCTACAGAAACGTTCAAAGGTCCGGGTCAGAATTGCATAACTTCCGAGGGACGTACATTACCCATTCATCTGAGGTCCAAGCAAATACATTCACTGGTTGGCCGTATGTGGGGTCCCAAACTGTTTTATTACTGGGCTACTTACTGAATGGGTTTTACTTGGGATGCACAGTTATTTGTAACACACCAACGTAACTCTTGTAATGTACGTAGTTCTTTGGAGGGTTATTACCCTTACTGAGAGTAATCAAAACGTCCTCCGCCAACATTCCTGCATTCCTCACATAACAAGAGTTAATCTGCAGAGCGAAATCTTGCTAATGATTCGCACGGCACAAGCTTTCCATTCGTAGGAACAAACAGTCTACTACTGGCCAATCCTTGATGCCTACGTAGTACGGATTATCAATTCGTAAGGATTCCTAATTCTTGGATATTTTAGCAAAAAATATCAGACAGAGCCTCCGCCTAAATAAGAATTTAAATGAAACCTCATGTTTTTAGATAGATTTTTCCGTGGGTGCAACCATCAGCCCTATTTGAAATAGATCTCTGTCTATTCATCATACCTTTGAACCGTTTCTGTCAATGCAGAAACGGTGCAAAGGTCCGGGTCAGAATTAAATAACTTCTTACCATGGGTGCAATTATCAGCCCAGCGGGTGACCTAAGGGAAGGCCAAGTCAATTTGTAATACAATGGGTGGATATTGGACATGTCTGCAGGTGTGTAAGACATGGCTGTAAACAGTTTACACAACAAAGAAGTCAGTCGATTGGCCTGGTCACAAAACCAGACTTACTGGCTCCAGTGGGAACTTGAATACGAATTAACTTAACCTCTCTCAGTTAAGAGAGGAAGGGATTTGTTTTAAGTTACAGGGAGAATGTATACAGTTCCTTCTAATGTAATAATTATATAAACAAGGTTAATATAATTTGTATGTGATTGTATATTTATAGTTATGATTGATATTTCCACGACACTAATAAACCGTTGGAACACGCAAGACCGGTAATCATAGCAACGCCGGTAAACAAACCCCGCGAAGCCCAATCCAGGTCTAACTGAAGGCTTTTAATGATCAAAATATGATGAATAAATATTCGAATATTAATATTAATAAACAAACAAACTTCGAATTTGATATGCGCTTGCAAATACGTTTTTTTAAAACAATTTCTGATATAATAATACTGACACTTACCAGGGCTTGGGTGTCGTGGCGTAATTACTTTGCGTGGCCGCCATGACATGTTGATGGCCTCCTTTACCGCTACCTGCCGCTACCTTTAATATGTCCATGGCCGCTACTAAGACTACTGCCTATGACTACTGCGCACTGTACTCCCTCTCAGCCGTGTTTTAATTTGATTAATTTCACCTTATTACTTGATTTCAACCATGGTAAACCGTTGCTGTATTGTGGGCTGTAACAGCGCAACACATGATCGCCATGGGAAAAAGATAGAAAATGGGTTAACTTTCCACCGCTTTCCTGCCTGGAGGCGCAACCACGGAGACCAAGTGTCGGAGATAACGAAGAGTCGTCGGCTCGCTTGGATCGCGGCTGTAAGACGACCGAACATAACTTTCCACAGTATCCCGATGTCGATGAGAGTGTGTTCCCTGCATTTTCATTCTGGTAAGTTAAAGATGCACGATTTTATTTTTATAGCCTAGATCTACGTTGTTTCTTTCCTTCAACCGCGACACCACATACATGAATGCGCGCCCACACAAACATAACATAACATCAGAGACGGTTGATATAGCATTTCATCCTCGTTGGTTGATATAGCATTTGATATAGCATTTCATCCTCGTTGGTAGAACACACTGCCAGTTCCTACAAGGGCAGGGACATCCCTCTCCATTTTCAAAAAACTCCTGAAGACCCAGCACTTTGGAGAACAACATCTCTCATAGCACCACTTACAAGTCTTGCTGATCCTAGCACTTACCTACGGAAGCCGAGAACGGCCATCGATTATTAATTTTTTTATGCACTGTTATCTCGTGATAACGACTTATTATCTCGTTTTCTCGATATAACAAAGGTCGTTTTCTCGTGATAACGAATTAATTATCTTGTTTTCTCGATATAACAAAGGTCGTTTTCTCGTGATAACGAATTAATTATCTCGTTTTCTCGATATAACAAAGGTCGTTTTCTCGTGATAACGAATTAATTATCTAGTTTTCTCGATATAACAAGGGTCGTTTTCTCGTGATAACGAATTAATTATCTCGTTATCTCTATAACAAAGATCGTTTTCTCGTGATAACGAATTAATTATTTCGTTATCTCGATATAACAGACAGACTTTTGGCGCTGGTTAATGTGATCGTGCTGATTTCAGCCTACGAGAGCTTCCACTGTCTGATCCAGGTGTGTCCCAGGGAGGTGAAAATGGCAGATCACATTATTGATCAACGCATCAGGACCTACTTCAACCAAGGTCTAACACAGGCAGAAATTGCATTGTGCCTTTCTGTAAGAGATGGCTTTCAGATTAGTCCTCGACATTTAAGAAGAAGACTAGCCCGGTTGCAACTTCACAGGCGGTTAAGGTTAAGTGATCCTGCTGAGATTGTAGACTTCATTAGCAACCAGATAAGAGGACCGGGTCGTCTCCATGGTTAGAATGATGCACGAGAGGTGCAGATTGGCTGGACTGCGCGTTACTCGCGACATGGTTCAGGTGGTTCAGTCACATCTTGACCCAGAGGGCGTACAGCAACGGAGAGGAACAAGACTTCGGAGAAGATTTTATAGTGTTCCAGGGCCAAATTACTTGTGGCATATGGACTCATATGACAAACTGACCCCTTTCGGGATCGGAATTAACGGATGCATTGATGGGTTTTCGCGTCATATAATCTGGATGCAAGCAAACTCTTCCAATAGTAACCCCAAAGTCATCGCAGCATACTTCGTCAATGCAGTCACAGAACTTGGGGGGTGTCCAAAGATAATCCGATCGGATTTGGGAACTGAAAATGTCCATGTTAACAGTCTGCAACACTTCTTCCGAGAAGATGAGACTGGCGTTGTGCATGGGCCGTGTGTGTTCCAAGGACGCAGTACAGCAAATCAACGGATCGAAAGCTGGTGGGGGATCTACAGGAGACAGAACGCGAGCTATTGGAGGGACGTCTTCCAGGAGTTCCAGGCAACTGGAGACTTTAATGGGGATTTCATAGACAAGGGTCTCATCCAATTCTGCTTTCTTAAGATTATCCAAGTACGTCCTCCACTGTTCATATCTTCAATATAGTACACCTCAGGGCTGTATTTCGTGTTGTTTTGATTTGATTTTCAATTTACCGCATGCTCCACTTTTCTGTATACCTGTCTGCAGGCTCCACCTGTCAATGAGAGAAACATGAAATAAGGCAGTTTTTTGTGTTTCACCGGCAAGGAGCTGTCATTACGCGCAAATTACGCACGGCTGCGTGCTCTTTATATCGTCCATCTTCACTTGAACCTCGTTGCTCATATCAAATCCAACTTTACAAGCTGTGTCACAACTAAGGATAAATAAATCAAATCAAAATGTCGATGAATCACACATGAATCATCAGCATTACGTTTATAAATGCGCTTTTGATTTACAGTTTACAGATATCTATCCTAGGAGTGTCAATCCTGATATCCTGGAGTGCACTTCTTATTATAGATCACACTTAAAATGCAACATCATTTTATTTTTTAACTATAAGGGGGTCC
Organism: Gadus macrocephalus; assembly: GCF_031168955.1. Classification (NCBI taxonomy): domain Eukaryota; kingdom Metazoa; phylum Chordata; class Actinopteri; order Gadiformes; family Gadidae; genus Gadus; species Gadus macrocephalus. The sequence goes on from NC_082398.1 coordinate 15,237,322, forward strand.
CCCAAGGGGTTGAAGACCATGCGTAGTGGCACAACAGCCTTCTTCAGGGTGTAACCCACAGCACACAGATTCCCCTTAAGTAGACAGGTTACACAGCAGGTAGACAATGAACTCACAGGTAAAAGTACAAGGTCTCACCAGTAGATGGCTCTTCAAAATGTAAGAAAAGATATACATAAGTGAAAATGTGGAAAAAATAAATAAAGAGATAAAAACAATAATGATTAATCAATGTACAAGCAACACAGTCTCTAGAGCAACACAGGCATCATACCACAAATACAAGGAAAACTATTAAAAAGGACTGAAATCAGTTTCCTCATTGAGTCCTGGATATACTGTAGCCTGCAATAATAATTTGATTTGATCACCATGAATATTCTTTTGGATTGTTTATAGGTCTTGGTTTCCTCTTCTTTTATGAATTTTTGTGTCCCCCACCAAAGAGCACCCTCATCGCATGTGTCTAAACTTCTGAGCTCTCTGGACTTTTTTTCTCTCTGCCACAAATTTCTTCACTCCAAGCATTTTGTAAGCTTTTTTGTCCTGGGGTCAATACTCTTTTCTTCATTATGTAGGCTACTATGGCTGAGTGCAGGAAGCTGAAGCACAGTATTATTCTGCTGATAACTCCACCATAGCATAAAACAATACTGCATTTCCCCATTATGTTGCTATAATGATATATAATAAATATATACAGTGTAAGGCGGCTAAGGTGGCTTCTTCCATGTACTCATTTTCAAAAGAAATCATCATACATATTGAAATCCTCATGTTTTGTTTTTGTGTTGCAGAACGAGCTCGACACCGTTGTGACAATGTGGGACAACCATCGAATTCGACCAGGTGGAAACGGACACCCTAATTATCATGGAAATGGAAACCATGTCTGATGTACAATGTACCTGAGCTCTACCACGCACAAGATTATTTGCATCCACTACAGTATGAAAGAGTGGGGATTGTTCTCCAAGAGGACATTTGTCTGTGGAAAACAGACATTCCCTGCGACCATGACCTGCATGAGCTCTGTTTGATGGTGATGGAAGAGAACAACATAGCACAGTGTCATAATGCTGCAGAGGCAATACGACTTTACAAAGACCTGAGGCCTTTAATAAGAGCACTCCTGCCAGAGCCTCATCACTGATGTTGTTGTAGCATACAGACAGATGCACCATGGTTCTAATATTGATGATGATGGCATCTCCAGAAATGAGGCCTCTCCAAAAGTTTATATTTCTCAAGTATCATTGGCCGGTTTTGCATCAGTTGATGCTGTGTTGAAATATTTTACTTAGATAATGTGATTTCTGTGTAGTAGGCCAGGTTGATAATGTTGGGTCCTGGGACCAACAAGGGCACTCTAGGGTTTTCCAGTCATGGAATTCTGGACAAAATCATGTATAGGATTAATAAAAATATTCTCAGATTTGGGTCCAAGAGACAAATTTACATAAAATGGGGGTCAGTCTGTGCCCCTTAAGTGTAACAAATGTGGGGTCCATGCTATGAAAATGTTGAAAATCACTGTAACGTAGGGCTGTCCTCAACTAAAGAAATTCTAAGCTATTTTATCGACAAATCTGTAAAGTTTGAGTTTTCCACATGCAATAATTCAAAAGGGCCTCCTTAAATATCATGCTTATCAGAGATGTCCTTGTAATTGTAATGGAACATTTATATAACCTGATTGTGTGTTCTTTTTTATAACAATATATGGGTGATTCTCATGAAGCCAATGTGAACAGGTCCAAGTCATATTTAACAAAAACAACATTTTATTATTATTAATTATGGACTGTTCTATAAAGAGAGTGAATGGTACTTTAGGGACAAATATTTTTTTTGGAATATCAGCATTATTTTCATTAAAATTAAACAAATTATCCAAGTAAATTCTCATTACCGAAATGCGTCCGGGTCCATTTTTTTAATGATCTTTTTAATTTCCTAAAATGTCCTTTTCGTATAAATGAAACAAAAGTATGTAATAATATGTAAAAGTGTCTATATTTAATATAACTATGCATATTTATGGTATTTAACACACATATTTTCTTATTTAATTGAAAATTGTTGTGTCTGCCTTGAATGGTCCTCATTACCGCAACGCGACTTCATCTGCCTTTAAAAACTACACTGTCACTTTAAATTTACAATCGTTCCCATGATGCATCACTTCATACAGAAGCTTCAAAATGGACAGAAGGTCAGTTATTTTATCTTCACTCACATTATGAAATGTTTGTAAATGTTGTTGAATCTTCCTCCTGTTTCACTGTCGATTATCATTACCGATATGGGTTGATTATCTATACTTTAAATAAAAAAAAAAATTATTTGTTTTTGTTGGTAATGACAATATAAGACTTTAACATCTAGCAAAGTCATTGTTAGCTCAACATGTTAGCATTTCATGTTATTTGCTAACTTAGATAATAGCACCTCATTACCGTAACTCGTTTTTCTCATTACCGCGCACTTTAAAAGTGCATATCGGTAATGATAAGCTGTGTTGCGGTAATGAGATCTTAATATATAACTAACAATTATTAATATTTTATTAATTTGATCATTATTAACTATTTAATTACCATGTTATTACTATGTAATTACTCCCTTATTGTGTACCCTTATTGTGAAGTGTTGCCGAACTGTTTCCGGCAGTTAATCAGAGGACATTCATATGAGGCCATGTTTCAATGATCATGTGGAATGTTTTTTGTAATTGTTACCAAGACTGACAGAAAAACAGCGCAAGAAGGCTGCAGCCAAAGCTAGGGTCATAAAGCGCAGGGAGAAATTATATGCAAATCCTCAGCTGCTGGAAGAGTACAGGAGAAAGGAGAGAGAGAGGTACATGTTAGTTACTGAGATAGGGGAATGCGTCATCACTTTAATTCTATTTCCACTCTTGTATTATGCCTACATTTACATTTTCTTCATTAAAGGAGTCAGCGATTCTGGAAAAGGCCTGTTGTCAAAAATGTTTTGTCAATCAGTGAATATCTCCTCAAGTTCCACTGCTACTGTGTGTGCGCTGAAAAAAAATCCAGTGTTAAAAACATAGCCCAGGCTCTGTTAACTCCATGTTGCTAGATATGGTGGGCCCCCTTTGTTTACAGAGCCTAGGCTGTGTATTAACACAAGATTATTTTTTAGAACACACACAATTCTGAAAGGTATTTGGATTTGACAAAAAGTGATTTTGTTATCAATTGTTCTCCAATTGATGACTTCACCTTTAATAAGTAATATATATATATTATTGTTGTTTACTGTTGAATAATGCTTGGCCAAGAGAAATTTTGATTGGTGACTTATAGCACAAATTATGAGGACATTAAAATCTGTGTATTGGCATCTGACTCATTGATATTTCATAAATCTGAGGGTTTGCTCAAATCTATCAGTGACCTGGATGCAAAAGCAGTAAAAAAGCAACAAAAGAAATGGAGAGAAAATTCTGCAAAACATTACAGAAAAAATAAGATCCTGAAAGATGTTTTAGATCTCACGCCACCCTCTGATGAGACAGATGTACAGCCTGGACCATCACGAAGGGTCTTGCATCCTATTGCAGAGAATGTTGGAAATCACTGTGCTCATGAAGCTCCATCACCATCAGACTACCCAAGAACATCAACACCAAAAAAAAGAAAACAAAAGCCTACCACTGTGTCGAAGCTAAGAGTGAAATTAAAAAAAAATAAGAAATCACTGGAAAATAAAGACAGAATTAGAAAGGCTGAGAAAGCAAATTAAACGAATGGAAATGAGAAGGGAAGAAAGAGGAAAACGCAATCTGCCTACAAAAGTCTGTTCATCAATGAATAGGAGACAGCTGATGGGAAGTGTGGTAAGAACCTTCTTTCATCGTGATGATGTTTCCACAATAGTAAATGGAAAAGCAGGAGAGATCAGGCGAGGAGGGCAGGTGTTCAGGAGAAGGTTTCTCTGCAAACAATAGAGAACCTTCACAAGCGATTTCTCGGGCTCAGTTTTTTAAACTGCGTCCATTTTGGATCTCTAGTCCAACACTATTGGACAGAGAAACATGCGCATGCAAAATACACGAGAATTTCCAAAGCAAAATAAAGAAGTTACATCAACTTGGGATTCTAGGCACCTCTTCTTGCTTAGAGGTTGTTGACTCTGTGGTGTGTGAGAGAGTTAAGATTGACTGCATGTACAGGCGATGTAGCGATTGCCAAAACAAGAAATTCTCCCCAATGTTAGACCCAAACACAAAAGACAACATTGTCCAGTGGAAGGAGTGGGTGAGCAAGTCCACTCCCTACAGTAAGAAGGGCCAAAATGGATCCACGGTTGAGACAGAGGTCAAAACAACCTCCCTAGAAAAAAGCTCTGCCTCCATTGAGAAGCTTGTGAGTATGACTCAAGATGGCCTTGATCGTTTCTGCAAACACATTTTCAATATCAAGCATCAATTTCAGTCAATTCAGTGCTTGAAGGCAAACCTACAGGAAAATGAAGCTGTAGTTCACGTAGATTACAGCGAAAATTATAACTGCAAATGGAGCAGGGAGATAAAAGAAGTCAATTTTGGAGGCTCACATAGACAAGTGACACTCCACACAGGGGTGCTCTATGTGAGTGGAGGAAGACTTGAGTCATTTGCTTCTGTGTCAGACTGTCTGAGGCATGATGCTGCAGCAACATGGGCACACCTGAGCCCAGTTTTAGAGCACCTCCGCGTTCAATACCCTGCGGTCACCAAGGTCCACTTCCTGTCGGATGGGCCTACATCACAGTACAGGAATAAAACAGCTTTTTACCTGGCTTCAACTGTGCCATTCCTAAAAGGTTTCAATTATGTCACATGGAACTTTACTGAGGCCTCTCATGGCAAAGGAGCACCTGATGGTGTTGGAGGTGCTCTGAAGAACTTAGCAGATCGGATTGTGGCACGTGGGACGGATATTCCCGACATGAGAGCTCTCATTACAAATCTAAAGGAGCACTCCTCTGTAAAGATATTTGAAGTCAAAGAGGAGGAGATACTCAAAAGTGCGGAACTGGTTCCTCCCACGCTCAAACCTGTGCCTGGCACAATGACTGTGCACCAGGTAAGTCCTCTCTATGCTTTTTATTCTTTTTGTTTTCTAAACCTGAAAGATGATCAAGATTTGTAATTATTTTTATGGTTTTTTTCTCCTCTATACAAAGCTCATTGCAAAGAAGGCAGGCTGCATCAGGGTCAGAGAAGTCTCCTGCTTCTGCAAAAACTGGTGCGACTGCAACACTCCAAAAGATTTTACATTTTCATGTAATAACAGTGAAGCAGAGAATGAGGGAGGAGCAGAAGGAAAATCGATTGAAGTTGGGACATGGGTGCGTGTGAACTACGATGGAGACCTTTTTCCAGGCATTGTTACACAGGTATGTAAGTCAAATGACAAAGCTTACATACAGTATAAAAGTAATTCATATATTCAAATCTGAAGCTAAATAAATCTTAACTAAATAGAATGATATTTCTGTTAAGTGTAAATTTATTGTTATGTTTAAGATCACTCTGACCCTGCAGCCACCACCATTGTCCAACTGATACTTTTTCCATTTATTCCTACATAAATTAACAAAATTGTAAATATTTGAAATGTTGTGCTTTACATAAAGGCTGTTGCGGAGCAGTATGAGGTGGACACGATGTACAGGGCTGGTACAAACAGGTTCTTCATCCCAGGAGTCGAGATACCTGGGGACAAAGTGTGGTACTTGCCGGATGACATCAGGGCAGTCATCCCCGAGCCAATGCCTGCATCGTCTTCTGGTCGACATTTTTGTGTTTTACCAGAAATTTGGGCAAAGTACTCCAAAAAAACCTGATTTTTGTAAATACAAAAAAGTGTTTACAAAATTACAAAATCAAGACATAAATAATATAAGCGCCAAAGCAAATTAAAACTGTTTGGGAAAAATAAGAAAGGGGAGGGATATTGAATTATTTCATAAAGAGTCTGAATCTTATTAAATGATCATTTCAATCAGTTGTTTGTTACCTACACATTTTAATCAGTTTTGTCAGGTTTTAATGACCTTTCTCATTACCGCAACATTAATTCTCATCCTCCGCAATGGACTTTTCATTACCGTTATGCATAACATTAAACAGTTATTTTAATATTTTAATGTTTTAGAGAAATGTGTTTGTTCATTTATTACAATATGTTCCTGAGCTGTTTTGCACATGTGTTTTCTGTAAACAATTTCTTGTTTACTAAGAAGAGTTACTTGATTTTAAATGTAAGGAAAAATATATAAATCATTACTTTTGATGCTGTTCATTTAATGTGCTGATTTGTGTAACTGTGAAAAAATGTAAAAAAAATGGTACTTAATGGTTTCCTTTTTTCATTCAACGTATCGGTAATGAGTTATTCTGTATCACGCTGCTATGATATTGAAATAAAATTGAATTAATTAGTTTTCCTGTTTAACTTTTATCAAAAAATAAAAGTCCACATTCTATTTTAGTCACTAAAGTAAAAAATCGGTCAAATTAGGTTGATTATATTTTGATGTTACTTTGACACAGTTCGTGAGAATCACCCATATAGCCATGTTTGATCTAAACGTTTTTAAGTATAACACTGTGTGCATTATAGTTTGTTTGATTTTGCACTTAGAAATCTTTCTCTCATTTATGCAAGTTTTTTATAGCATTAGTTGTTTGATGTATAAACTTGACCTTGGTTCACACGGTCCAGCAGAGCACGTTAGTGAGGTTTGATAGTGATGAGTACATTCCATTGTAGCTACCTGCAGCAGTTAGATAAGTGAATCATAATAATGACGAATACTCCTAGAAGTGTATAAGAATCAGCGTGGGACTGCCCCACCCTGAACATATTCTGCAGACTGTCTTGTGCATGTGTAGAACTGTTCCTCTTGCAAGAATAAAATGACAAAACCTTTAAGGGCCAATTGATTGAATTACAACATAATCTTCCAGGAAATTACTAATTCAGCATGGTAATAAAGCATAAAAAATGACTAATCTAGTCGACACATTAACACAGTAAAAAAAAGACATTGAAAATTACAAACAGTTTAAACCTTTTAATTGATGAAACATTTTCATTGCAAACATTGCAAACTCATAAGGCAGTGCTTTCATTTAAATAACATGAACTATGACCCGGGAAAGTGCAGGGTCTAATCAAATTAGGCAAAAAAAAATCATTTCTCAAAATTGGCATATAAATGAAATGCATATAGGCCAACATACGAGGTGCATCAGAAAAGAAACAGGACTTGGGTCACAAAAAAATTTATTCTGATTTTGCTATCTGGTACATTATAGGTTCAGTCAAAATAACTTGTACGTTTCTTAACCCTTCTGTAAACAACTTCAACTTTTTGTGCAAAACTGCAAAATTTTATCAAAATGCATTATCTCTGTAAAGTATCTTCAAGCATGTAACATTTTGAAGTTAATAGGACATTGTTGGCTTTTGGTTAAGCCACTGTTCCACCTTTGTGGATGCTAAACAAATATACTGTATACAAAATGCTCTAGAAATACAACATTTACAAATTACAACAAACACAACATCGCTCCTCTAAGAACAATATGTTGTAGTCTTTGAAATACTTAGCCCTTAGTGTAATGTTTGTAGCATTTATGGTCCTCATGACACTGTTGAAATACTGACGCCTAGTGGCTGATTGTAGTTAAGTGGTATAATCTATGTTTCGCTCCCTGATGGATGTATACATGTGCAGGTTCATTGCTAAAGATCAGTGCAATTTCTTAAGAACATCACAGCCATGACCATTCTGAGGTCTTCACTTCACATACTATTTTTAGTCCATATCCATCACCCATATTCCACTTTGCAACACAGACAGAAACTCTGACCTGAATTCTGAATAAGTGCTGTAGTTGCATGCAAGTTCCAGTCCACAAGTGCAGGTGTGGGCCACAGGCCTTCGGGAGAACTCAGACATGTCGGTGAATGTAACCTTGATGGTTTTTGACAGAAAAAGGTCAGACCCTGTGCAGAACCTAAGGAACTGTCCAATCTCTCTCTAATCAATTTCTCTGACAAATCTCAGAAGATGAAGAGAGGTGGTCCTCTCTGCTGGTGACATTGAGTTTGGAAACTGAATGTATTTTGTGATACTTCTTGCCTTTGGTTGAAGATTAGCAAGTATCTTGTCCAGCACTCCACCACTCAAAGACTCTCCAATAGTTTCCAGGACTGGCTTCCAGCACTTTATTATAAATGATGGCTGTTGTACCAACTCCTTGTGTGCGATTTCTTTCAACAATATTGGTAAATTTTGTTCTGTTGGTAGAATGGTGCAGTTGTGACTGCTCAGAATGGTGAGAAGCTCTTCCATATCAGCTCCCTTGAAATCAGTCAAAGCCTCTGTAAGTGCATCCTTCTCAGTGGGGCTGATGTAGTTGAAAAATACTTCCATAAGGCTGCAGTTTTTTGAAGGTATGGAAAGGGCTTCCTTAAGAAATGGTGGAGCCAGCTGAACTGGTATGTATTCAAATCTCTGCCATCCAAAGGCCAGAATACGGGCAACAGCTTTCCACTCCCTTTCTTGAAAGGCATGATGCAATGTAGGGATCTTGTATGTGGTTCCAGAGGTTCTTCATGCATATAATTTGCTCCAGAAATAAGTGAGACAGTCCATAACAAGCCCACTTCCAACTCCATTCTCCAACTCACCATTTTCCAGCACACGCCTGAATCCAATATTGGCATGTAGTATATTCTCATCTGAAAATGCCTCAATCATGTCAGAAAGACAATGCACTGTGCGAATGATAATGGTCTGCTTCTCAACTATGTTCTCTGGATTCTCATAGAAATGTACAGATGAGCTGGTTGTTGAGGTGTGGTTTGAACTTGCTTCCTGATTTATGACTTCAGGTGGTGCTGACTGACTATCAACGGAGTTGTCACATTTACTGTTTGTGGGCACAAGGTTGGAACTTTGTACTTCAGTCATGGATTCAGGATTCTCAGGATTTCTATCACTTGCTGGATTATTCTGCAATCTCTGGTACTGGAAGGCAGGGTTGGAATCCACTTGAAGTTCAATGACATTATCTGATGCCTGCTGCTCAGAAGCATGGATAGGCTGATAAATCAGTGTGTCACAGAGAACATCCAAGGAAATGTTTCCATCATCATCAAGGAAAATAACTTCATTATCAGGAGATAGACTAAATATCTGGGCCATAGATGGTTTAGATGTCGTTTGTAGAGAAGTTGTGGTAGAATTCGAAATCAAAGTTGATGGTACACCTGCATGCATGAAAGGGCTGGAGCTAGACAAAGGCCCGTCGGAGGACAGAGAGCTCCAAGAGCACTCAGGTGACATGGTATGAGAGGAAGATTTGGGGGAAAGATCTGGTGAGGTGGGAGCCTCTGCTGTCTGGGATCTCTCTGGTGACTTGGCTTGTGCTGATGAGTCACTTAAATCTGAATCATCACTTTTCTTTGAGCAAATGTACAACCTGAGAATTTTATGATGAGTTGTATCGTACAACGCCCCAACTGTAAGTGTGCAATCTAAGGGCTCCTCTGAGCCCATAACACAAAGTGTGAAGTCAAAGTCCTCAACTCTTCCTTTTGAAGATTTACCCTTGGGAAAAAATATTTTCTTCCCATCTCCTAGAATTTTGTTCAAAGTGTCATCTTTCCTGGCAATGATCTCTCTTGTGCCCCCACCAGTTGGTCGTCTAACCTGCCTGAAATAACCATCTTGATAATTCATCCAACCCAGTTCTATTTTTCTTGTTTTTCGTGCAGCATTCTTGTTTCCCAAACCAGGTCCAGAGCAAGTATGATTTGATGAGCTTGCTGTTGCTTGGCCAGAGCTTGGAAGTTTCATTTTACCTCGCAAGCGTTCTATTGCGTTGGTGGTGGTTAGTGAGGTCCCCCCTTCACTTTAGGCGTCTTTGAGTGTTATTAATTATTATTATTCTTCATGTTTAACCTCTGTTTTCCTTTTATTCCTAGTCTATTTTACATAGTTTTGAATGATGACTATATGCTCTGTAAGGTGACCTTGGGTGTCTTGAAAGGCGCCTCTAAATTAAATGTATTATTATTATTATTATTATAAGTTTATTTTTCTTATCTGCATTGCTCCCAGCTTCTGCTGAGGCTGAGCCTGTCCAATTTTTGGCAAACACACGGTCTCCAAAATGAGGAATGTACTTTGACAGGGTTTCCTCATCCATCATACTGACAACATCTTGGTCCACCTGCCAGGGTAAAAAAAAAAACGCATTATTATCAACATTAATATGAGATTAAGACAGGTCATCTTCAACCTAAAAATGGTTAGGTTACTGTCTTTAAGGAATAGTTCACTTTAAAACTCACTTTATGGCATGGTTTAGGCTCCATGTCAGTCAAAAGCCAACTGAAATGTTTCAATCTACATAATATTCACAGAGTTACAACATCATTGTCTTCACCAATTCAATGTCTGGACATATCTAAGGATAAGCAAACCATAATGAGAAATGCATTGGGGCAATGTGAGTTGTCAGCGGTTAGCAGGATTCAGTTTAGGCTACGTGAGAAAAAGAACACGAAACAGAAATATGTCTTTCTCTTTCTATAGCGACAGCATCCTTATTGATGTAGGACATGCAATATTTACATGTTTCCTTTTTTTCTTCAATTAGGCTAACTGCAAAACTGTACAAAACGGGTTTTGACATGAGCTTAAGGACTTTTGGCTGTCTTGAAGATAATCATTGAACAGTGAAAAAGAAATTAGCTCACTGCACATAACACAACAACACACCCAATTTACCAGGACAGCAAATATTCCCTTATCAAAGCAGGTAATTTCTCCTTTATCATCAGTCTTACATAAAAACGTTTATCATCTATTAATATTTCTCTTACAGAAACATCAGGTAAGTAGATGGTCTTTTAATAACAAAATCATCATCAACATCATATTTAACTAGACGTCCAAGGCATCCATTGGTCCCATGTCATGATAGCTTGTTGGGAAGTGTTATTGTGTTATATTGTGTGATATTCTGTCCTGGCAGTTGTGTCCACTACAAAGCACAGACAGATAGCTAACGAGAATAAAATGAAGAGCGGGACTTTTCTTCCATGAAACTTGAACTGATTTAATTTATTTTCCATCTCTCACTTAATTCCATTCAGATTCGTAAAACTAGACAAGACATAAAAATACAGACAGTAAGCTGTCAGACATGTTCACATAAATGTAAACAACTGTTTAAAATATAACAGATTGATGACAGATTAAGATTACAGATTTAACCATACATAAACGATACTTGGTTGCTAGGCAACTAGTTAGCGATACACAAAGTGGCTATCCCAGAATAATATACTAATATTCTGGTTTAGGGCCAGCTCCTCTGCCTCCGTTAGAAGTGGCGGTGCTGGGCCACCACCCATTTTACGGGCATCTGCCTTCTTTCTGTTGTAGAAGTGTGTGTTAGTTTAAATAGGCTTAATTATTTAACAGAACATGATATAGATGAGAAGACATTTGTGTGAACACAGCATTATGTTGGGGATAAAACAACTGCACAGTCAAATAGCCACTTAATATTTACGTTACAGTGTAAAACATGATCAAAATGAGGTTACATTTAAAAAAAATAAAAAAAAGATATTAAATTAAATAAAAAAAAATAAAAAAGCTGGAATCCGAACTGCCAACCATCTGATTAGAGAACGACCCGCTGTACCTCCTGCGCCACAAGTCTTATCTGTTTGAACAATGTTTTCATATTTCATCTTAAACTGCTGCCAAGTGCGCTTCTCCTCCGAAGGATTGCACCTAAATGAAATAAATGAATAGTCTACCATTCAAGCAGTTTCCCCCTGTGATATTATTGTGATTGCAAAGGACTACATTTAAACTTATTGACGAGAGCAGCAATGAGTAAGTTTAAACGCCGTCTCTCTCTCTGTTGGTGGTGTTGCACTATGAGCGCATTAAAACGTCGCCCTCCGCTTCCCCGTTGCCATGGTGACTCGTCGAATCGGGGCTCCATTGATGCTGGCTTTTTAAAGTTGTGGCGCACGCGCTTAACTCTGGGTTAAACTACTCAGAGTTGACTAAACTAACTCAAATCTGCTGTTGTGAAACCGGAAACTCAGAGTTTTCTATCTCAGAGTAGATCAACTACTAACTACTAACTACTAACCTCAACTCAGAGTTCAGGTTGAAACTCAGTTTCTTGAACCTGCTTTGTGAAACGGACCTCAGGTGTCGCCAAAGAAACACAAACATGACAGAAAAACAACAACCACACAGGAGCCAGAACAGTTGATGTTATTTACCTTGTCCTGTGACATTTTCTCAAGGTTTGCATCAGGTATCCCTCTTTGCCTCAAGGCAGCAAGGAACGACTCATCCATTTTGGCGCAGCTGAATGAATGACAGAAGTGTTAGCACTGGGAGGCTCAGAAAAAAAACGATATTACTTTTCGTGGAGCTTATTTTCTAACATAACCTAACGTTACGTTAACTAAATGGGAGCGTATAAGCTCACGTTACGTTAGGTATTGATACACAACACAGTATCCATTGAGAAGCTAAACGTGGGTGACTTACGGGATGGTTATTTGTGTCCAGTTTCTCCGAAGTGAGTGAGAGGAGCGGACACGCTGCACGCAAATTAATTATCTCGTTATCACGAGAAAACGGAGGAAAAAAAACATCTCGTTATCACGAGAAAACAGAGGGATTATCTCGTTATCACGAGAAAACGAAGGGGAAAAAATATCTCACGAGAAAACGATCTTTGTTATATCGAGATAACGAGATAATAAGTCGTTATCACGAGATAACAGTGCATAAAAAAATAAAATAATCGATGGCCGTTCTCGGCTTCCGTACTTACCAGCCGTCTTGAACTGACACTCAACTGTTTAAAAACAGCACTCACTGATGCACTTATTCTTACTGTACTCTACCGTTTTTAAATTGTCCTAAAATTGTTGAGAGAATTGCTTTAAAACTTAACTGTTACCATGTTGTTAGTCTCTTTGGTTAAAAATGCGTCAGCCAAATGTAATGTAATGTAATCATATAATATAATAATATGTATATTAAGGATCTTTCATAACATTATGGTTCTATATGTTTTCAACACTTCTGCTATGGATAATAATTTTTAAATTGTGTTACCAGGAAAACCAGCAAATGAAATGTACAACTCGCATCCGGATTGGGCACCATCACTACACTTGGGCCACACTGAGATGAAGGCCACAAAGACTGCACGCTATGAGAGACAGAACAAAAGAAAACGGCAAAGGACTGACAGTACACCTGCGATGGATGAGACAGTTATTGATGACCTTGTTCCACCAGGTAAGCCTTACAGAGCCAGCAGATACAAGACCTTATATTGCTTTTCTTGCTGTTTCAGCTGCATGATGCACATTTAGCTAAAATATTTCCTTATCTGATCCACAGTGGAGACACCAGCACCAGCAGAGGATGGAGCTGACCAGACACTGCTGACAGAATGTGACTTCTGTCAGCGTCGGCGTGCTGAAATCAACCGGCTGCTGGAAGAGAACAGGACCCTGAAATGTGAGCTTGGCCAGAGAAAAATGGATGAACATTTCCTGAAGGATGACAACGTCAAAGTGAAATACTACACTGGACTTCCACACCTTGAAGTTGTCATGGGTGTTCTAGCCTGTGTTGGACCGTACATGACACAGAGTACTAAAGTTCTGTCACCTTTTCAGATGCTTTTCCTGACCCTCATGCGCCTTAGACTAAACTTACCTTTACAACACATTGCCCACCTCTTTTGTGTAGACAGAAAAACTGTTTCCAAAACGTTCAGTGACACCATAAATGTTCTGCATGCGCGCACCAGCCCTTTGATTAACTGGCCAGGGCGAGATGCGTTGCATGCAACTATGCCCCATCAGTTTGTGGAGGCCTTTGGGAAGCGTGTTGCTGTTATTCTGGACTGTTTTGAAATATTCATACAGACACCATCAAATCTTAAAGCTCAAGCTCAGTCATATTCCCACTACAAACACAACACAACTATGAAGTTCCTTATTAGTATTACACCACAGGGCTCAATTTCTTTCATTTCCAAGGGATGGGGGGGACGCGTCAGTGATAAGCACGTAACTGATAACTGTGGGATTCTGGACAAACTGTTACCTGGGGATTTGGTGTTGGCTGACCGCGGCTTTGACATACAGGACAGTGTAGGACTTATGTGTGCCGAAGTAAAGATCCCTGCTTTCACAAAAGGACGCTGTCAGCTGGATGCAAGAGACGCGGAGAGCACAAGAAAAATTGCCCACCTCCGAATTCATGTGGAAAGGGTGATCGGAACCGTCCGCAACAAGTACACCATTTTGTCAGCTAAAGTACCTATTCACATGGTGTTGCCATGCAAGGATGAAGACATGACATTTCTTGATAAGATTGTGTCTGTATGTTGTGCTCTGACAAACATGAGCCCTAGTGTTGTGCTGAAATAAATGTGCATCTGGTTTCTCCCTGATCATTATTGGTTAACTTTAACATTGGTTTCAACAACTTAGATTTTTTGACTTCAAGCTTGCATTGGTTGTTAAGTGTTCATTAGTTCATTAGTTGTTGATCAATATTGAATTGACAATTTATTTGTACTGACAATATACTCTAAGCTAACATCTAACCAAGTAAGTGGTTTTCAGCCATAAGTGTCTGTTGCATCCATACCCAAAAGTGACCTTGGGTGCTTTGAAAGGCGCCCTCAAATAAAATGAATTATTATTAAATTATTATTAAAAGCAAGAGGTGTATAATATACAATATATAATATATAATATACAATATATGTCTTTGGACAGCTACTACAGACATGCATCACAAAACCAGGAGTCACCTGCTGCAGTGGTTGCATCAAGTCCAACACAGGAAAGGTGGTACCACTGCGTCACACAGTTCTCGTTGTCACACGCAACCATGTCATCCAGTTCCTCAGGCCCTTGGCACACGCACCACATATTCTCTTTATGTTCTGTGGTCCTCTTCCTCGCTCTCTTTTGCCCTCTTACTTGTGGGACTGTTACAGTGTTACGAGATTTGACAGCCATAACTCTTGAGGTCTGCGGTGTGGAGGCATCTTGTGTGTAGTGGCGGCAAATGAGCTCAGGGAGGGAAACCTTCAGGAACAATTCCTGTGCCTTCTGCAGACATGACTCCCAGAACCTGACATCTGGCATGACTCGGACAACAACGAGATCTTTCTGTGTCCACACCACAAAGTCACAGTATTTGGACTCAGTCACAAAGATCTGTGTCTGCACCTGTGTGTAGTATCTGTGGCCTTGTTTAAGTTGATATGTGTTGTCCACAAGTTGGAGACAGAAGTCCCTGTCACCATCACAAGCCTCCTGGACAGTGTTGTTCTTGTGCTTTGCCGGACACTTTATTTCCAGGCAGCCTTTCCCACAGCAGATACAGTGAAGTAATCCATCAGGTGAAGCGCCTACTTGAGGAAACTCAGGGTTGATGCAGAAACCAGACAGCTCAATTTTCAGGTCAATGTGGTGTGGTGCTTGCTTGGCCTGATACACACTCCTTGCAGTCTCCTCATGCTCAATCCCCCATCTTGTGTCTTGTATAGACAACAGTGCTGTTGGGTAGCACAATTTTCGCACCGTGGACACAGCCGGCTTCTCAATGTTGCAAACAACAACTGCATGCATTGCTGAGGCGGTTACTCTCCCTGCCCGTACTCCATACCAGGCAGATGACTTATGTTGCTGCTTTGTGTGGGTGCTGATGATGTTGGCTTGTTCCTTTGACACAGCTGCAATGTCTTTCACTGTCTCACAGTGCTGGAGAAGGACAGATAGTGGAGCATTATCAAACTGTGGGTCACGCAGACGGTCTTGCAGGGGTTTTGGCATCACAGCTGGCTGGACAGGGTCAGCATAGTCGTGAAAGTAGGTCTCCATTGTCGACATACAAACTGCCCTGTGTTTATGGAGAACAGGGAGCAGTGACGACAAGTCGTCCAATGTGGCTTGGGGCGTGTGTCTGCTGGCTCGTGTCCGTAAGCCAGGCATGGGACTGTTGTCATTGATGACTCTGTCCAGAGCAATCCTCTGCGCTTTTGCTGAAGTAAAGTCAATCTTGTGGGCGACTTCTCCGTGGACTTTGTTTATTCCTGCTGGTATTTTCCAGTAAGCTCGCACATCTATCACGGTCTTTTTTCCACGGATGCGGACTGCTGCCTCAATCTTAAACAGTAGAGCCCCAACATGTGTACATGCCTCTGCAATGCCAGCCATGCATGTACAGTGTGCACAGCAAACCTGGCCATCGTTGGCAATGATGACCCATGGCTTCAGGGGAGTCTCATTGATGCGCTGAGAGTGCAAGACCTGAGGAGAAATAAATGGACATACATTATGCAGGTAAGGACACCACTGCATTATGTTTCATTCTATGCAGGAAACCAAACATTAACCTAAACCCCTCAGTAATGTGTATACATGACATATAAATGACATTTATACGACAGTAAAGTATAACATCTGAAAATTAATTTCAACATTCATCTAGCAGGTGCCAGAGCCCGTCGGAGCACAGCTTACCTTTGTCCGAATTACTGTGTTCCCACTGTTTGCTGGCTTTATGATCTGCAGCTCCTGAACCCATCCATTCGTGAACTGCACATGAGACTCCAAGGACTTGTAGCTTCGGAACTGTTCTGACGTATAGGCGCTCACACCACAAACAAGGTAGCCGAAGACGTCTGATATGCAAAACTGTGGCAACAGGTCGTCGTCGGTGCTCCACTCATTGTTTGGAACTTCATATGGATCCAAATTATCAATAATGCTGATTTTGTCACCATACCGGTCCCTGGCATCTCTATTTAATGTGTCCCGGTAAATTCCAGATCCTTTTCGGGATTTTAACATATTTTTTCTAGCTATTCTTTCTCAACTCTACTGCTACTTCTCTTCGTTCAACAACGTTATGTCAGAGTTATGTTAATGTTCGCGTATCCATCAACATGGCCGCCACGTCCCACAATGCAACGCGGATCCCGCACCCTATAGCCAAATGAAGTCGGTGTCCAAAGCACTGCATCCTCAGCCACTCATTCAGCTCCACCGCCTTGATGATGTTGCTCCCGTTAACTGTCGTTATAGCTACGAGTCCCTTTTCGTCAAGCCACCAGTTAACTAGGGCATGTTGAAGAGCCTCTGCAATGTGTTCACCCGTGTGGTTGTCTGGAAAGTAGCTTGTTTGGAGGCACGCTGTTTTCATCTCCCAATCTTCAATAAAGTGCACGGTTGTACACATATACGGCTCGCATGTGCGGCTTGTCCACATGTCGGTTGTTAGCCCGAAATGCGTCACTTTGGCCAGTCTTTCCGCCAAGTTTTTTCTGCACGTTGTATACATTTCTGGCAGAACCTCCCGAGCAAAATAATTGCGGCTGGGCAATAGATACCGTGGGTCAATTCCTTTCAACAAATTGATGAAACCCTTTTTCTCGACCACGGCTATAGGGACCATGTCCTTGGCAATATGGAATGCCACCAAATTAGTTATATCGCGCCACTTCTTACTTTTACGGTCGTAAGGCACGGCACTGATTAATGAAGCTTGCAACGAGCTTTGCTTAAGGAGAGAGACATTCTGCGACTGCGAGCCTTTGGCCGCAGCAGCAGCACCACAAAGTTTGACACTCTCTTCATAGAGCAGTCGGTGGTTCTGCTGCAGGTGACTGAAGAGATTTGTAGTGTTTCAACCTTTTGTCGTAACCTGTTTCCTGCAAGCTTTACAAATCACGTCGCTTTGCTGTTTTGAATCCTAAACCCGAAATAACTCCAAATAACAGAGCCATTCTTTTTTTTTTGTAACCAACTGCTCACTCTCTTCCACCGTCTCCGCCATGTTTTGGTTAAAAGTTTGTGATGCGTAACCTTCTTTAATAGGTCCATGTGCGTAACATGGGTGGGAAAACACTACATACATGTAAGGGGCGGGATTTAGCAGCTGAACGTGGTTTGTAGGCTCGGAGAGCAGCGGTCGGCTTTATAAAATAGCGCTCGCAAAGCAACATCTAAATAATATATAGTACACCGGTATGGCGATATTGTCTCAACTTCATATCGCTTTTCAAAAATATACCGGTATAACTTTAATACCGGTATATCGCCCTATTCCAAACAGTAAATTAATTAAATTGTGTGTGTGTTAGGGCTTTGACTTTTGCCACAAAATCATATTCGAAGTTTGTTTTATTAATATTAATATTCGAATATATTTTGAATATTTATTAATAATATTTTGACCATTAAATGCCTTCAGTAAGACCTGGATTGGGCTTCGCTGGGTTTGTTTACCGGCGTTGCTATGGTTACCGGTCCTGCGTGTTCCAACGGTTTATTAGGTTTCTAATAAATTGCTGTCTAATCAATACTTCATTCACTGCCTCTTCCGTGGTCATTAGGCCTAAAAAAAAAAAAAGTTTGGTTCCTGTTGGTTGTCAGTTGAGGTCATGGGTAGGTAGAGAATTTATTTCATTTTTTAATTTTATTTTTTCCAGCGGCAGCGAATGATAGGTAGGTTGTTTTCATTTAAAAACGAGAGAATGCACTCATCCAGCTCAACAGAATGAAGAGGTGCTGTACAAAAACGTAATAATAATAAAAATCCAGCATCATTTTTTTTCTTCCATGATCATAAAATAATTTGGGTCGCACATAAATTGACAGGGTCGGTCGAAAACCGGAACCAAACAATTTTTTTTTTTAGGCCTTACAATATTATGAATAGACTGCGTCGGGTTCTCCAACGTCTCTCCCTCTCGGCCTGCCCATAACAGGTTAGAATATTAAAGGTGACATATTATGCTATTTTCCCAGCAAGTAAACATAGCATTTGAGGTTCCAAAAACATGTTTTTGAAGCTGTTTGCTTGAAATAACTTTTAGGAAAAAAAATCTCGCCTACCGCGATTCCCTCTGATTCAGTCCCTTTCAGAATGCGCTGTTTCAGGGGGGTGTAGCTTCAATGCAAATGAGCCACCGCTCATTGCATTTGGACCCGCCCTTCTAACAAACTTATACCATGGTTACGGAGAGAGTGCAGCGTAGCATGTGAAAGTAGCGGACATGGCAGCTTCAGTGGTTCAACCATATATGTTCGACCTGAATCGGATCCTGAAGTAGGAGAGGAGGCTCCTGCAGAACCTCACTCCGAGAATTCAGCAGGATGCTTCTGAATGGTTAGTCAAAGAAAAACTTTCTATTTTTTAAGGAACTTTTCAACGTCATTGTCTGATTTTCCAGTATAAGTTTGACGCTAGCTGCTGGCACTAGATATATAGAAGACATTAGGGTTGCCGCGATGTGGACATTTTCACACCGAGTAATACACTTGCGTCAACACCGGTATTACCGAGTATACACGGTAGGCCTATAAACTTTGAAACTAGGTCAACTGCCATCTTGTCCGTCAACTCTCCTCTCACACTCTGTGACAGTGTCTGAATCACTGTCTAATCAATAGGCTACTTCATTCACTGCCTCTTCCGTGTTCATTCGAATATTATGAATAGTCTGCGTTGGGTTCATACGCTTGAATCAGACGCTTGCGGGGGCCGGCCGTGTTTCAGTATGCATGGTAAGGTGCTTTTGGTAAATATGTCATGTTAATAGTGCAAATGAATTAAATATAAGTATCTAGTAGCCATCTTTAAAAGCTAGGCGATTATATAGTAAGCCTATTGAATTTACACTAGTTATAACTATATTCTTCTATTTCACAAAACGTGAAATTATGTCAACCAGATGTGTTTGTGTTGTAATCTTGAGAATGCCTAGCGCTACTGGACATTCAACTCAGGCTAGGAAAATGTGTCCATCTGGAGCACGCACCAATCTCGGACGTGGGAGCTATTATTGGTTGCAAATACTGGTATGCCAGGTTTATTTATTTATTTAGCATTATGCATGCATGATTTATTTGTATTTGTTTGTATAGGTGCACATGTGGAAATTGTGCCACAATGCAGTCAGAGCCGGAGAACTTATGCTGTCAGGAGGTGCCTCAGGTAACATTAGCAGCTACCTAACCCTTACCTACACTTATGTTTGCAGTGCATGATTTCTGATAACATGCCACTGCAGATACTCACCTTATGTTATCCATAATAGTTTACAAGACGGCTGGAACAGCTGGATGAAAGGCCTCCCTACATGATAGACCATCCAGGTTTAGAACCGGTTTGTCTGAATGTGTTCTCGCTGCAGAACGCATGCAACATTTACAGAGCTGACTACGGTCCTTTTCGACTATGGGGGATAGAGCAGTGAGTTTTACATGTAATAACCTACTTGACTGTTCATTAGGGATGGGAATCGTGCCGAGTCAACCGATTCCTTGGCATCATTAGCAAGCCTGCTTAACGATTCTTAACGATCGGTCGCGGCAAATGCGTCATGACGTCACACACACGCTGCTTCGTTTTGGTTCAGAACGCAGCAAACATGGCGCCGCCGAGGAAGAAGCGCATTGTGCATTCACACCAAACGCGATGGGGCGACAAGATCCCATACAAAGTGAACGTAGAGACGCGTATCGGGCGAATTTTTCGCGAGAGAAAACCGGCGACAAGTTTGTCGTGATGACAGCCAATCAGCGTTCAACCGTCAAACTCAGTGCAGTGCAGTCCGGGGTGAACTGCAGCACGGAGGAGGAAGTGATAGTTGCAGTTTGCGACTCCCGGAGCTCTATATATAATAGTATATAATATAATATAATTTTATATATAATATCACGGCCAACAGCTCTGTGCGCCTCCGGATGGCCGTAGCGTGGGGAGCTCTCACAGGGCTCCAGAGTGCGCCTAATTTGGGCGCACATGTGCCTAGAATTCGGGGTAGTGCGACCAAATATTTCATTTGGGCGCACCGGTGCGACTGAAAATTTATCTGGTATAATTATTATTCTTTTTTTTTTTTTACAGAGCAGTCGATTCATAATATTGCAATAACCACGGAAGAGGCAGTGAATGAAGTATTGATTAGACAGCGATTTATTAGATACCTAGTAAACCGTTGGAACACGCAAGACCGGTAACAATAGCAACGCCGGTAAACAAACCCGCGAAGCCCAATCCAGGGGCCTGTACTGCGAAGCTCGATTAGAGGGTTAGCGAGGTATGTTGAGCTGAAAGCCTGGGTTAGCTGTACCATGAAAGTCGATCTCTTTAAGCGTCGCTGTATCACCATTGGTGACTTACGCTCGCAACCAAACCTGGTCGGGAGCAGCTTTTCAGCGAGTCTACCCGGAGATCGGCTACTTATATCGGCGTGCGCAGCTTCCTAGCCCCTCCTCCGATAATGGCGTCACCATTTGTGGGTGTTCCCATGGACCTTGGCGCACTTATCGTACAGGCGTCTCTCCGGAGACAGAGGGTTTTTCGGGACAGAACCGATCCCTTGGCATTGTCTGACGATATTCTTTATGAGAGATACAGATTCTACATTTATTTAAAGGCCCACTATGCAACTTTTTTAGCCAAAATTACATTAAGTATGCAGGTTGAGAGTTATGCTGATGGTTCTGTATCCATTTCTGGGTCGATTGGTGGGTGTGTCATTTTCCCATGTCGCCTCTACAGTGAAAAAGCGCATATGCAACTTGATCTGCTCGGACCGGGACATTCCGGATGTGACGCAGCGGAAGTATCCTCGAAAATGTAGTCAGATTGTAGTTTCGAAAATGCTTTACGGCACAGACACACACCCAAACATGGCACCGGCTAGATATAAACAGCCAGTTGCGAGGCAATTGTTGCATTTATCATGGATCAATCGACTGATAAGGAACCCAAGAGGCGACTGTCGGTGGAACAAAAGAAGAATGGACCAGAAAAGAGATCAGACACGAGTGAAAGGGGAACTATACAACTTTTTTGGCTTGATTTACCTTAATATAACAGGCTAGGAGTCATTGCGATGGTTCCATTATACATTTTTGTTCGATTGTTCGTTGTTTCAACTCCCCCTTGCGCATCTTGGCGGAGAAAAGGAATATGTTTCTGCCGGCGACCCGCCGCCCACTCTCGCGGGAGTCTCGGGTCTCGCGAAGTAACGAATTCCTTATGGCACAGACCCCCAAACACGGAACCGGCTCGATATAAACACAAGTAACTAAGGGATTGTTACATTCATCATAGATCAGCCGACTAAAAAGAGAAAGAGAAACCCAATGTCGGAGGAACAGAAGAAGAGTAAACGTTGGGCAAGCTTTTCAGGAATAGCGTGAACTGAAAGAAAAAGAAGACTGCAAATCAGACTCCAACTTGGCCGTGTTGCTTTTGAAATTGAAAGTACCCTTGGGTGAACTTTGTCCTCGTGGTATTCTTGATGTTGATAGTCTCTGTACACATGTGTTTGATCAAACCATTTTGTTGTGAGCCCTGTAAAAATTGTTTTCTCGACCGTTTTGTTGTGAGCCCTGTATGTTTCTAGCTTGCTTGGTTGCAACCATATAAACACCTTTGTTTCCATTGGTGTTTTGCTGTTCGTCTGTCTCGTCCCCCTGATACAGACTGAATCCCCGAATCCAGGTTCTTGTTTATTTAGATTATTATGTTGGCCAACACTCTCACACTGATTGTTCTGTTCAACCTAAGATAAAACAATTATAATCTAGGATATAAATTCGCCGGCTTCTTTGAAAACAAATGCACATGGCTCGCGTAGAAGTGCATGGGGAAGGGTCGTCAACGAGTTGTTACGACAGGGTTGTAAAATATCTACTACGAAGCTGTAGGGGGCGCTGTGTAGAGAAATGTGCGTGCCAAAACCAAGAAAACAGCGAAGAAATTCCCGAAGTTGCATAGTGGGCCTTTAAGGCATTTATTTAATGGTCAAAATATGATTTATCAATGCCGTAAATATCGACGGTGCAGTTGCCCGGTTGCCCCCCCCCCCCTGTCAACAACTCAGCGCAAGGCAGGCACGGTCCAACCCCCCCCCCCCCCTCAACAACTCAAAACTTGGGTGCACCATAAATACGTGCTGGTGCACCCAAATTTAAAATTTAGGCGGACCAGTGCACCCAAGGAAAAAGTTAGTCTGGAGCCCTGTCTCATAGGGATTGGGCTTCTCGGGGTTTGTTTACCGGCGTTGCTATGGTTTCCGGTCGTGTGTGTTCCTTAGGTAGGCCCATCTAATAAATCTCTGTCTAATCAATACTTCATTTTGTTTATGTCAGTTGAATTTTGTTACAAGTTGAATGCAAATGAGCACTGTTCGCATTCCAAAAGGCACAAGCTCTTACTCGACTGTTTTCAGTCTGTGTTTTTAGTTATATGGCACATAATGATGGCATTTGGGCTTAAAAAGCCAAACATGTATTTTTTGGTCTAGACCAATTGATTTAAAAATGTACAATTTCCTAATACTAGATGCACTTCTGATCAGATATTAAAGAGATGTAATGCAAGCAAACACATTTGTACTTATTTTCTCACCCAATGAGAATCGATAAGGAATCGGATCGATAAGCGGAATCGGAATCGTGAAATTCTTATCAATTCCCATCCCTACTGTTCATACACAATAAACTAAATAAAGTCAGCCAAAGCCACAATTTCACATCATATTTTAACATATAGCCAATTTTTTCATAAGCAGATACTGCATATTACGCATTAATTCACATAAAACATTGTACAGATACAATAAACATTTATTGAACGCAGTCATGAATATTTGTGCATCTAAATACAGTATAAGTGAAGAATTCACTGAATTCAATGAGAAAATGTGAACAGATGTTGACATTGTAGAACCTGTTGACTAATGTTACATTTTCTCAGTCGTTACAGGTATTGAGCCTACATAAATTGTACACCGGGAATTTCCGGACGCCCATGGAAGATACGGAGGCTTCAAACCACCCTCCCTTGATTAAATCTGGAGACGTAGCTGGCGATGACCTCCTCCTTGTCTGGATGCTCATATTCTGAAGACAGTTCCGGTGGGATGTTTATCTTCAGAATCTCTGCTCTGTAGGATGCTGGGTCGACAAAGACCTTCTCCATGATCATGTCCATCAAATCATTCACATACTCTGTGCAATACACACAAAAGGGAATCACTAGTTACTATATTATTCATTGATTAACTGTTCATGCATTGACATTTTGCACTTTGAATGTTTGGTATATTTTGAGGTATTTATTTATTCATTTATTGTGTTGGAAGTACCCGAGTTGCAGTACTTTGTCTCATGTTCAATATAAATGTTCATTTTCTGAGAAAAAAAAAAAGTTGACACTTACGGAATGTCGCCTCAGTCTTCACTGGTTTGGCTCTATACTCTCCCTTCCTGGCCTTAGCAAAGGTCAGTCTGAACATTAGATCCCCTGATGACGTAGTGGCTTGTCCTCTATCAGAATTCTCATTGTAATGCAGTGCACCAAATGAAAAGAATCCTAGAGAGAAAAGTCAAATCTGGCATACAGAAGCCCTCTAGCATAGTAGAACTCACTAAATGCATTGAACCCTTTAAAGAGGTATTCCATGAGCTCTTCAGGTTATGCAAAATTGCTATTGCCATACCAGTCAGTACTGCCTCCTGTGAACGCAGCTTTTCCACACTCAAGTTAATAAAGACACACTTGAGATCCACTATGGATGATGATCGACTGAGCAGTCTGGGTATTTTAAGTCAAGTCAAGTCAAGTTTATTTATATAGCACATTTTAAAACAACAGTAGTTGACCAAAGTGCTGTACACAAATACAATATAAAAAACAAAACAAAGAACAAGAAGGCTTAATATTGCATATTAGCAACAACAATGAATAAGATAAAATAAAATCTTAATCTGTATTAAAAGCCAATGTAAAAAAGTGAGTCTTTAGTTGTGTTTTGAACTGTTCTATGGACTGGGCAGATCTCAGACTCAGGGGGAGACTGTTCCAAAGGTTAGGAGCGGCCACAGCGAAGGCTCTGTCGCCTTTTGTTTTTTGTCTGCACCTGGGTACATCCAGCAGCATCTGCTGAGCTGACCGAATTTCTCTAGATGGAGCATGGATGCGGACCAGCTCTGACATATATTTAGGTGCCAGCCCATGTAGCGATTTAAAAGTAAACAACAGAATTTTGAATTGAATTCTAAAAACCACAGGAAGCCAGTGGAGAGAGGCCAGGACAGGGGTAATGTGGTCATATCGCCTTTTTCCAGTGAGGAGACGTGCAGCAGCATTTTGGACCAGTTGCAGGCGACGGAGCAGACATTTGTCCACACCAAAGTATAGAGAATTACAGTAGTCTAGACGGGACATTACGAACAGGTGAATGACTCTTTCAAAGTCCTTTGGTGGGAGATACAGCTTTACTTTCGCTAGGAGTCGCAGCTGGAAGAAGCTTGTCTTCACGACTGAGCTGATTTGCGTGTTAAATTTAAAACCATTGTAGAAAATAACTCAGAGGTTTCTGACAGAAGGGCGGCAGTAGGAGGCAAGGGGACCAAGAACACTGTCGATGCCATCCAGCAGTTCGGATTTGCCCAAAACAATTATTTCGGTTTTATCATTGTTTAGTGATAGGAAGTTAAGTTCCAACCAGGTTTTCCCATCTTTCAGACAGTTTGACAATGCATTTGTTGATTCTTTGATTGATTTTAATGGCAGGTATATTTGTAGATCATCTGCGAAGCAGTGGAACGAAATGTTGTGTTTTTTAAAAATGGAACCTAGGGGCAGCAGATATAATGCAAAGAGAATTGGAGATAAAATAGAGCCTTGGGGGACCCCACAGACTAGTGGGGCTGCAGCTGAGGAGTACTGGCCTAGATGAACAGAGAAGGTTCTTTTGGACAGATATGACTTGAACCATTTTAGGACATTTCCAGTGATACCAACACAGAGTTCCAGGCGGGATAAAAGAATCTGGTGGTCGACTGTGTCAAAGGCAGCAGTCAAGTCTAAAAGCACGAGCGCAGCAGAGCTCCCCGAGTCCACAGTTAAAAGAAGATCATTAAAGATTTTTAAAAGTGCAGTTTCTGTGCTGTGGCGTGATTTAAAACCAGACTGAAACTTTTCTGTTATGTCATTAAAATCCAGGTGTACCTGCAGTTGTTCTAAAACTACTTTTTCTAACACTTTAGAGAGGAAGGGAAGCTTAGAGATAGGCCTAAAGCTGGAGAGAACAGAGGGGTCGAGGTTGTGTTTTTTTTATAATTGGCTGGACTATAGCATGTTTAAAAACAGATGGAACACAGCCTGAGGAAAGGCAGGTGTTTATTAACGTTAAAATGTATGGGCCAACAGTGTTAGACACGTCTTTCAGTAATCTGGCAGGAATACTGTCTAGCGCAGGGGTCGGCAACCTATGGCATGCGTGCCACGGTTGGCACGCCGCAGAATAAACACTGGCACGGCACCTCAGTGTTATTACGATACTCACTTTATCTGTCCCGTTTAAAAAAAAAAAGAAAAAAAAAAAGCCGGCTTTTGTCTGCCGGCACTAGGACCCGGAGGACACCACTGGAATTTATGTTGGAGTGTGGCCATTGGTCAGGTTGCAGCGGGAGAATTTCAGATCAAATTGTCTGAAATTCAAGCGCACTGTCCGCTGTCTTCGTGCTGACATAAATTAATGACAGAGCGTGATATTGTGAACAATGGCCACACCCGCTGCAGCTAAAACTAGGCCATTTCAGTGCTGCTGGACACAAGAGTTTGGTTTTGTATTTGTGAAGGACCGTGCTGTGTGCATTTTATGCTGTGAGAATGTTGTGTGCAGAACGTCAAGTGTTAAGCGTCATTTTGAGACGAACCACGAGAAGACCTTCAAAGACCAAGCAGACTAATTAGAGTCAATCAAACGTGCTGTGTCCAGATATGAAAAACAACCTTGCTCCTTCAAGGTTTTTACCACTGCTAAAGATCATGGGACAGAAGCAAGTTATCGCATTGCGCATTGCATTGCAAAGCATGGGAAGCCGTTTACAGATGGCGAATTTATTAAGGAGGTTAACAACGGAGCACTCTGAGGCATGTTTGCAACTCAAAGTAGGCCTAACTAACTACAAGCCACAGATCACAGAGCTCAGTCAAGCAAAGCAGGGCCAGGGATCACACTGACTGTCTGGTAGGCATCTGATAATTTGATGTTGCCTCAGCCTACACTAGTTTTTGTTTAAATGTGTAGCTGTTTTTCAGTCTTTGAAATATTGATGTGGCTATTTTGTTAAGAATACAGATACTGTTATTGTTGAGAATAAAATTCCAGGTATATTGGAAAAAATAAAAAAATTGTGACATAATTTAACTTTGCGTTATTGTTGATAATGGCACACTAGATGAGAAGAAAATTTCAAACTGGCACTCCATGTCACAAAGGTTGCCGACCCCTCTAGCGGATATTGTGAAGGTCTCAATTTTGTAACCACCTGCGATAGCTCAGAGAGCGACAGTGGGTAGAACTGCTCGAAGACAGTAGGGCATACAGGAGATGCCGCTGGATCTACGGTGGACAGAGGAGGTGAAGATTTGATTAAGTGTGGAGTCCAGACGAGCAAAGTCCCTGGACTTGGATGAATTTGTTAAATCGATTTGCTGCCAATCACAATAACCGCAGAATACGTCTGAAATGAGTGTGTAAACAATGATATGATGAAGTGATGATCTAAATAGTTTCAATAATGCAGTTAGAAGTTCTGCATTAGAAGATTCCATGTAAATAATCCCCAAGGGCTTCGTGGCAATTGTTTTTTTAAGAGGCACTTGGACCTTTTTTTTTATAACACAGAGGAAAGTATCAAAGTGTTCAATGCCTCTGTTATATACAGGAGGCCAATCTTTAGATCTTTAAGGACAGTCATTGAAGTGTTCAGTTTTCATGAGATGTCACTGTTTGGATTCTCAGTCTGATATGTGTAAATGTGGCTCAAACTTGAATCATTCTTGCAGACTCTGCCTAATACCCATTGTGAATATGATGTTTGTTATTATGTGTTTGATAGATGTTTATGGATCGAATTGAAGAAAAATTGACACTGCTTATTTAAAGGCCCACTATGCAACTTCGGGCATTTCTTCGCCGTTTTCTTGGTTTGGCACGCACATTTCTCTACACAGCGCCCACTACAGCTTCGTAGTAGATATTTTACAACACTGTCGTAACAGCTCGTTGACGACCCTTCCCCATGCACTTCTACGCGAGCCATGTGCATTTGTTTTCAAAGAAGCCGGCGAATACGTGGAGCCATGTCCGAAGTAGATGTTCATAAAGTGTAGGCAAGGTTATACATTTTTAAAATGGTGTATTTGTATTGCAATAAACATAAATCCATCCTTTTTTATGGTTGACGGGGAGAATTTATATCCTAGATTATAATTGTTTTATCTTAGGTTGAACAGAACAATCAGTGTAAGAGTGTTGGCCAACATAATAATCTAAATAAACAAGAACCTGGATTCGGGGATTCAGTCTGTATCTGGGGGACGAGACAGACGAACAGCAAAACACCCATGGAAACAAAAGGTGTTTATATGGTTGCAACATAGGGCTCACAACAAAACGGTCGAGAAAACAATTTTTACAGGGCTCACAACAAAATGGTTGAGCAAACACATTTGTACAGAGACTATCAACATCAAGAATACCACGAAGACAAAGTTCACCCAAGGGTACTTTCAATTTCAAAAGCAACACGGCCAAGTCGGCGTCTGATTTGCAGTCTTCTTTTTCTTTCAGTTCACGCTATTCCTGAAAAGCTTGCCCAACGTTTACTCGTGCCTGGCCTCTCTCTCGGTCAGTCTCCCTTTTCTCTTCTGTTCCTCCTACATTGGGTTTCTGTCTCTTTTTAGTCGGCTGATCTATGATGAATGTAACAATCCCTTAGTTACTTGTGTTTATATTGAGCCGGTTCCGTGTTTGGGGGTCTGTGCCGTAAAGCAATTCGTTACTTCGCGAGACCCGAGACTCCCGCGAGAGTGGGCGGCGGGTCGCCCGGCAGAAACATATTCCTTTTCTCCGCCAAGATGCGCAAGAGGGAGTCGAAACAACGAACAATCGAACAAAAATGTATAATAGAACCATCGCAATGACTCTATATTATAGTTATATTAAGGTAAAAGCGGCAAGGATGAGTTATATTAAGGTGAATCAAGCCAAAAAAGTTGCATAGTTCCCCTTTCACTCGTGTCTGATCTCTTTTCTGGTCCATTCTTCTTTTGTTCCACCGACAGTCGCCTCTTGGGTCCCTTATCAGTCGATTGATCCATGATGAATGCAACAATTGCCTCGCAACTGGCTGTTAATATCCAGCCGGTGCCAAGTTTGGGTGTGTGTCTGTGCCGTAAAGCATTTTCGAAACTACAATCTGACTACATTTTCGAGGCGCGATTGGATACTTCCGCTGCGTCACATCCGGATTGTGTCGGTCCGAACAGAGCAAGTTGCATGTGCGCTTTTTCCTTGGAGAGGTGACATCGGGCAATGACACACCCACCAAACGACCCAGAAATGGAATGGAGAGCCATCAGAATAACTCTCAACCAGCATAATTAAAGTAATTTTGGCTAAAAAAGTTGCATAGTGGGCCTTTAAACAGGCTGTTAATGCTTGTCATATTTACATTTGTTGTAATTCAGCAAATTGTATTCAGGATGTTATTTTATTTATTTTCATATTTCTATACATTGGCTCAGTATTTTATACTTTTTGTTATTTAAAGATAAATCCATATTATGATCAGACTTGATTAAAAAAACCATTGCACTTCTAATTTTGCATCCTTGTTTTGTATTCCTGATGATACACAGAGATTTGACTTGGCTTGTCGCCATAAACTGAGGACATCTCTACTATAAAATACCTTACTGTCATTGCATATCTCTACAACCATTGTTCGACTCAGTCGTACAATACAAATAAAAACACAAATAGCAATTGGCAAATCAACACAGTTTAAAACCAAGTATGAATACAGAATAAGTGTATATTCTTTTTTGTTAAGTTTTAGCTTCTTTGTTACTTTGCCTTTAGGTATAAGAACAATTTAAATATATTGAATACTTTTCTATTGCACCTTCACCTGAATTCCGAATAATGTTGAGATGTTTCCTATATGTGTCTTAAATAGCTCTGCGTCGCCTGGTGAGACACATGCTTGCCACCCAAAAATGATCACTGGCCCCATCCTGGCCACCCCAATGGAAATTTCCGAGCTCCGCCACTGGGGGGTGGGGAAGTGGGAGGTCATATTCAAATGAGCGCCCCTTCCTACGTAGGAACCGGCGCTGAAACTGACTCGCTCGTTTGGTAGCTTGAGGCGGGCTGCTTCCAGAAATGCGTATCTTACTCAAAAAATCATGTACAGACTTTTTTCAAAGTTTGTATGCGTGTGGGAGCACCATATACCCACAATAACACCCCAAATCCCAAGAAGAGTGCTGTTTTCATAATATGCCTAATATTTGTTCGAATTTTGATTTATTTTTTTGATATTCGAATAACGAAGTTCGGAGTCAAAGCGTGTGTGTGTGTGTGTGTGTGTGTGTGTGTGTGTGTGTGTGTGTGTGTGTGTGTGTGTGTGTGTGTGGTGATCACTGTCAGCCGCGTTTACATGGACACATCTGATCCGCATAGATGTGGAAGAACAGCTCCATCGGAATAGAAAAGGATCATATATACGCCTCAATCGGAACGCAATTATCTGTTCGGAATATAATTCTATTCGGCTGCAGATGAGGTGGTGTAGTCCGCTATAATCGACATGTATACACTTATTCCGATTATATTGGTGTTTAACTTAGAGCAGCTGCAGTAGTTCGCAATTGGTCCACTCCGCACACCGAACTTGACCGCTGTCAAGGACGGTGGATTTATTGCCTGATTCACGTCTTTGTTATCACTCCGTAGTAGTTACAGTAGTCCGGTAATTTATCAACCCCAGCGTGTCCGGTTGCTAAGTGACGGGACATGGGTGTTTATGGGTGACACGGGTGGGTTCATGTGTTCGCGTATCGTCGCGTCCGCGCGCTTCCGAGATAACCTTGCAAGAGTAATACTACTACTGCTAGTACTAAGGCTACTAGTACTACTAACTACTACTAGTACCACTACACTCAAAATTAGGTTGATGTGTCTTATAAGCAGTGTTGGGTATCGTTACTTTTGAAAGTAATCCGTTAGGTTACTTTGTTACTATCAATTAAAAGTAATCCGTTACGTTACTACGTTACCTATAAATAAAAGAAACGCGTTAGAGTACTCGTGCGTTACCAACAATTAAAATGCGTTTGGGGTGCGTGCGTGTCCGCCTAGCGCAACAACAACACACATCCTCCTTTAGATTCACCAACAGTGCTGACTGTTTATGAATCAATCATGAACCTATAGCATAATGACAGGAAAGACAGTCATCATATTGCACGTTTTATTTAACAGGCATTCATCCTTTGATCATTTGAACAGCTTCCATGAATAACATACTCCGGTAACAGGCAGTTATTTTAACAGAATGTAGCTTACCGTATTGGCTGCGCACAAAAGAACAGTGCGTCACACATAGCTTATCCACTTTACAAGTGCAGGCGCCTAACAAAGTGCTTAACAGGTAGGCACGCAACCTTTTAGAATTGGAAATTTAACTCAATTTAACCGTATGCGTTGCACAAAAGAACAGTGCATGGCACTAAAAAAACATTGAAGAACTGAAAATGTTCGTGTGACCTATAATAGCCCTACATTCATAACAAGTAGGCTACCTTTAGCCTATTTATCACCAAAGTAATGATTGAAACATAGGAGAAGGTGCTCAAAACGACCACTATGTTCTTCTTGTCCTTTTCGCTCTGTAACTCAAAATAATGAGCGTACCTCCAGGAATCTATCTATCTATCTAAGGCTATCTTCTCGCCGCGGTAACACACGTAGCTTACACACACAGGTGCGCGCGCACACACACGAAGAGAGCGAGAGAGAGAGATGCAAGGAGCAGGTCAGCAGCATCTGACTAAATGCAGAAAACCCGGGACTTTACTTTCCTTATCGAGGGAAAATCTTAAAGTAACGGAGTAACGAGTGGTTATTTTGGAAATTAACGAGTTACTGATTACTGAATTCGCAAAACTAACGCGTTAGGTTACTCGTTACTGAAAAAAAATAATAAGAGTACTCTAACGCGTTAGTTCTAACGCGTTACCCCCAACACTGCTTATAAGTGACTCAATAAATTCCCTTTTCTATCAAATAATTTTTCTGACATTTTTTGGGTCTTAATTTATGTATGTGTTGGTCTTAAAAAGGTCTTAAAATGTCTTAAATTTGACTTTAAAAATGGTGCAAGAACCATGGTTGCCGTTGTGTGTGTTTTTTGCCCATGTGCAGCTTGTTTGGTCATGTGACAGTGTCGGTGACACAGCCAGAGACACACGGAGAGGCAGTAATAATAATAATAAATGAAATTTATATAGAGCTTAATATGGTACTCTAAGATGCTTAGTACAGGAGTGTTTGTCACCTTAACTGAAAAGAATCAATGTCGGCGGTTTGGATGTTTTTTACGGTCTCAAATGAAGGTACTCGAATTGCAATATACAGTACTTGCAAAGCCGAAGTAATGCGTGGAGGATGCCGTGTCAAATCATTCAACACCACTAGTGGTGCAACGGTTTACGGGTTTCCCGTGATCCGTACGGATCAACCCTCACGGTTCAGGACGCAAGTGATCCGCGGATCGGCTGATAAAAAAAAAAAAAGTTGAGTTTGCATCCATTTGAAAAACGCATCCTTTCCAGGAGCTCCTGCTGTTCGGTTGCGTCCATATTCTGAAACGCGGGCTCGACCACCTTCCCCCTGAGCAAACCTGCATTCTGACGCAGCCAGGCAACTCCAGCCACGATGTTGTCGAGAGGCCCCTGTTTAATGGAAAATGAAATGCAGATCGAATATTTAACGATTGATTTTGTCTATAGAATAATATCACACTTCTCAGCCACCGCTGCAGAGATGAACAGCTGATAGGTGCAACTCTAGTTAAAGCGAAACGTGCTGCGTCAATTAAATTTGTGCTAATTATTTTATTACAACTTAACTCTTTTTCGACTACAGATGAATGTCAAAAGTCCACATCTTAAAATCGTTTACACTCGCAACACATCTACAAATCTGTAAAATCGTTTAATAAGACCGACTATAGGCTACACAACGTTTACAAAAAACATTTGCCTATCTTGCAAAAATGACACCTAGCTAGCGTTTGCCACCGTCAGTTTGGATTAAAACAACAAATGCTTCATATTGGTGTAACGTTCCGTTATTTGTTTGATGAAAAAATCGAAACTTAATGAAACTAATAGATCAGTAAAGAAATGCAAGTCTTGTGCATTTATAATTGTATCGCTGTTTTGAATAGTCACCTACCATAAACTCCAAGTGCAGCTGAACCGAACGTGTCACATCTTCGTGCAGTGAGTCCCGTTGTTACACCGAATTCTGCGACCCACCAAAAAGTGTGAACCGAGGGGGCGCTGTTGCATAATGTGCAACTCGCGCAGTGCAAAACGACATTTTTTTTTGTTGCAATTTCCGGTGTGCTGTTGGATGTTTCTGCCTGCAGCGGAAGTGCGTGTGGGTGGATGTCGGGAGCGTGTGGGTGGATGTCTGCAGCCAGACCCCTCTCGTTTATATTTGGTTGTAGTCTTTTCGCTCGGTTCTCCGGATCAACAGTAGGGCTAGAACCGAGTGAAAAGACTACAACCAACCTCCCTTGATATATTTGATTTAGCCTATTTCACAGATTTGAGTTGAAATTGACTTAAACTTGAAACACTTTTTGTAATTTATTAGACAAGTGTCTGGTTTCCATGAATATTGGCAAATTTGATTTAAGTTATAAAACCTTGTCAAGATATTTTGATTTGTGATCGTTATTGTGATTTATGATCCAACCTTTTTCATAGATGCAAGTTGTAAAAGTAGCCTAAAACTAACACTGTTAGTAACTTGTGTTTGTTATGGATGCCCTGTAACTTGTTGAAGAAACAATGTATTTCGACGTTTTGGAAAATAAAGATAGAAATAACTTTTTCATATTCAGTGTTTACATGTTCTTCAGTATACAATATCATCATAGAAACTTGTTTTTATACCAATATCGATATCGGTAAATATCGGTTA
The DNA here is from genome assembly GCF_031168955.1 of Gadus macrocephalus. Classification (NCBI taxonomy): domain Eukaryota; kingdom Metazoa; phylum Chordata; class Actinopteri; order Gadiformes; family Gadidae; genus Gadus; species Gadus macrocephalus. The sequence continues at coordinate 15,271,538 of NC_082398.1, forward strand.
TCGGCCGTAACAGCAATTTTAATACCGGATATCGGGTCAAAGTTTTTACGGTGCATCCCTAATATATATATATATACATGAAAATTAAAATTCTTGGCCGAAACCGAACATACTGAAACAGTTGGCCGAATACCGAATGTGACTTTTGCTGTTTTTCATTCATTTTGCTTTAATTTTTCACCATTGCATAAATCAAACAATTAAATGTCCTTTATAAACTTTTTTGTCTTGCTTTTCAACAAAAAAAATCAATTACAAATTTGATACTAAATATTTATTTAATACTGAAATAACATTCCAGTAGAAGAATTTAAGAACAGTATACCTTTTAAATAAATGAGTAAAACAAAATAAAAATGGGGTGGTGGCTGGGGGTGCAGTGCCCTATTTCTGACAGTGAATTTAAATAACAGGCAACTTAAATAAACTAAATTAAGTCTACTTCAGGAAAAGTGGCAGGTTCTTCTTGATGAAAAGGAGCTTCTCTGCTTTGTCACATGAAAGTCTGTTCCTCTTCTCATCGATGACATGAGAAGCAGCGCTAAACAGCCTCTCGTTATCGGTGCTTGTGCATGGAGTAGACAAGTATCTAGGATGGGAACGGAGAATCGAAACAGCTATCTCATAGCATCGACATTGTAGGCTATCCGTTTTTTGTAGTTTTTTTTTTTTTAATAGATGACGGCATATTTTTCTTTTCTGCTTAAGAAATAATTACATTTTTGAATTCTGGTATATGCCTTCTATTTTTCCACACTAAGTATAGTATAATAGTTCAAAATATATAGCCTAACAAGAACTTTATGAATAATATATTTAATTCCATTTCCTAAATAGCTAACCTGCGTGCCATCTGTGCCAGGTCGGGATAGCGGCCTCTATTGGCCTTCCAATATCCGAGAGGGTTATTGCTCCTGGGGATGGGGACTTCGGATAGAAAAGCATCCAGCTGTTGAGCTTGTCGTCTGACTGGTTTTTGGATTGCTCTCTTGGAGAATCTCTTCGAACATGTCTGTGCGTGCCCTTTTTTTCTCAACGCCATCTCCCCGTTCTGCTACGCGTCGCGCGACCGTCTCATCACACAGCGGCTTTTGCAAATCCAACTCAGCCTGTATCATGTCCCTTGTGCGCTGCTGCTTCCCCACATCCAAGTAATGATCCTTATATCTTGGATCAAGTACTGTCGCGATGCAGTACAGCGGTTCGGAATCTTCCTGGCTAAAACAAGTGTTTACAGCATCTAAGAGCGCACTTTTTGTTGTTCTCACTTTGTCTGTTTCAGCCTCTTTGCCTAAAATACGCTTTAATGCTGCAAGTAAGGGGATAACGTCTGCCACAGATGCATCCGATGAGCTTATCTCCTTCGTTATCTGCTCAAAGGGGGCAAGGAGAGAGAGAATGTTCTCTATTAAAACCCACTGGTATGCGCTGAATGTCGCGGGGAGATCATGATCGGCAATGTATGTAGCCAGGACTCGCTTATGTGCAAAAAGGCTTTCCAGCATGTAATACGTACTGTTCCACCTTGTGCACACATCTTGTTGGCATTCCCAATTGCTCTTGGATTGCTTGTAGGCGCCCATAGGAAAGCGGAGAATGCTTAAAATGGCCCACAATTTTCCTGCCGGTCGCAATTACATCCGCTATACTGCGCTGACTCAACACTGCCTCGTTGACGGCCAGTTGAAGCGTGTGGGCCATGCACCGTATGCCTTTAAGGTTGCTGTCTTCCATGGCTTTGGTCATATTTCTTGCGTTGTCACTCACTATCGCATGTATTTTGGATGGGTCGATACGCCAAGTGTCAAACATTTTGGCAAATGCATCGGAGATGGCTGCAGCTGTATTGGACCCTCTGAACTCTTGCGAGTGAAGAACAACCTTTTGTAGGTTGAACTCAGTGTCTATCCACTGTGCCGTTAAACTCAGCATGCTGGTGGGACTGACATCCGAGCTCCATATATCTGTGGTGAAGCTAAAGGTTGAAATATCTGTAGCCAAGAGCTTGTGGACATGAGTTGACACGTTATATATTTCGGGTAAGAATACATCCGAGAAATACCGTCTACTTGGGGCGGTGTAACGGGGCTCAACATGTTCCATTAGCCTACGGAATCCTACGTCCTCTACAACTGAGAATGGTTGGTCATCCAAGGCAATGAATTCCATTATTTTAGTAGTTATGCCCTTAGCTTTAGCACCGTCACTGGCAAACTTTTTTGCCTTCTGAAATACGTCAGCCACAGATGGAGTGTGTGAGCTGGGTAGGCATACTTTTCTTTTCGTTGCTGCCGCCGCGGTGTCTCTCTCGTAATCCGCATGTCGTCCGGGGTGTTTTGACTTTAGGTGATGGATCAAGCTTGTTGTGCTGAAAGTCTTCGCAGATGTTCCCCCTCTAGAAAGTTCAACAGAACACTGTCTGCAAACGGCCTTATTCGCTTTGTTTTTGGAAACTTAAAAATGCTTCCACACTGCTGACATGTTTGCTGCATGAAGTGTGCGCAGATTTGTTTCTGCGCAGTGCGCACACATTTATTTATTTTTTTAAACAGGACGATTAAAACACAGCGATTTCCTCAAACCACGCAAGGCTTTCACATCAAATTTCGTCACTACGTTCAGCACGCAAGACTGACCAGCCCCGGGAAATTTCGTGTAATGACGTCCCACCTTCGAATGTTATCCCCCGAACAGCTGTTTTCGAGAGCGCTAAGTAAAATCTTTTTTTGTAATAAATAGTTGTTTTTTGTTTCATGCCATAATAATATGACTATACAACAGATGAATTAGTACTTATACCTAAATGTTCGGTTTATTTTATTCGGCCTTTTTACTCCTTTGGCCGAAACCGAAAATTATTTTTTGGGCCATTTTCGGCCGAACATGTTCGGTGGCCGAATATTCGGTGCATCCCTACTAAATTCGGGTTGCCTAGTAACGGGGACGCTGGCGAGTCTAACGCCACTCTGTATGGCTTGTTTTTATTCAGTATTTCCGATATTTCTCACTATTGCATTGAACATTTTGTCGTTTTTTTTGGTCTTTAGTAGTTTAGCTAAGTTTACTAGTTATATATAGTCACTTTTCGCTATTGTCAGTGCGCCAGTTTTCTTTATTTTTACGTGTTTTTACGTGAGGTCGTACAGTTGGTGGACGCTGTTGCCTTTTGAACGCTGTTGCTGCTGCTGCTCACCGGAACGTCATTCTGAACATTATTTTTTCGCGATTTTCTTTTTCTTTCTAGTCTTTTAACTTTTTATCAGTTTTCTTTTGCTTACTTTCAACACCTTCTGTCTGAAACCCTTCTGGACCTCGGATCGGACTACAAAGTTAAGTTAAGTAACTGCGTCAGTTTTCTTGATTTATTTATTTATTTCTGAACGTTAAACGTCTGCGTGTTTTGTTTTGTGCGTGGAGTCGTGCAGCTGTTGGTGGATGACACCTGCCGGCCGGCTAGACTGCTGTTAACCCCCGGCGCCGTCCAACTGGCTTCCCCGTCTCCAGCGTAGCTACAACCGGCTTGCTCCACTCCTCTGCCTCCGCTGTGCTGGCTCTGTGGCTTCACCATAATCGCCTGGATCTACCGCTGGCTTCTTCCGACTTCACAACCTGTGGATTTTAACCTGTTCCTCTGGATTGCGCTATGTTTGACTCTCACGTGAGCGCATTTCTGCCGCTCCGTTACTCGGTAACGGAGATGTTACGTCTACGGATCTTCTCAAGGACCCAACCACCTCAGCTTGCATCCCACCAGGACATTCTCAAACGACCAAAATACATCCACCGAGGCTCTGGACGGAATTTTCAGTACACTCACACCAGCAACAAAAACATACGCTCCTTCTGGTCCACTGGGCCCCGCCCCCCTCCTCGCACAGCCCGTACGGTCAGTCCCGTCAATCACAGTGTACTGTCCCCTCTGCTCAAAGCAACCTTCTACACTCCACTCACCTGTCTGAAACTCTGTCTGCTGAACACCAGATCCCTCAGTAATAAGGCCCTTTTGATAAATGACTTTATTGTTGACCAGAGCCTAGACATTCTCTGCCTCACTGAGACCTGGCAACAACCAAATGACTTCTCCCATCTAAATGAAGCTGTCCCACCAGGTTTTTCTTTTATTAGTAAACCCCAGGTTAATGGGAGGGGGGGTGGCCTCGCTCTCCTCCATCGTGATAACATCAAAGTCACCACTGTCACAGTCCCCCTTCACTCCTCCTTTGAATGTCTAACTGTAAAACTCTCAGGCCCCAAACCCACTATCATTGTCACCATTTACAGACCACCAAAACCCTCCGCCGTTTTCCTCAATGAATTCTCATCACTACTTACATCTGTATGTGCAATGTCCCCCACTGTTATCCTCCTTGGTGATTTCAACATCCACATTGACAACCCATCCTGTACTTTTGCTAATGACTTCACATCACTTCTGGACTGTCTTGGCATTACGCAACATGTCAACCTCCCAACCCATAACAAAGGTCACATTCTGGATTTAATCTGCTGCACTGACATCACTCCCACTAACCTTGTTGTCATTGATTTCCCCATCTCCGACCACAAAGCTGTACTTTTTGACATTCATACCCAACTACACAAAACCAAGGAACAACGGACCATCTCCTTCAGAAACATCAAACTTATCAACACCACAGACCTCTCCACCATGATCAGCTCCTACCCCAACCCTCCCCCAGCTTCCTCCCTGACTGACCTGGTGACTCACTACAATAACTGCCTCTCCTCCTCCCTCACCACCCTGGCCCCCCTGAAAACCCGCTCAGTCTCATTCACCCACACTGCTCCCTGGTTCACTCCTCATCTGCGCCAGCTCAAAGCCACTGGTCGTCGACTGGAGCGACTCTACAATAAGACTCAACTCACTGTACACTGCCAAATGTATTCGGACCACCTCCATCACTACAAGAATGCCCTCACCACTGCCAAAACCTCATACTACTCCAACCTCATCAACACTGGTACAGGCAACAGCAGAGTCCTCTTCTCAACAGTCAACCACTTACTTCAGCCTCCTAAATCTCTCCCTCCAGATATTTCCACCACCCAATGCACTGCGTTCCTTGACTTCTTCAGCTCTAAAATCAACACCATTCACCAACAACTGGCCTCATCTCGCACCCCCTCTGATGACCCACCCTGGATGATCACCTCTGGCCAACCTCTCATCAGCCTCTCTGACTTCACCCTAGTAACAACAGACCGTTTCAGAACTCATCCGCAAAGCCAAAACCACCACCTGTCAGCTCGATCCTCTTCCCACCTCCCTTGTCAAAGCATGTCTTCCGTCCATCTCCCCCATGATCACCAACATAATTAACTCCTCCCTCACTACTGGTACTGTACCCCCCACTCTCAAGCTGGCTGCCATCACTCCCATCCTGAAAAAACCTGGTGCTGACCCAACTGACCTTAACCATTACCGGCCCATCTCCAATCTCCCTTTCATCTCCAAAACACTTGAAAGGGTGGTTGCCGCACAACTACAGTCCCACCTCGACATTAACAATCTCCATGAACCGTTCCAATCTGGCTTCCGTCCAAAACACAGCACTGAAACAGCCCTAGTCAAAATCACCAACGACCTCCTCCTTGCAGCCGACTCTGGATTACTCACCATTCTCATCCTCCTCGATCTCAGCGCAGCATTCGACACCATCTCCCACCCTCTGCTCCTTGACCGCCTAGCTGGTATTGGGATCACTGGTGCTGCACTCTCCTGGTTTACATCCTACCTCACCGGCCGTCAACAATTTGTTCAACTAAGCAACCACAAGTCTGGGTGTTCAGGTGTCTCACTGGGTGTCCCCCAGGGGTCAGTCTTGGGTCCACTCCTCTTCACCACTTACCTCCTCCCGCTGGGCACACTCCTCCGTCACCATGGGGTCCATTTTCACTGCTACGCTGACGACACACAGGTCTACATCTCCACCAAACCCACCGCTGCCATCCCCCCCAGCTCCCTCATCACGTGCCTGGAAGAGATCCGGAGCTGGTTGAGCAGGAACTTCCTGAAACTCAATGGAAACAAGACCGAGGCCCTGCTCATCGGATCCAAATCCACCCTCACTAAATCACAACACACCCCAGCTCCACTCATAATTATCGATGGATTCCCAGTACCCTTCTCCTCCAAAGTCAAGAGCCTCGGCGTCATCCTGGACAACACCCTCTCATTCGCACCCCATATTCACAACATCACCCGGACTGCATTCTTCCACCTCCGCAACATCGCCAGACTCCGCCCATCACTGACCCAATCCAGCACTGAAATCCTAGTTCACTCATTTGTCACATCACGCATAGACTACTGCAACGCCCTCCTCACCGGACTCCCCACCAAACTCATCAACAGACTGCAGATCATTCAGAACTCAGCCGCCCGGATCATCACCCGCACCAAATCATCTGACCACATCACCCCTGTCCTCATTCAACTTCACTGGCTCCCAGTACACTACCGTATCCAATACAAAACCCTACTCCTCACCTACAAAGCTCTCCACAACCTAGCCCCCAGTTATCTCTGCGACCTCCTCCAAGAATACACTCCCTCCCGCTCCCTCCGCTCAACCTCTGCTGGACTACTATGTATCCCCACATCACGACTCACTACAATGGGTGCCCGGTCATTCAGCTGTTCAGCACCCAGGCTCTGGAACTCCCTCCCCCCACACATAAAACAGTCAGACACCATTACAACCTTCAAGTCACAACTCAAAACTCACCTGTTCAAACTCGCTCACAACGTCTAACTGATCACTGTTTTGATTGTTGTTGTTTTTTGTTTTGTCTTGTTTTTGTTTTATTTATTTTTTATTGCTTATGTTAATTTTTTTTTTTTTTTTTTTTTCACAATGTCTTGTTTTTAAAAAAATGTATGATGACTATATGCTCTGTAAGGTGACCTTGGGTGTCTTGAAAGGCGCCTCTAAATGAAATGTATTATTATTATTTATTATTAAATATCCCTTGATTTCTTTGTCCCATACATTTTTCTCTGTGCATCGGCTTGCCTTGTGCAAATGTTTTTTTATTGATAACAACATTGGCATATACTGATCAAAACAGGACGATACAAAAAAAAAGCCTATCGTGCAATTAAACGGTGAACATACAAACATACTGCCTTGAACATAGCAGTCAGGCTACAAATTCTTTGTTTTGAGCCCAAGAAAAAAATATAAAATAAAAAATAAATGTACGTTAATCGCGCAATTTGACGCCGTTAAAATTGGTTTGGGTCGACGCCATTAATAACGCGTTTCACTGACGGTACTAATATTTATACAATGGCCTATATATTTATTTATTTATGCATATACATATTTACATACATACGTATTTATAGGGCTGGGGTTATGGTTTTATATTATAAATATTGTCATAGCTGAACCACATTCCCCATAGAAAAAGTACACTGTGTTACTTGGTGTTACAACCCTCTTCGTTGATTTGGATTGGTGTAAGCGGATTTTCAATGGTCAGATACAGATCTTGTTATAACGATAATAGCTACATGGCCTACTTCTAATGAATTCAATATTAAACCAATGCATTTCAATCTGGAGATTATTTTCGACTTCAGAAAGGGGGGGCGGGCTACGCAGGATTCATCAAAACAACAATCCTATGTTGGTTCAACCCAGTCTCACGGAAATATATGACACGTCACGTCATTTAACCTATTCATTCGTGATCTGGGACACGTAATTTCCATTTTTCGTGCCAAAAGTAAAAATTTCTAACTATATGACAGCTTTTGGCCAACCGTTTCTACTTTCACCTTTTGATTTTGAAATTTTTTTAAAAAAAAGAAATTGAAATTACCTATCCCAGATCACGAATGAATAGATTAAATGACGTGACGTTATCTTATACATCCATGTGCACTTCTTAACGACCTATGGCCATTATTTCATTTTCTGTTATGTTATATGCAGAATATTCTGAACATAGCCACGAACAGATTGATTCTAGATCCCTGTGATAGGAGCGGGATGCTTTGATGAGGAACAGTAATGTACACAATGTATGCACCGTTCACTTTGCGAACGACTTCATGAGTTCAAACATCTGTGCTCCAAACCACGTTAAGGGCGGCAACTGAGTTGCCGTCAATTATGTTGTTTTTGTCGTAAACTAGGGTCCGCTCGCTAGGAAATAGAAGGGCACCTTGGAATATCTTTCCATTTTACACAGTTAAGACTAGTACGTTGAAACTGCGTAAAATAAGTTATTTTTGTATTGAACTTGACTCGTTTTTCTTTTTAAATCGGTCTGGTGTCTAGGTACGTCACTCTGAGAGATGCGCATGGACAGAATTTGTAGTGACATAGCCTACGCCTATAACCTATTAGTGAAAGCGAAACACCAAGCTCATGGATTTAACGAGGCAGGGTTATTTGAAACAATTAATTAAGTTATGTGTGAGGTCATTCCTGAGTGTGCTTCCTATTTATGTCTAGTTTACCCCTACTGTCGACAAGCACCCCCCCCCCCCCCATATGGATATGGAGAATTGTAGCCACGTCCCAGTGGTGGTGGTGTCATGGGTAGGTAGGGAATTTATTTTATCTTTTTTATTTTTTCCAGCGGCAGCGAATGATAGGTAGGACTTTTTTTTACCGCAGCAATGGATACTCGCAGCATGTTACAAACACACACACATTTTTATATAAACAAAATATGTAGTCAATACGAATGCTTCAATTAAAATGTGCTGATTTTTTATGTGTGCACTATTTTTTGCTCCTAAAAACTAAGAACCCACTAGTTCTGGACCATTGGCGTTGAAGACATCTCAAGCAATATTTCATAAATAACTTTAATAGCATCAACTCTTACAATACTCTGTACAATGTTTATGTACAAACCTACAAAACGTCGAACAAATGTTAAACAAGGTAGCGAGACGTCATCCAATCAACCCGGAAAATGTTATAGAACCATGAATGACTCCGAAGCTGTTTAATTAAAGTGTAACTGGTGTTCTGCGACTCATAGCCCTATCGTCCAACATTACTGCCTGCTATTAGTTAAATTAAGGGAAAATACAACTGCAGGGCCTCTTTAAACCAGACCACTGCTCATTACTGCTTGCCATAGGGTCTGGGCACAATGTGCTTTTTTCCAGCCCCAATACAAATGTGGCAGCAGGGCAAGACGGTTTTAAATTTCAATAACAGGGCTGGGCAGGTGTTGCCCTGAGGCCCGCCACAGTGTGCACAGAGATCTTGCTTCCCAAAGGGTGCCCGGTAGTAGGCCAGCTCTATGGGATCACTACACGAGAGAGACAGCCTGACCTGCACACTTGATGCAAGTGGATGTTGGGACTCCAGGATGTAACTCCCACATGTGTAATCCATGCCATCATCTGACAGGGGCTCTGCCAGTGTGGCCTGGTGGCGAGAGGAGAGGAGGCGCATTGAGTAGATCACTCTTGGCTTAGAGCATTCCATGCAGCCGACTACTGCCCGTGCATGTTGGGCAGTAAACAGCCCAGACTCTTTCTGCTGCTTCTCTAGTGCGTCCGACAAAAATAAGTCAACACATGCAGCTTGTTTGTGTTTGTGTGACTGTTGGGCAGAAGGTCGATGGGCGTCATCTGTGTCTTTGCTCATAACCTCAGCCAGAGTCAAGTAATCGTCACCTATTTCAATACAACCACAACACAGACATGTATTAAAGTATTTTGCTTTAAGCTGTGGGCATCATACAAATATGTGAACAGGTGTAATATTAGGCTAAAGCATGTTAAAAGTGGATAATCGACAAAACTATTCTAACTTTACAATGCATTGAATGTTCAAATAAAATTCTTACCAGGAGCATTAGGTCAGGAAGCCAGATCATCCTTTTAGACAGGAGGGACGGTACGGAACAGCATTCAGGGTCATCACATTTGCGTATCCGAGGAAAGAAAGAAAGACTTATTTAGCGTCCTTCATACATGGAATGCAGCTCAACATCCTTTATAGTCAATATATAATAAAATAATCATTACGCGTTATACATAAAAACATAGGGAAAATAAGATCATTACCTGAAATGGATACTGACGTTGCCGGCAGTGTTTCTGCACCCACTCAGTGAATGCTGGATCCTTGTCTGCTTGTTGCTTGGTCACTGTTGCAGGATTGATGGAAGGGAAGAGTGTGATGATAACCTGCATGACCGAATCTTCCTCTGCATCTGTGACTGCGTCTATGTTCGTCATTGGCTCTCCCTTCAACTTCAGCCAACTGTAGCGTCCGGCCACTGTGTCCAGCACTGGCGCAACTGAAGTGCTTCCATGTCCTCTGCTGTCTTGTCTCCAATGCACAGTTCTGCAGGCCGATGTTGAGTATAGCCATCACTCTCTCAACTGGATTCTGCCAGCTCTGGCCTGGAGCTGCTCTGCAGGCAATGAGCATGTCCAGTCCTAGCATCTTAAATATTGCGATCAGACTGAGCTGAACTTTGACCAGTAGGGTGCAATGTTCTGTTCCACCATCGCTGTACTTGACATGGATTGGTTTCCATTCAGAAGGGTCTTCCTGTGCGAGCCTAACTGTTGCTGCTGCATTTCTGTATGCTGTAGACTTTTGGAATACAGAGTCCTGCACAATGATCTTTACCTTGCCACTGTACCATGAACCCTCCGGCTGACAAGGGACATTGGGTTGCATGTATACTGTGGATGTGATTGATCCCTTGCTCGTCATATCATGGTCCAGTGCTGCCAGTTGGCTGGTTGAAGGCACAATTGAGTGTCAACCTCGAACACCAGTTGAAACGGGCTCCCCTGGTTCTCCAACCGCAACCCAGTCGCAAAGAAAAAACGTCGACGGTGTACGTTTCCATGAACACTGGAGACGTACTATTACAACGTAAAAACAGCGTGTTATACCTACAGTATCCACGTGTGCCGCTGTGGAGGCGGGTTTCGGGGTTTGGGTTTCACGGCTTTCGCGGCAAATTGTGGACACGATTGTTTAGGGGGGGGGGGAGGTAGACTGTTGTTGACCGGGGAGGGGGGGGGGAGACACGTTTGTTGAGGGGGGGGGGGGGGGACACGATTGTGGGGGGGGGGGGGGGGGGAACACGTTAGTTGAAGGGGGACGACGACGACGACACGTTTGTTGAGGGGGGGGAGACACGTTTGTAGGGGGGGGGGGCACGCTCGACAACGAGAGTTGGTTTTTATTGAACGCTCGACAACGAGAGTTGGTTTTTTTTTAACGAGACTTCAACACGGAACAGCTGCACGAAACGATGGTCACGTCACTCTCGGTGACGGTGTCGACAACAATGAACACACGAACAATGTTAATAGAACAACACACAACCACATAACATCCCGAACCCATCAACCCCACTTAATCCTAACAACAAAACAAGTTAACAAAAGCCCCATTTGTCAACTGACAACCCCAATTCCCAGAATCCCCCGCGGCTCCGGAACACGGCGTAGCTTATATTAATCTTTATTATCCGAATGGGAAATGCAATATTTTAGGACAGATACACCATTAAACGCGTTTCTAATGACATTTCTAGCGAGAAATGTACATTTTCCTTACATAATCTTCAGTCAGTGAATGTGTATGATCTTTATTAATCTTTATTATCTGAATGGGAAATGCAATATTTTAGGACCGATTCACCGTTAAACGTGTTTCTAATAACATGTCTAGCGAGAAATATACTTTTTACTTGCATAATCTTCAGTCAGTGATTGTGTCTGATCTTTAGTTTTATAGTTATTAGGATTTGATCGGATCGCTCGCATGTTTCAACGTCAGGTTGTTAGGCTGCTTTCGCTAAACTAGCAGCTCACATGCTTCCTGCGTTTGTGTTATTAAACTGTTACTTTATGTAACTTTTAATGATATCATCTTGTTAGAAACACGTATATCTGAGAGGCAACCCAGTCGCCAAAAGCATTCGTTGACAGTGTACGTTTCGTGAACACTGGATTACGTCGCATTTCAACAAAAAATAGCGTGTTATACACACACACACACACGCACACGCACACACACACACACACACACACACGGTGCATTTCGCTGCTAAAACAACAACAACAAAATATTCCCTCAAATATTATTACTAAAGAACCGTTTTCCAAAGAACGAAATGTAAACCAATGCATTCTGAATGGGAGTGTTTCTCCGATTTTTCCATGCTACACAGAACGAAATGTAAACCCATGCAAATAAAGACTTCATGGTCATAATAATTTAAATATCATTAATCTCTGTGTGTTGGGTGGTATTCTATTTTTTTCAACGGGGCTGGTGCCGTCTCCTTTTGACCTTTTGACCCCAGACTTCTGGGGGAATAGCTGAATCAATTCATTAGTCAATCAGAAGCATGTAAATATCTTTCCGGTGGCGTAGGAGAACGAACAAGGTGTCCTTCAACATCTACACTTCCAGGCGATTGCAACGGTGCCACACATGAGCATATTCGAACATGTTTAATGGTAGTAATTAGCTGTCGAAATTGGAGGCCTTAATCAATAATGAGCAGCTATTGATTTGCTTCCCGATAAATAATTGTGACAAATGACATGTTATTTAGCATCTACACGTTGAGCTGAGTCCAATGACACCAAGCATGACACTCTAGCTAATGGTAACATGTATTTTACATGGTACACCTAGGTCTAGGACATGATCTCGGTGTAGCAAGAGGGCGAGCTTGATCTCATTGGACTCAGCTTAACGTGTAGATACTAATTAACATGTAATTTGTCAAAAATCTCCATCGGGAAGCAAATCTATAGCTGGTCATTATTGATAAAGGCCTCCAAAATCGACAGCTAATTACTACCCCGAAACGTATTAAAATAGGATCATGTGTGGCACTGTTGCAATCGTCTTGAAACGTAGATGTCAAAGGACACCTTGTTTGCCCTGTTGCACGACCGGGAAGATATTTTCATACTTCTAATGGATTGATTCATATTTTAAGGTTCTCGGAGTGAGACTTTAAGCGGCTGCAGCAGAAGTGTTGAGACGAAAGATGATATCAAGACATTAATAGAATATTCCCATTCACATTATGATTCTTCGTCATAACATCCGACCAAACATCCTTTACATTCACCGAGCGAAGATTATGAAAGTCCAGGCCCCCCCTTCCTGCACTCGGTGTCCGACCGGGCCAAGTTTCGGTGCGGGGGTCCCAGTTAGGCCCTAGAATATGGTATTCAAATTTCAGGGCGGTAGGACCTTCCTATCTCAAAAACTGTTTTTCCACCACATTCTGAACCATTAGGTCTCGCAGGCAACACTTCTGAAGGGGCTTTGTCCAAATGACAGTCCATTTGGGAAAACTTTTTTTCTCTATGGGCTAGAACTACAAATCTTGGATATGTCGTTCTCGGGGCCCCGGGAAATGTGTGTAAACATTTTAGCATCCCTAGCTATCGCGAAAAGGCCGGAAAAGGGGCGTGACCTCCAACAGTACAGTCAATGTACATAAGACAGAGGTTAGTTTCTAGGCCCCATTTTTTGCGGGATGGAGGTGTACACAGCAAAAATCACAGTGTACATTGTACTCTATGGGTGTACATTTAACACTCATTTTTGGGTATATATAGGTCCAAGAGTTCAGTGTTCACTGAACACTGTTAGAAGAGCAAAATATGTACTCCAAATTTAGAGTTACATTTGAACACTTTGAGAGTGCAAATGTACTCTATTAGTGGTACTTTTGGGCACTCATTCAGTGCTTCCTTACACCTGCAGTGTAAACCTAGAACCCCAGAGAGAGAAAATATGTACTCCAAGTCAGTGCTTTGTAGCACTTCGCAGAGCTGATTATTTAATACTTCTAGAGTGAGAATGTACTCTGACTGGTGTACAGCCAACACCTTTGAGGTGAATTATCAACACTTCATGAATGAATAGTCTACACATTAGATTCTTGAAAACATTATATTTTTATTGATGCTGCTGTTGTTACAGTGCATACATATATAATATAGTTAACATTATAGTTAAACTTTAATTATTTTACATCAAGAACCATATTTAGTTTTACATTTATATGATGTAACAAACAACTTGAAAATAAATAAATGTGTCCCTGTCAACAAATTAAAGGGGAATTCCGGTGTAAAAAGGATTTGGGATATGTTTTGTATGATAATGAGTTGAAACGTTCGTTTTGGAGCACAAAAAAACGCATATAGACGCTTTCTTCAGTTGGCTGTTTTTAGCCGATTCTATCAAAACGCTATAAAATTGAAACAATGGGGGCAGTGGTTATGGTAAAAACTAAATTGCTATTTTAAACCATTTAAAAGGCTAGATGTAGCCCGACACTTCTTTGGTAGTTCAATAAGGGTATTAACATATAAAACGAGGCAATGAGAACTTTGTAAGTGTACAGATCGTTTATTAAAAAGTACATTTTATACACACAATACCATCAGTAGATCACCCGTCGACGCCATTGTTTTCAAGACTCGATAAGTAGATTGACAAACACAGAGATTGTGACATCCATCAGCAACACACAAGCTCTGGCGGCATGCCATGGGACCTTTAAAAATACCTTTTAAAATAAAAATTATCAGGATACAATTACCCTGTGAAACTTCACTACACGATCCACAGCTTCCCGGATACTGATTTTGACAGCTCCCTTCTTTCCACTTGGAGGTGGTGGCAGGAGGTAGACCAGCAGGAGAAGTGAGCCCATGTCACTATCCCAACCTGAAAAGGGAGAGCACATACTTTGAGCATGAAATACACCTGATGAAAGCACGTGACACAACATAAAAGGTTCAAAAAGTTCTTGTCAATAAATAGTCAGCATCTAAAAAGGTGGCCAAATACAAACAGGTTATTATCATAGGACCCTTTTTTTTTTTTTTTTTTAAAGGGTCCTATGTTCCCCAGTCTCATACAAAGAGGGGAACATAGGACCCGGGGAACATAGGACCCGGGGAACATAGGACCCGGGGAACATAGGACCCGGGGAACATAGACACGCTCCCACTAAATTAAAGCCACGTGCCTCGTTAGCATTAGCTAAAAATGGTAACGAGGCGTTAGCTAAATTGAAGACATGTGCCTCATTAGCATTGGCCATTAAGTTTGACGTTAGCTAAAATCGTTAGCATTTATAAGTTGGTTATCAGATCTAAAAGACGAAGAAATGCTGAATATTCTGCATTCAGGGTTTCTGCAGGTTTGAACAAGTTACATTTAAGACTTTAATACCTTCTGAAGACCCATTATGAATACAATTGCTGACCTATATGAAGGACACACGCACAACTAACTATGAAACATAGAAACCCTGTGCATTATTCACTTGGTACTTTTCTTACCTGTTTACATTCCCGTGAAGTTCAAAAATGTCTTCGCTCACTCTGAGCAATCCCTTGGCGATATTGATTCGATCCTCTCTAGTCAACCGTCTCTGCCGAAACAGTTTGCCGCGTAGTGTGGAAGAGGACAAACGGTCACATGTCTCTAGATTCAACCAATGAGGAGGCGCAGCGAGCCAATGACGAATCGAAACCTAAGCCGACGTGCGGCCGTCAATCAACCGTTGGACACTCAGGGAGTCCATCATCCTAAAATAAACACTTAAATTACTCTACACCAGCATTAACTTAGAGACAACACCCAAGAGTGTTTCTGGTACACCCCAAAAAATGTACTTAGTGCCTATTCAACACCAAAGTGTATAAAATCTACTCTTGTCATGAATACTCTGGGATTTTAACACTTTGGCATTTGCTGTGTACATTTGTGGCTTAATGTGTGTAGACACAGCTGGCCTGTGGCCACGTCTTTGAAGTCTGGGGTCAAAAGGTCAAAAGGAGCCGGCACCACGCCGCTTATGAGATAACAAAAAGTGAATCTGTATTTCTCTCATAACATTTTGTCATTATTGAAGAGAGGCCTGATTCTCAGATATGCATGTTGGACTGTTAGGGTATAGGTCTGGGAAGAACTTCAGGCCAAAATCTTGCAAGCGAGCCGCTGGGTGCAGGTGCAACGAGATGGAGCACTTGCTGAGTCATTTCCTGTAGGGCTGGAGCCACAGGTTGAAGCGTATGCGTCCTTTGAAACCCCCTTTGATATATAAGAGACCCCAAGGTACAGTTTACTTAAATGTTCTCGCCTCAGTCACCTATTGCATCACTTCCTTTAGGGCTTCGGCCTCCTAATTGATCATTGTAGTATAATTGAATGCCCTCTTTCATATTATATGATACTTCCACCACTGGGACGTGGCAACAACTCTCCAAATCCATATGGGGAGGGGGGGGGATGCTTTTGGACAGTAGGGGTGTACACTAGACATAAATAGGAAGCAAACTCAGGAGAAGGAATGACCTCTCACAAATATTTATTGAATAAATTGTTTCAAATAACCCTGCCTCGTTAAATCAATGAACTTGGTGTTTTGCTTTCAAAAATAGGTTATAGAAGAAGTCTAAACTGCAGAAAATAAAAACATCCAAGCTGCCTTTTAAGGATACCTCGGAATATCTGTCTATTTTTTAACCGTCGGACCCCAGTTTACGACAAAAACAACACAATTTACGGCAGCTCCTTTGCCGCGTGGTTTTTAGAGCCATGTAAGGATTAGAGGGGGCGGTCGATAGCAACCACCATAGCAGCATGACGGTCAAGTGACTGGATGCAGCCCCGTTGAAAAAAATAGAATACCACCCAACACACGGAGATTAATGATATTTAAATTATTATGACCATGAAGTCTTTATTTGCATGGGTTTACATTTCGTTCTGTGTAGCATGGAAAAATCGGAGAAACACTCCCATTCAGAATGCATTGGTTTACATTTCGTTCCTTGGAAAACGGTTCTTTAGTAATAATATTTGAGGGAATATTTTGTTGTTGTTTTAGCAGCGAAATGCACCGTGTGTGTGTGTGTGTGTGTGTGTGTGTGTGTGTGTGTCTGTGTGTCTGTGTGTCTGTGCGTGCGTGTGCGTGCGTGCGTGCGTGTGTGTGTGCGTGCGTGTGTGTGTGTGTGTATAACACGCTATTTTATGTTGAAATGCGACGTAATCCAGTGTTCACGAAACGTACACTGTCAACGAATGCTTTTGGCGACTGGGTTGCCTCTCAGATATACGTGTTTCTAACAAGATGATATCATTAAAAGTTACATAAAGTAACAGTTTAATAACACAAACGCAGGAAGCACGTGAGCTGCTAGTTTAGCGAAAGCAGCCTAACTGTCCGTCCACACCAGAAGCGAATTGAGCGACCAAATCGCCGGAAGTCATTCACTTTCTATGGGCAAGAGCGACCAAAGCGACCAAAGCGACCAACGCTACCAGCGGCCAAAGTTGAGCGACCAGAGCGTCAAAAAGAAGTTGAAAACTTTTTAACTTTATGCAAATGACTATTATTCGCTTCAGCGACCAAACACTGACAGCCAATCGGAATGTAGACGCTCTTCGCTTGCGTGGATCCCAGGGAACATCGGCAGGCACTGTCCATCCACACCAGAAGCGAATTGAGCGACCAAATCGCCGGAAGTCATTCACTTTCTATGGGCAAGAGCGACCAAAGCGACCAAAGCGACCAACGCTACCAGCGGCCAAAGTTGAGCGACCAGAGCGTCAAAAAGAAGTTGAAAACTTTTTAACTTTATGCAAATGACTATTATTCGCTTCAGCGACCAAACACTGACAGCCAATCGGAATGTAGACGCTCTTCGCTTGCGTGGATCCCAGGGAACATCGGCAGGCACTTTGGTTCCTACCTACCTTTATTCACTCACTGAACAAAATGTCGGCTGAAGTATTAATCGCGGCTGTAACTGGGCACCCGAACCCACCCTTTTTCAGTTCAGAGATCGAAACGCCATAGTGGTTTGGATATCAAGTGATGATAAGCTGGAGAATTTATAGGCTACATCTAGAACGTTCGTATTTAAGCGGGAATCATTATAATTTGCTCTACATGCCACCAATCTAACCAACCAATCGCGTGTAGCATGCTTTAAACAAAACCGTCACATAAACAAACTAATCGACAAGACGAGGGATAAATGACAAGGGATATATCTCTTGTCTTTTATCCCTCTATTCCCCACTATTCACGGAGCCTGAGGTGAATAATTTTTAATTAAATAGTCTAGATAGATAGATAGTCAAGTCTTTATTAATACCAAACGACACAAATCGTCGGGAATCCATTTAGGTGGTTCGTCCCACACAGGACAGTAGCCTACAAGACCACACAGAACAAGTCTGACTGGACATACACACAATACATCACATTAAAACTAGACACGCGTTGATAGATAGATAGACAGAAAGACCTAGATAGATAGATATGTTCCATTATTTGCCTTACGGAGCCAACCAGTCCTGTGCACGTATGCAAATTAGCCATGTGCGCTAACGTCTATTTGTTTTGAATGCGACGAATGAGTGCAGATCATGATTTGCAGATCCAGATCAGTGAAACATATTTCAACTACTACAGCACGCAGGGTTTTTTGTTCTCGGTTGTAATTAGCCTACATTTTAGGATTTTTATATTGGGGGGAATCACTGTCCTACTTGTTGTCGAAGCACTTTATCGAACAAGCAAAACCGTCTCGGCAATATGGCCAAGGTGTATGGGAGAGTTCAATATTTGATATGGCTGTCTGTAGGGCCTACTAAACGCATACGGCTCCTTTAAATGCGTCTGCATAATTGAATTGTACGTCATGAGCGACTTGAGCGACCAAAGCGAACAGAAAAATTTGCAGCGAAAATTCGCAGCGACCAAAGCGTCTTTGACGCTTTGGTCGCTCCTGGTGTGGACGTACAGTAACAACCTGACGTTGAAACATGCGAGCGATCCGATCAAATTCTAATAAAGATTAATAAAGATCATACACATTCACTGACTGAAGATTATGTAAGGAAAATGTACATTTCTCGCTAGAAATGTCATTAGAAACGCGTTTAATGGTGTATCTGTCCTAAAATATTGCATTTCCCATTCGGATAATAAAGATTAATATAAGCTACGCCGTGTTCCGGAGCCGCGGGGGATTCTGGGAATTGGGGTTGTCAGTTGACAAATGGGGCTTTTGTTAACTTGTTTTGTTGTTAGGATTAAGTGGGGTTGATGGGTTCGGGATGTTATGTGGTTGTGTGTTGTTCTATTAACATTGTTCGTGTGTTCATTGTTGTCGACACCGTCACCGAGAGTGACGTGACCATCGTTTCGTGCAGCTGTTCCGTGTTGAAGTCTCGTTCAATAAAAACCAACTCTCGTTGTCGAGCGTTCAATAAAAACCAACTCTCGTTGTCGAGCGTGCCCCCCCCCCCTACAAACGTGTCTCTCCCCCCCCCTCAACAAACGTGTCGTCGTCGTCGTCCCCCTTCAACTAACGTGTTCCCCCCCCCCCCCCCCCCCCTACAATCGTGTCGTCGTCCCCCCCCTCAACAAACGTGTCTCCCCCCCCCTCCCCGGTCAACAACAGTCTACCTCCCCCCCCCCCCTAAACAATCGTGTCCACAATTTGCCGCGAAAGCCGTGAAACCCAAACCCCGAAACCCGCCTCCACAGCGGCACGCGTGGATACTGTAGGTATAACACGCTGTTTTTACGTTGTAATAGTACGTCTCCAGTGTTCATGGAAACGTACACCGTCGACGTTTTTTCTTGGCGACTGGGTTGCCAACCGGGATCTTGGCCTTATCGTCCATGAATAAGACAAACATTTCCGAACGCAGCTGATACATGCGTAGACGCAATAATTTAAAGAGTGCAGCACAGAAGTGTGCATCAGGGTGAGATGCTCGGAGCTGTCTTCGCTGGATCTTTTACTTGAGCTCAAAGCGTGAAGTGAAGTTCAAGGCACTCTGTGTGTAGGGATTCTTTGGTGCAAATTGCAATCTCAGAGGGGCTTTGCTGGGCAACCTGGTTCCTTCAGGGCATTTGGACTTAACCTGTTCAATGAGATCCTCTAGCGACAACCACTGTGACGGCAGGGCCATGTCTCCTTTCATCTACTGCAGTGACTTCATTGACTGCTTCTTCCATCTTCGAGAAGAATTCCTCAAAGTTGTCACCAGGACGACCACTGTTAAGGGTGCGCAAGTCGACAATAATGCCAGGCTCTCCCTGGAGAGCCACTTGGATGCGCTGGTTCATGAGAGGATTTGATGGGGCTGAAGAATCATGGGAGATTTCCTGATAGATCGCCTCTACGATGCTTGGTGTCACCCTAGCTACGTTCGCTACCTTCCTCTTGAAATCTTTCTTCATGTACCTGGTGTGGTACTTTGGGAGAAATGGCTGCAGAGAAGTGACAACTCGAGTGGTCTGGGTCAGCTGCATATCCTGTGTTCTGTTCCTTTCCACTTTCCACAGAAAGGTGATGCCAGTCTTGCTGCCCCCAGGTTGGTATTTCAGCACATCGACAGGTACAGACAGCTGGATTCTGTTGATGAAGTCAAATCTGTGCCATGAACTTGCAAACGATTCCTCCAGGTGTACAGTGTCATCCAGGAGCACAGGAGTTAGACTATCTGTTTGACACATAACCTTGTCCAGCAACCGGTACCTTGCAGCCATCTCAGGGGTGTTTTTGTGGCGTGTCACGGCAATGCTCTCAGATAAAACTCAGACAGGTTGACTTGAGTTATAGTTTGCAAATGTAGTATCCCTCTTCCTCTTCAGGTACTCCACATGGTTGCGATGGCAGGTGGCAAGATTTCAAATGTCCTCCTTCAGTGTTCTCCAAGCAGCAGTTGAAGACATGTATGGTTGGTCACAAAAAGACAACAGCACTTGGGAGTTACTGTCCAGAAAGGTAGCACACATGGGTTGCTCCTTTATTTTCTTTCTCTTCACCTCATTGTATCCTTCAAAGCTCCAGCATGATGGAACAGGAATCACATCTGTCTCTTGGAGAGATGCATCACATATCAGTCTGCTGGTTTGTGATGTACCAAAGGCAATTTGTTAGCGTCTGAAAATACAAAAAAAAAAAATTGTGTCAGATATTTAATGTTAAAGTTGTTTAATAATTTAATATAGCTCTTTCATACATTTTTTGAATATTTAATAAGAGTACAAATACAACAAAGTATATATTGCACTGATATGTTTAATACATGTCTCAAGAGTGAAGTAGGCTATAGGCCTAGAAGGATTAGACATAACATTATGACTAACATGTAGCTTCTACTATTCTGCCTAACACAAAACAATTTAAATATTTTTGTTTATATGTAGACTATATATATGCATACAAATTAGGCAACACTTTATAATAAGGTGCCATAATAAATAGCAAACTAGTCATTACCTAACCCTTTGTTAATATTTGTTAATTGTTACAAAAATATCTATTTGGCACAAGTTAATTGTTTTTTCATCATTAATTAAATATTAGTTGTTTGCATACAATCTGTATGTTAATGTTTTAATAAATATAAAACAATCTATTAACAAATATTGTATTCATATTTATTAATTGTTAACTAAATGTATTTTTGGCACTAATTACCAGTTATTTCTTACATTATTTAAATGTTAAATGTTTTTTACAAACTATATGTTAATATAAAAGTTAATGACACATTATTATTTAACTAATTGTTATTAAACTGTGCTTCTGCCTATCCCAATATGAACCACTCCTCATAGGACTCTTACAATGAAGTTGGTTAAGTTTAATTAATATATTAGTAATATATAACTATCAGTATGGGGGACCCTTATAATAAAGTTGGTTAAGCTTAATTAATATATTAGTAATATATAACTATCAGTATGGGGGACCCTTATAATAAAGTTGGTTAAGCTTAATTAATATATTAGTAATATATAACTATCAGTATAGGGGACCCTTATAATAAAGTTGGTTAAGCTTAATTAATATATTAGTAATTTATAACTATTAGTATTGTGGACCCTTATAATAAAGTTGGAACAGTAATAATTCATTATTTACAAATATTTATTATAACATTTATTAACGATAGCAAATATTTTAACTCTCACACTGGAAATGAATGATCTCAGCACACACTGTTGGGAAGGGGGATGAAAATACTTTATTTATAACTCTCTTACAAAGAACTCTCCACTGATGGTTAACCTGATGGTCTCCTGGAACACTGCAAAAAACACGGCAATATTTCGTAACCACACAAAAAAAAAAAACACACAAAAAACAACACAAACTGGGGTAAAAAAATAATAATTATGCTCTCTTTGCATACGGGATTAATTTGCATTGACTTTTTAAGTCATCTATTTTTGTCTGAACCTCAGCATCACCTTTAATGTGATGTTTTGTTTTATCGAGGAGCTTTGTGAACTCGGCAGGTGACGCTGTTGCCAGCTCTGCAATGCTTGCCGTGGACCTGACTGTGAGTTTGTTCACCCCTGCGTATGCGCAGGAAGCCGACAATTTCAAGCCCCGATTGTATGCTTTCAGGACCTTCTTGTATCTTCTTATCACAAGGAGCAAATCATAAAGAAAAACTACATTATGGACGGTACATAAAAATGTGTGTTCACAACAGTGCTATGAGTTGAAATGCTTATTGTATTATTATGTGGCAGCATACAAGACAAGACCGAATTCCACCTAGCTCCTTTAAATAGTTTGTCCACTTTATGTTGGGGTAGAATTACAGGGATACGTCACCATTTGGGGAATTACATAAATTTTCCACTTTCCCTCGAGTTAAGTAGGCTAATTGAGATTTACCTTTCTCCAGTTCATCCAGCCGTTCTGAGTCTGACGGTAGCATTTTTGTCTCCAGCCAAGCATAGATCATTGAATCAGATTAGACCATTATCTCGCCCATTAGCATCAACGTATGCTCAAACGTAACTAAGAAATCTGATATTTTCCCTATGTAATACTTCAGTAATTACAAAGTGTACCAACAGAGAATGAACATGGTGATCAGTACCGTGGTTTGCACTACTTGACTTAAAGGGATTATGCGGAGTGAATCAACCTGTAGCCCTGTTGTTTCACATTGCCAAGTGCTGTCGATAGGCATGAGAACGAGAGAATTCCATGCACGGTAGACCAAATAGCGAAACGGCAGCCAACGCTAACTGCTGAGGGCATGTGAGTTTCGTTTTCATATGCCCGATTCTGGTCTACGTTGTAACTATTGCTGTCGTTCTGATACCTATTGACAGCACTCGGCAGCCTCAAACAACAGGGCTACGGGTTGATTCACTCCTGATAATCCTTTTAACACATGGAGGGACTATTTTCAGATGTGTCAGCAAATGTCCTAATTTACTATGCTGGAATGAGAGTATAGTTCCATGTTTTATCAGAATAGACAATCACCACATTTCATTATCCACTGTCTTTGTACTCTTTGCAACTACAGAAGGATCAAGTTTTAATTAGAATTTTTTTTTGAATTCTTAGTCACTTTTGAGCAAGATACTAATAGGCGAGATGCTAATGGCCTAATCTGATTCAATATTCTATGCTAGGCTGGAGCTAAAAGTACTACCGTCAGACCAAAGTTACTGACCAAGGTAGAGCAACATAATACATTACAATGGGAGTAGTCTCGCAAAGCCAGACCAAACTACAGCAAGTAGAATGGTCTGGAACCACGCTATTTAGATCCGTCTATCCGGGGGGAAACTGGGCTGGCCTGTTTTTATTTCTTTAAACCAATCACAATCGTAGGGCGGGGCTAACCCCGGGAAGCAGCAGCGGTGCGCAATACGGGAAAGCCAGCAACCGGAAGGGGAGGAGTAGCGGTGGAATCCGACGCTAGCGCAATAGACGCTGTCCATTTCCGCTCAGCCAGACTACAATGGGAGTAAACGTGAATAGTTCCAGTCTGCATAAGTGGGAGTGTCACATAACGTCACAATGTAAACTTTTCAATTAACTTCTGTATGAGGTATGAGGGCTCGACTCTGGGATTTCCCCCCCTCCCCCTTCTGAAAATAGAACACAGGATTTAACAGACATTTTCTCGCTTCACTTTTAACCTCTCTGGTCAAACTCAGAGAAAGGCTGAATAACCTGGAGAAAGGTAAATCTCAAATGTTGAAGACAAGGGGAGGTGGAAAATGAATTTGCTCCATAAAGGATAGAATCAACGTTTCACTAGAGTTTTACCTCTTTTGCGGACATCAGTCACTTTGTGGTGCTTCCTGGCCTTCTTTATTTTGTTCTTTGTCTTTGAAAGTCTGAGTTTTCCCTTGCCCTTTCGTTTCATCTTCTCATCTGAGGAGGAGGAGGAAGAATGGGAGGAGGACCGGCTCATTGAAGACAATGGTGAGCAGGAGGCAGTGTCTTCCTCTGAAGATTGTTCTTCTCTGGGAGCTTTAGACAGGTCTAGACAGTACAAAAAAAACAAAGATTAAACTGATGTTGCTGATGCCTTATACAGAATACCATTTCTTCCTTTTTGTTCCAACAAAGGTAATATTTTGTGGAAAGTCAAAATAACCCTAGACCTGGGATGTGTTACTATTAGGTGGTTACTATTAGGTGGTTAAGTGTCGAACCAGGGTAAGTTAAGCTAGAGGTAGTGGTAAATATGATAATAGAAGAGTCTGGAGTCTCCATTCTCTTAACTACAGAAAGCCAGCAGGCTACTATAAGGAGGTTTACCACTTCCTCTAACTTAACTAACTAGGTGTACCACTTAACCTCCTACTTGGAATACCACCAGGTATATGTTTGACTGACACTGTATACATTTTTGTGTCATACACCGAAAATGTAGGCTTGTTGAACCTTACATGCCAGTTGTTTGCGAATAGCATCCCTCTCCTTTATCACTTTCTGGAGTTTCTTATCTTGAGATCGCTCTCTCATCTTGGCCTTTTGGAAGAGATTCTTCACCATTGGTGACCGGTCACCTGTCAAAAAACGTCATTTCAGCATAGTTTAACAGCTAACACACAGCAATTGCCTGTTTATGTCATAGCAAATTCGGTAACAAATACCACGAACATTGGTTGGTAGAAGGTTGCTAGTTCGATCCCCAGCTGAGTGTTGATGTGTCCCTGAGCAAGACACTTGACCCAAATGCTCTTGATGAGCTGGCTGTCGCCTTGCATGGTGGACTCTGCCGTCGGTGTGTCAATGTGTGTATTAACCGATGTAAGTCGCTTTGTATAAAAGCGTTTGCTAAATGCCCTAAAATGTAAATTATGTGCGGGACAGCTCTCAGTTCACTCAGTGCACTCACACTAGGCCATCTGTACCGTGGCCCAAGTCTGTTTCACACCTAACCAAGTCTAGACTTGAGCACGGTAGAGGTGTGAAACGGACTTGGGCCACGACCAGATGGCCTAGTGTGAGTGCACCCGAAGGGTCCATCCATGTAATTTCTCCGACACTCCATTTGTTCCGACCCATGGTCGGAACAAAAGTTTTAAGAATTACATAATGCCTAATCAAAAATAACCACATATGTACTCCGACTGTGTAATAAATACGTATTAATAATAATAAAAACAAATCTAGGTCTCGTACCGGGGCATGACATGCTTCGGCCAATGAATCGATTTTCTCACCACGTCAATGTGTGGGAAACACTGGGTAGGTTTCCAGTGTTAATGCCAACCAGTAAGCATAGCCTAATTTTATGAACATAACGCTAGGTCATAACCTGTTCGAACTTACCTTTCTTCGGTTCAGAGACATGGGGGGTATCTGTGGAGTCATCACCACTGTCAAAGTTGATGTCACATGTTTGAGCGGAGGCGGAGGGGAGCATTTTGTCGTCCTTCGCTGCAGTTGTGTTCTTTCTTAAAACTTTCCCAGATCTGGTGCCTGCCGACATTACGTACACTTCCAAATAAACTAGCGAGCCTGGCTTGCGCAATCAAAAGAGCATCAATGTGAACTTCAGCCAAGTGTCTCTGCTTGTTGAGCTCTGCGAAGTGACTTCCAACAGGAGGTGTCAGATGTATGCAGATTGCAGACCACTGTGATTGGCGCATTTGAAAAAAAATAAATGATGCATATTTATTTATTTAGTAGTTTATAATTTAAAAGTTTTAAGAATTACATAATACATAATTACGGTAATAAAAAAAAGTTTCACAGCTAATGTAGCCGTTAGCACACTCAGGATCTCGTAATTACGAGATCTAGTAATTACGTGATCTCGTAATTACGAGATCCTGAGTGTGCTAACGGCTACATTAGCTGTGAAACTTTTTTTTATTTGGTGAATGCTCAGCGCCACCGTACATTAACCTATAACCCCAAGGAAGAATTGGAGGGAAAGAGCCATTATGTACATTGGGCTAACAGCGCTCTCAGTCAAGCATAAATTGGTCTGAAGACATGCTGTGTACACAATGACAGGCTTAGCTAGGAAATTTAGAATCCTTATTGAGGGTCGCCGATCAACTAAAAAATATTTAAAATTAATTAAGTGGCTACAGAAAAAACAAATCCTCAAGCAGAAGATGAAATGCAAAACCTGCAGAGGCAAAATGAAAATGACAAAGAAGTCTTGTGGAGACTACTATGAATGGTAAGTTGGTCTTCTTCTTAAGTTTACTGTCAAATTTACTCTTGACTTTTTTGTTAAAGAAATATATTCATATTTTAATCCACAGGATGTGCAGAGGGGGCTTCAATCACAGGAACAGAGTGAAGCAGTCTATAAGGCACAAGTCAATTTTCAGCCAGTCCAAGTTATCTCTTTTTGATTGGTCACGGTTCATTTACAGGTAAGATGATGACACAATAATGTAGGCTAAGGATAGATGAGTGGAGTGTTTTCATTGTGCGCCTGCATGTAGCCTATGGTAATGTAATTTTAACGTATAGCTTGAGAATGAAAGGAAAGGTGAGAATGAAGTGAACGGCTCTTCTGCCAAAGTGCACCACATACATCAGCAGCCAAAATGTGACATTAAAATAGCCTGTAGCCAAATAAACACTGTCATGCTCTTACACAATGTCAAATGTATTACGTAGTTCTTCAAGGAAAGTGGTCAAATCCAAAGGAATAGCTTTAAAGAGACTTTATTTAGTATAAAGTATTTTCGGTATGGTAAACTGATACTCTGAAGCAAGGAGAGATTGAAGATGTGTCTAAGCACGTGCTGAGCGTTCTCCTAGCTGATCAATAGACCTTAACCCTGTCCAATAGCTGCCGGAAGAATTCTAGCTTGCTCTGGCTCCAACCGTCTGTTATGGTATGGATCCTCAAGCCCGGAAGTAGTGGGAGGAGCCGGGTTGACGTATTACGCCCCGTGCCCACTACCTCCGTCAGTTGTCCGTTGCCCATTGACTTTGAATGGGGACGGTCGCGCAATGCATTGTGGATCCGTCCGTTGACTTGGAGCGTTCGCCACCGTCAAAAAGTTGAAAAATGTTCAACTTTTTCGGCCGCGACGGATCCGTCATCCAATCAGATCGCGTATGCAAATTTAAGCACTGTGACGCGACTCGGGCTCTGACGATACTGGAAAGCGGGAAAGCGGGTCATCTTGCCTCGCAACAAGCAGGATGAAGCGGGAAGAACCCGGCGAAGCGATTTGATTGGCTGACGGTTGCCTCTGCAAAGACTACTCCCCCATCCGTCAGCCACGCCTTCCCACGTCCGTTGACTGACGGTGCAGTGGGCACGAGGCGTTACCCTCGGCCTCCTTACCTGTCTGTGGTGCTGCCTTCTGTGGCTAAAGTATTTATTGCAGCCTTCAGTAAAGGTACGGCCACACCAAACGCGTTACCTGCGTACCACGCATATAAAATCGGCAATTTTTCCATAGGGAAGCATTGGTTTACGCGCGTATGAGGTGCGTACACGCGTATCATGCGTACCAAGCAACATTTTACTCGCTGTAGGGGCGTATGAGGCGCGTACATATACGCGCGTATATATACGCGCGCACATATACGCGCGTACATATACGCGCGTACATGTACGCGCGTACATGTACGCGAGGAGTTCAAAAAATTGAACTTTTTACGCTCATACGCGCCGCAATAGCCAATCAGCGTTGAGCTTGACCCGACGTCACTGGCAGAGAGTAGTGAGCTTGGACAGAAGCATACGGCCGACATCTTTCTTTATTCTGTGTGGAAATAGTAACATAGTTACGCCATTAAATGCTTTTATGGAAACATTTTTAGCGAGAAATGTGCATTTTACTTTCATAATGTTCGCTCGGTGAATGTGAAGGATGTTTGGTTTGATAGTTATGACGAAGAGGGAACGCTCCGTTCACTTGCATGGACAGAGTCTCTGGTTACCAAGCAACCTCAACGTCTTGGCGGACTATATATCTGCTGATCAACACTACGAATGCTGGAAACACACCAGACACACCATGTGAAGTTATTTAACCCGATTATTGTTATTTATATCCGAGATTATTTAATCTAACCCGATCTAAACTCTATCACCCAAACACGGCGACGTTTGGGTTTCCTACCTCGGACTCCAGAGCAGCCATGTCCATGGCAGCCACGGCCGGCAACTTTCTTTATTCTGAGTGGAAATAGTAACATAGTTACGCCATTAAATGCGTTTATGGAAACATTTCTAGCGAGAAATGTGCATTACTCTCATAATGTTCGCTCGGTGAATGTGAAGGATGTTTGGTTTGATAGTTATGACGAAGAGTGAACGCTCCGTTCACTTGCATGGACAGAGTCTCTGATTGCTAAGCAACCTCAACGTCTTGGCGGACTATTTCTCTGCTGATCAACACTACGAATGCTGGAAACACACCAGACACACCATGTGAAGTTATTTAACCCGATTATTGTTATTTATATCCAAGATTATTTAATCTAACCCGATCTAAACTCTATCACCCAAACACGGCGACGTTTGGGTTTCCTACCTCGGACTCCAGAGCAGCCATGTCCATGGCAGCCACGGCCGGCAACTTTCTTTATTCTGAGTGGAAATAGTAACATAGTTACGCCATTAAATGCGTTTATGGAAACATTTCTAGCGAGAAATGTGCATTTTACTCTCATAATGTTCGCTCGGTGAATGTGAAGGATGTTTGGTTTGATAGTTATGACGAAGAGTGAACGCCGTTCACTTGCATGGACAGAGTCTCTGATTGCTAAGCAACCTCAACGTCTTGGCGGACTATTTCTCTGCTGATCAACACTACGAATGCTGGAAACACACCAGACACACCATGTGAAGTTATTTAACCCGATTATTGTTATTTATATCCGAGATTATTTAATCTAACCCGATCCAAGCTCTATCATCCATCCAAACACGGCGGCGTTTGGGTTTCCTTCCTCGGACTCCTTAATCCAGTGCAGCCACAGGCTGGGGGGGGGAGTTTTGGGCGGTCTCATCTACGCGCGTATGCGTACGCGCGTATCTGACCATTTTTGACACAAAATGGTCAAGCAACATTTTCGCTGCGTTACGCACGTACATGGTACGCGAGGTACGCGCTTGGTGTGTTCGCACCTTAAGGTCTTGCTCCCCTTGTGGCTATGTATAGTATTTACGGCTTATATGTTTGGTCCTGCTTCATTGGGTCTATGTGTGGGTAGCTTAGATTCTTAAAATACGTAACAATCCCTCCTTGGTCATCTCAGATGACCATACAATAATATTTTAAATCATAAACACCATTTACCACACCGAAAACATAGTCAAAGTAGGATAAATCATCAACACCATCAACCGTGTGGGAACAACTCTATCGAATAGAGAAAAACCACTACGCGTCCCCATAATACTGAAACGGTATTCACATTGCGGCTCTCATAGGTCATTATTTAACAATACAATAATGAACACATATCCTGGTTATCATACAATCATATGGTCAAACAGCACACAAACAAAAGTATCCATAGAAATCCTAAGCTAATACCCTTCGGTTACGTGCTACAAGGTCATACAATTTTCAAGTACAAAAGTAAAGTAAAAATTGGTAGTCATAATAAAAAATTTAAAAATTCAAGATTATTGATAGCCTAGCATGGATTTGGGTGGTTCAGGTGATCTTCGTGCATTGGTTCGCTGTTGCATGTGGGTGGTTTTGGGCGTTGTTATTATCGCAGCCATTGTTTCTTCTGTCGCCGTCGGGCCTGTAATTCATGAACTCAAGACTCGTCCCTCCTTGTCAAGGGTTCAGCTCAGAGAGGTTACTTTTACATCATGGGAGCCTCCAAACAGGTTCTCCATCGTCATCGTGTCAGCAACAGGTGGCCTGTAAACAACCGTCTCAAAGAAGATCAACAGTACCATTATCAATGCAGCGATACAGAAATAACGGGTTGCACTCGCAACCAAGCAACACTACACAATAACAAACATAGTCTGGTATGGTTGTTTTAAAACTTGTTATTCAAGTAAATCCGGGATATTGTTTATCTTATATACAGGCGATACTACTAGAATAGTATAGGTGTTGACTATTCTACATATTACAGCTGGATAGGGTCGGGCCCCTCAGGTGATGTATCGTTCAGTTTCATCGGATCATATCTGATCCCCATGTAAGCCTGAATGGCACTTGGCGCTTCTGTAGCGCCCACTGCTGTGGTGATCAGCAGATGCAGTAGCCCTCGTGCGCAGGGAATACAACGGCAGCCGGTGACAATTAACACGGTCTCTGCATTTATTCCCGCGACGGGCACTTACTGGATCATGCCTTTCCACCTCCCAAACATATTCTCCATCCATCCTGTGAAAGGGTCATTAATGCCGGAGTTCTCTGCCAATTCGAACCTGAGGGATTGTATTCATGCCAGCGCCCTGGCCACCAACCCAACCGGAGCAGTGTTATTGGGGATAAAAGTTCCCCAATGTTCATGTTGTGCCTTATCATCGCATACATCCCTCCTTGCTCTGTCAATAACATATCCATACCTTATATATTCCTTTAACCTTATTCGTGGAAAACCGTACGAACTGTTGCTGATTATGATATGTTATTTATACAAACAATATTTTTCTAATGGTGGACAACCAAAACAGAACCGATTCAAATCCTGCTGTTATTTGATCTCCTCATGTGACTGTTAGTCCTTGCTCGGCGGTGGTAGTTTGTAGGCTCCGGGTGTGTCTGCATCTGGAACTTTTGTTTCTATTGCAGAAATACAAACTCATGTACAGCAGTTAGTTGTTCAAAAACATATTTCCATTGATTCAAATTTTAATTGTTTTACAGTATCTACTTTGATTTAATTTCACACTACATCTCTCCTTGCGCATTGCTTCAGCCATGCGCATTGAATGACAACCAAACCTAACAACGCCGTAGTGCAACCAAGTTGCTATAACCAAAAAGTCAGAAGTTATCGGTTGAAACAAATGTTATTGTAATTGAACTACAGCAGTTGAGCTAACTCCCGCCTTGTGCACCGGTTAAAACCATGTGCATTAAACATATTATTATAGCAGTTGAACCCTGTGTCTATTTGAACCATCCTGGTTCCCTAATATCAATGTGCATGACACAACCCGTGTCTATTGCACCCCTGTTTTGATACACAAAACGCATGCAAACAGACAGAAGGGCCCAGCAACCTTGAAAAACATAATTTCTGAGAGTTAGGCATTCGTTACTGCATATACTGCTATTTCCTGAAGAGAGAGAGAGAGAGAGAGAATATTAAGATCAATGCACAGAAGTAAAATGATGAATGCCGGGCATCCATCACTGCTTGGGTTGCAAAGGCTAAATTTACATCCTGGTTCCAACACATGACTAGGTGTGAGGGTGGGAGGGGGCAAGGGGAAGAAAGAACAATAAGACAAGAACTTCAATTTAACTAACAATAGAGAGGCGAGTGGCCTTCTTTAAGCAATATGAATAAGGAAGGGTAGGGGAAGAGAATGTTTGCAGGGACAAAGGGTGGGGAGGGGGGGATCTGACGACCGGACCTGTGAAGACTGGGACAAAGGGTGGGGGGGGTACTCGTGTGTAGGGGGCCTGGAGGGGGGGCGGTGGGGACTTCACGTGTGTACAAACGGATGGGGAGAGGGGGGGGTTAGAGAGAGGGGGGGGGGGAGAGAGAGAGAGGGGGGGGATGAGGAGAGAGAGAGGGGGGGGGGAGGAGAGAGAGAGGGGGGGGGGAGGACAGAGAGAGGGGGGGGGGGAGGACAGAGAGAGGGGGGGGGGAGGAGAGAGAGAGGGGGGTGGGGGAGGACAGAGAGAGGGGGGGGAGGAGAGAGAGAGGGGGGAGGAGAGAGAGAGAGAGGGAGGAGAAAGAGAGAGAGAGAGGGAGGAGAGAGAGAGAGAGAGAGGAGAGAGAGAGAGGGAGAGTGTGGGCTCTTTAGCCTTTGGCCTCCTACACAGCGCAAGATGGCGCCTGTTTTCACCAAAGGCAGTGACTACAAATATGGCGAAGGTTGGTAACAAAAGAAACCGACGTCATGAAGACGCGCCGTCTCTTTAAACCGTACACCCGTAGTTACACTCAAGACTCGCGGAAGAAGCAAAGTATAAGCAATTTGACCCTGATTATTGGTCAAACGCCTTCATGGATCTCTATAAGAATATTGAGATTGCTGCAAATTTGCTTCCACGGCGGGTTAGCGAGGCACTCAAACCAGTTGGGTTAAAACTGCGCAAGTGTACCTCTACGGCTGCGTTGTATACTAATCAAAATTGCACATTAGATTTTAAATGAACCGGGCCGAGAGGAATCAATCCAATTTGAACTCCTTGGCAAACGACGGCCAAGCCTCCGGTTTAATATGCAACTAAGCTAGATTAACGTTAAAAACCTGACCTTTCCTCCCCCCACCGTAAGAGTTTGGAAGTTTATGGTCGGAATAAATATACCTTATGGTGGCCCGGCTTAACTTCTGCGCTTTTCACCATATAACACTTAAAACCACAGGTAATACGTCTCCCACGTTGGTACAAACATTAGATCTAGACGGGATTGGATACAGTCTATCGACAAACCCATATAAAACACACTCCTAGCTCTTTGCTTCTTGAGGCAGTTATTTAATTTAATCTGTTAGCGTATCCGAGGCCGTTTATCTAACCGGCTGTTTATGAATTTCAAACCAGACCGAGGCCACACGTCCCCGCAGCCAGACGGAGGCAGTACAAGCTATTCACCTAAATGTTTCTATTCTAACTATACAGAGTTCAGTCATTGACAACAGGTTCTGTTAACCTTTTCAGTGGCGCCTGTAAACAGCTTGTATTGCGTCCCGACGGCCTCGTGGCCGCTAGTCTCAGTCCGGAACTTCCCAAGAACGTCAGGGTCACCAAATTATTACGTAGTTCTTCAAGGAAAGTGGTCAAATCCAAAGGAATAGCTTTAAAGAGACTTTATTTAGTATAAAGTATTTTCGGTATGGTAAACTGATACTCTGAAGCAAGGAGAGATTGAAGATGTGTCTAAGCACGTGCGAGCGTTCTCCTAGCTGATCAATAGACCTATAACCCTGTCCAATAGCTGCCGGAAGAATTCTAGCTTGCTCTGGCTCCAACCGTCTGTTATGGTATGGATCCTCAAGCCCGGAAGTAGTGGGAGGAGCCGGGTTGACGTATTACCCTCGGCCTCCTTACCTGTCTGTGGTGCTGCCTTCTGTGGCTAAAGTATTTATTGCAGCCTTGAGTAAGGTCTTGCTCCCCTTGTGGCTATGTATAGTATTTACGGCTTATATGTTTGGTCCTGCTTCATTGGGTCTATGTGTGGGTAGCTTAGATTCTTAAAATACGTAACAAATGTGATGTGAAGCCTTGCGATGTGATGTGAAGCCCTACGCATACCGGCTCTGTTACTAATGTACACCAGTGTTTCCGCTAGAATAAATTGGTGCCGGTCATGTGACCGGGAAGGTTTCATTTTACCGGTCAAATTGGAAAAAAAACTGTCGGATATTGTCCGTGTTTATTGCACTTAAAAAAATTGATAGGCAGGCTATATAAAGAAGAAGAAGTGTGTGATCATATTTTGATTCGCCATGGTTGTTAAATACCGGTGCTCCGCAAAGCTTGCCGCCGGCTTTCGCTAGCTTGACGCCGTTTAGTTCATAAACCTACGGTAGTCTATAGGGGAGCGTGTCTATGTTCCCCTCTTTGTATGAGACTGGGGAACATAGGACCCTTTTTTAAAAAAAGGGTCCTATGTTCCCTGCTTTTCCCAAAAAAGGGTCCTATGTTCCCCGATATGTATGTGACCGGGGAACATAGGTCTGTTACTTTTTCCACCATTACTGCCAAATTCCGGCCGAGATAACTACCATTGCATGTCTTTACCTTTTGTGGAAGAGGGAGAGACGTCGGAGAACCTGACGCAGTATATTCATACGCCGGTAAACAAACCCCGAGAAGCCCAATCCCTACGAGAGCTCCCCGCGCTACGGCCATCCGGAGGCGCACAGAGCTTTTGGCCGTGATATTATTATACAATTATATTATATACTATTATATAAAGAGCTCCAGGAGTCGCAAACGGCAACAATCACTTTCTCCTCCATGCTGCAGTTCACCCCAGACTGCACTGCACTGAGTTGGCCGGTTGAACGCTGATTGGCTGTTACGTTAGACATGTCACTCTGTTGAACGCCGATTGGCTGTCATTACGCGAATGCCGCGTCAAAGTTTAAATATTTTTAAAGATTGATAGATTGCGGGGAACATAGGACCCTTTTCTGGGAAAAGGGTCCTATGTTCCCCGCTTTTCCCAAAAAGGGTCCTATGCTCCCCGGTATGTATGGCAACAGGGGAACATAGGACCCTTTTTGGGGAAAACCGGGAACATAGGACCTGCTCAATTTTGTTCTGATCAATGGTTGAATCTCCTCGTGACTGAATGTTTGTATACAGCGCGCATGCTGTATGAGCGCAGGGTTGATGCGCTCCACTTTTTTCTGTGGAGAACCAGCGCCTTAAACATTAAGCATAAAACGAAACCGGATCGTTTTCGCCCGTTTCGGCTCCGTGTGGACGGGGCCTTATTTCCAATCGGTCATTCTGACCGGAGACATTTAGAATTTTCGGTCCTCCTCATTTTTTTACGGTCAAAGACCGGTAATTACCGGACAACGGGAACTCTGATGTACACGTGTGCTTTCTATTTTCTGAATATTATTATAGTCTGTGTGTGTGTGTGTGTGTGTGTGTGTGTGTGTGTGTGTGTGTGTGTGTGTGTGTGTGTGTGTGTGTGTGTGTGTGTGTGGAAGGGGGGGGGGGGGGGGGTCTACTGAAGAAATGCTAATTATTTGTGATGCTTTGTTTCAGGTTTTCACATGGACTGCGTTTAAGACAGATTGACATGATGATGGATGAGATATCAAGGAGTCCGACCTCTCTTTCAAAGATGGCAAAGAAGCTACGAGAAGTATGTATTTGGGCACTTAATAGAAGAAGGAGAAGGAAGGGACAGCGATTGGGTGGAAGACACGAGTATGTGGTGATCGATGAAAGCCACTTCAGACATAAGAGAAAGGTGAGAAAATATTGTTTGAATTTTCATAACATTTACATAAAATATCAGAGTAACAACTACCTGTTGTGGTCACAGCAGTTTGCTGTGTTTTTCCACCTCCTGGGTCTACCACTCCTCCTGTCTGTCTCTCTACACACCTGGACCTGTTCTGCAATCATGCTCACCTGGTCTTCATCTCCAATCAACTCCCCTTCATAAACCCTTGGATTCCCTGCTGTCGGTGCCAGATCGTACTACGTCTGCTCTTGGGTTCAGCATCGTTTAACCGTAACACTACCATAATTAAAACATGCTGGAAAATTAAGTGGTAGACATCACTGACAACAACACATATTGATAATAGTAAAGTACATACACACGCATTGTGCACCCATTCCCCTACACACTGCATTCGGCCAAGTGTCATTCTTCACATTCAGCCCCAACATACACCCACTCATTTACCCACATGTGCCCACTACTCTACCCCGACAGCTCTTTCCCTAGCTCTGCCCATCATCAAAAAAAAACTCCACTGATGTATTCTGTATATTGTAAGGCCCCCCCCCCCCCCCCCCCCCTCCCCCCTAACGCCTGCTACCATCCCCCACTCCACACAACCCATAGCCCATCACCAGAAAGCCCCCCTCCTGCCTGCAAACCCCACCCAGCTCTTGCCCATTCGTCATACCACTTCATCACCTTATGCCTAGTACACAACATCATACGAGTTCAGCCTCTGATTTGGAGAGTGCCGACACCCCTGCTAACTCTCCATTGTTAAAACCACATGTCTGGTACTTTGTAATCGGGAGTCTCGAGTTCGTGCATAGGGCTGATCTGTAACTTCGTTATACACACCACTGGCATAGGTAGACCCTCAGATTACATTGTGACGTCATGTTTAATCCTGCGCCTGGTGGACCGGCGAACCAGACAAGAACTTGTCCCTTTGCTATGCCGACATTTAAAAATGGGCTCTTACATCATTAGTGATGAATGGCGGTCATACCGCGTACTTAATGATCTGGGGTTCAGACACTTGACTGTAAACCACAGTATGTGGTATATGGATCATATTACAGGAAACCATACACAGCAGATTGAACGTGCTTGGAGAACTGTTAAGGAGCAGGTCTGGAGACAAAAGGGCAACCGGACAGAAGAACTGTTGTCAGACCACCTAAATGTGATTGAGTGGCATGAATGGATTGCAAAAAAGTACCACAGTGGTCCATTGGGTAGGATTTTGCATGACATAGCAGAGATGTACAAACATCTCTGAAACACATACACAGTCTTTCATTAAAGGCACACCAGGCAACATTTTTAGGTTAATTTAACAGCTTCTTAGTCACTGATGATTAAATGGCTAATTACCGGGAATTGAGCGTCTCTCACCCATCTCTAAAAACATTGCCTTGTGTGCCTTTAAGAAACCTATTAAATCTTAAAAAAAAGCTATTGGAGAGTTCTTTGTTAGAGTTATGAATAAAGTTTTTTCATCCCCCTTCCCAACAGTGTGTGCTGAGATCATTCATTTAGTGTGAGTTAAAATATTTGCTATCGTTAATAAATGTTATCATAAATATTTGTAAATAATTTATAATTACTATTCCAACTTTATTATAAGGGTCCCAAATACTAATAGTTATATATTACTAATATATTAATTAAGCTTAACCAACTTTATTATAAAGGTCCCCAATACTAATAGTTATATATTACTAATATATTAATTAAGCTTAACCAACTTTATTATAAGGGTCCCCAATACTAATAGTTATATATTACTAATATATTAATTAAGCTTAACCAACTTCATTATAAGGGTCCCCCATGCTGATAGTTATATATTACTAATATATTAATTAGGCTTAACCAACTTCATTTTAAGAGTCCTATGAGGAGTGGATCATATTGGGATAGGCAGAAGCACAGTTTAATAACAATTAGTGTCGCGTCAGACTAGGTCTGCAGCGGTTTGTTTTAAATTCACAGGAAAATGCACGGGAGAAAAATTTAAAAGTAGAAAAAATAGGTGGTGTGTTAGCCGCGGTAAATGCGAGTTGATTAAGAGAAGCGCGAGTCAACTAATGAGTGTCAGCTCTCCGCTGTTCTACTGATTTGGTTGTGCTGCAAATTCAGCTCACAGGTGCTTAATTATCTGGTTGGCGTTTAGTTGGTAAGACACACTGGTGAGAGTAACACGAAAATTCAACTGTGCTTGCTCTCAGTTTGGAAGAAGTGCTGTGCGGAAACGTAACACTGAAAATTGGAGAGGCTGCCGGTTTTTTAACTAAGGGCCTAGAAACTAATAGGACTAAGAGGACAAAAGAAAGTGGTTCCTGGTGCTAACTGTTAACCATTGCAACCCTATGGACTTGTGCTCTGTATTCTAAATAAAAAGAAAAAAAAGAGGAAAGACCAAAAACGGAAACAACTTGTCTGTCCAATCCTTGAGTGAAACCCAGTGCCTTCAGAACTCCTTCAGTGTCACATCCTTTTCGAGTTGGGGAAAAAACACAGTGCTTAAAACCAACCAAACAAAACTGAAAAACTCACCAAAAACCAAAACAAAACCGTACAACTTGACAATTAGTTAAATAATAATATGTCATTAACTTTTATATTAACACATAGTTTGTAAATAAACATTTAACATTTAAATAATGTAAGAAATAACTTAATAAATATTAATACAATATTAGTTAATAGATTGTTTTATATTTATTAAAACATTAACATACAGATTGTATGCAAACAACTAATATTTAATTAATGATGGAAAAAATATTAACTTGTGCCAAATAGATATTTTAGTAACAATTAACAAATATTAACAAAGGGTTAAGTAATGACTAGTTTGCTATTTATTATGGCACCTTATTATAAAGTGTTACCAAAAATTATGATAGCATGATATGAAAAATATATTATGAGAGCCACAGATACTAGGGATGTGCACGAGTAGTAAATTCCAAACTCGAGTGATCGAAGGAATTCCTTGAGGATCAATCCTCATCCTCATCCTCATCCTCATCCGCTTATCCGGGGTCGGGTCGCGGGGGAGCAGCTCAAGCAGGGGGCCCCAGACTTCCCTTTCCCGGGCCACATTGACCAGCTCTGACGGGGGGATCCCGAGGCGTTCCCAGGCCAGTGTTGAGATATAATCTCTCCACCTAGTCCTGGGTCTTCCCCGAGGTCTCCTCCCCACTGGACGTGCCTGAAACACCTCCCAAGGGAGGCGCCCAGTGGTCATCCTTGCCAGATGCCCGAACCACCTCGGCTGACTCAAATCAAAATTTCTTTCAAACATTTAGCTTTTTCTAGTCTAGTTTTGTATTGACATTTCTGACCTTTAAATGATTTTGATCAAGACTGATTGAATTTAGGCCTCCCCTGAATGCTTCACCCTTATTTTTGTATTATTTTGCAAATGACTACAGTGATCACTAACCAACTAAAACGATTGTGAGCATAACATTTAAGAACTTGATTTGGCAGTAAATATATATTTCATTAGTTACAGTTATAGTGAGGCAATCCCTAGGGGCTATACAATCTGGAGGCAAGGCTTTAGGCGTTTGCATAATTGAAATAGTCAATAAGTAATAAGCAATTAATGTTATATTGCTTTTAATATTTTCCAAATGCTTCCATTTGAATTGACTGATTTCTATTTGCCAATTTTGCAGATGGACGAAATAGAGATTAGGCCCTTATTAAGAACAGACAGAATATTTGAAAGAAAAGTTTAAATTGAGTATGTTGTACCAACCCGGTCTCACGAAAAGACGTGACACTGTCACGTTATTTAATCTATTGAAACGTGTTCAGGATCACGTATTTTCAAATTTTTCGTGTTTACAAGCACAAATTCCAAACCCATGTATTTCAATTGGAAGTATTTGTCGTGTCACCAGCACGACTTCCAAACTAAGGTTCTGTGCGGGAGCGTTCTCCCTAATGTCCCTTAAGGAGCTCCGTACAGTACATTTATTGTTAAAAATTGTGAACGATATGACAGCTTTAGGCCACCCGTTTCTACTTTCACCTTTGATTCTGAGAAATTGTGACAATTCACGGATATAGGCTATTAAATGCAGGTGCGCTGCTCAGGCAAACCGCGAAAGAAAAAAGGGTAGCTGCTTAATCTGATCTTTTTTGAATTGTATGTCTTGATGTTTTGATCTAACCATAGATCTATTGTCTTGTTTTTGGCTATGTGAATGGAAGTCCGCGTCGATGCCTCGCAAGTCCAGTGTCGCGAGCGGACGTGACATCTAGAAGTCATACCGTATAATAATGGGTTATCACTATCCTCGGGCCGGGCCTTTGATCGAGCGTTTTTACTTTTATTTTATCATTATCATAAATTAGCCTAATCTGAGGAGAAATCTATGCCATAAACAGAAATATTATGGGTCTTTATTACACGGGTCTTCTCAATGCCGTGGAACGCTCCGTTCACTTGCATGGGTCCGGGGATATCTCGGGATTGGTTTCTTTATTAATCGAATGGGAAATGCAATAGGCCTATTTTAGGACCGAATCACCGTTGAACTTGTTTCTAATAACATTTCTAGCGAGAAATATACTTTTTACTTGCATAATCTTTAGTCAGTGATTACGTATGATCTTTAGTTTTATAGTTATTAGGAAGATTTTATCGGCTCGCATGCTCGCCCCCCCCCCCCCTTAAATAAATTCTATGGCAGAATAAAGAATAAATTCATGCATTATCATTCAACTTGAACATGTGTTTTTACAGTATAGCGTGGTGGAGGGCTGACGTATGTTGCCCAACCCGGAAGTGAGCGTCGCCCTGGTTTCCCTTGACAAAAAGCCAACGGGTTTTTCCATTGGATTTTGGATTATTGCAGAAAAATTAGCATCTTTGAAGCACCTCCTCAAAAACTGAAAATAAATAAATGAAAAAATATCTGTGCTCCAAAGAACGAAATGTAAACCAATGCATTCTGAATAATAATAATAATAATAATACATTTAATTTAGAGGCACCTTTCAAGACACCCAAGGTCACTTTACAGAGCATATAGTCATCATTCAAAACTATGTAAAACAGACTAGGAATAAAAGAAAAACAGAGGTTAAACATGAAGAATAATAATAATTAATAACACTCAAAGACGCCTACAGTGAAGGGGGGACCTCACTAACCACCACCAATGAGTAGCACCCACTTGGGTGATGAATGGGAGTGTTTCTCCGATTTTTCCATGCTACACAGAACGAAATGTAAACCATGCAAATAAAGACTTCATGTTCATAATCATTTAAATATCATTAATCTCCTGAGTGTGTCGAGTGGTATTCTATTTTTTTCAACGGGGCTGCATCCAGTCACTTGACCGCCCCCTCTAATCCTTACATGGTTCTAAAAACCACGCGGCAAAGGAGCTGCCGTCCATTGTGTTGTTTTTGTCGTAAACTAGGGTCAGATGGTTAAAAAATAGACAGATATTCCAAGGTATCCTTAAAAGGCAGCTTGGATGTTTTTATTTTGTGCAGTTTAGACTTCTTCTATAACCTATTTTTGAAAGCAAAACACCAAGCTCATTGATTTAACGAGGCAGGGTTATTTGAAACAATTTATTGAATAAATATTTATGAGAGGTCATTCCTTCTCCTGAGTTTGCTTCCTATTTATGTCTAGTGTACACCCCTACTGTCAGCAAGCATCACCCCCCCCCCCCCTCCCCATATGGATTTGGAGAATTGCTGCCACGTCCCGGTGGTGGAGGTATCATATGAAATCGGTATCATATGTATGTTTCATAGGTATCATATGAAAGAGGGCATTCAATTATACTACAATGATCAATTAGGAGGCCGAAGCCCTAAAGGAAGTGATGCAATAGGTGACTGAGTCGACAACATTTAAGTAAGCCTTGGGGTCTCTTATATATCAAAGGGGGTCTCAAAGGACACATATACGCTTCAACCTGTGGCTTACAGGAAATGACTCAGCAAGTGCTCCATCTTGTTGCACCCACCCAGCGGCTCGCTTGCAAGATTTAGGCCTGAAGTTCTTCCCAGACCTACACCGTAGCCATCCAACCTGCATATCGGAGAATCAGGCCTCTCTGTAATAATGACAAAAAGTTATGAGAGGAATACACATAAACTTTTGTTGTCTCATAAGCGGCGTGGTGTCGGCTGCTTTTGACCTTTTGACCCCAGACTTCTGAGGGAATAGCTGTATCAATTCATTAGTCAATCAGAAGTATGTAAATATCTTCCCGGTGTCGTAAGAGGGCGAACAAGGTGTCCTTCAACATCTACGCTTCCAGGCGATTGCAATGGTGCCACACATGAGCATATTTGAACATGTTTAATGGTAGTAATTAGCTGTCGAAATTGGAGGCCTTAATCAATAATGAGCAGCTATTGATTTACTTTCCGATAGAAATTTGTGACAAATGACATATTATTTAGCATCTACACGTTGAGCTGAGTCCAATGACACCAAGCATGACACTCTAGCAAATGTATTTTACATGGTACATATGGTCTAGGACATGATCTCGGTGTGGCAAGAGGGCAAGCTTGATCTCATTGGACTCAGCTTAACGTGTAGATGCTAAATAACATGTAATTTGTCAAGAATCTCCATCGGGAAGCAAATCTATAGCTGGTCATTATTGATAAAGGCCCCCAAAATCGACAGCTAATTACTACCCCGAAACATATTCAAATATGATCATGTGTGACACTGTTGCAATCGCCTCGAAACGTAGATGTCAAAGGACACCTTGTTTTCCCCCTTACGCCTCCGGGAAGATATTTTCATACTTCTAATGGATTGATTCATATTTTAAGGTTCTCGGAGTGAGACTTTAGGCGGCTGCAGCAGAAGTGTTGAGACGAAAGATGATATCAAGGCATTTATAGAATATTCCGATTCACATTATGATTCTACTATCCGACCAAACATCCTTCACATTCACCGAGCGAAGATTATGAAAGTCCAGGCCCCCCTCCA
This sequence comes from Gadus macrocephalus, assembly GCF_031168955.1. NCBI lineage: Eukaryota > Metazoa > Chordata > Actinopteri > Gadiformes > Gadidae > Gadus > Gadus macrocephalus. Next base: position 15,313,930 of record NC_082398.1, read on the forward strand.
TCTCGTTGCACCTGCACCCAGAGGCTCGCTTGTATGATTTTGGCCTGAAGTTCTTCCCAGACCTACACCCTAGCCATCCAACATGCATATCTTAGAATCAGGCCTCTCTTTAATAGTGACAAAAAGTTATGAGAGAAATACACATGAACTTTTTGTTACCTCATAAGCGGCGTGGTGCCGGCTCCTTTTGACCTTTTGACCCCAGCCTTCAAAAACGTGGCCACAGGCCAGCTGTGTCTACACACCTTAAGCCACAAATGTACACATCCATCCCACAAAAAATGGGGACTAGAAACTAACCTCTGTCTTATGTACATTTACTGTACTGTTGGAGGTCACGCCCCTTTTCCGGCCTTTTCGAGAGAGCTAGGGATACTGAAATGTTTACACACATTTCCCGGGGCCCAGAGAACGACATATCCGAGATTTGGAATTGTAGCCCTTAGAGAAAAAAAGTTTTCCCAAATGGACTGTCATTTGGACAAAGCCCCTCAGAAGTGTTGCCTGCAAGACCTAATGGTCCAGAATGTGGTGGAAAAACTGTTTTTGAGATAGGAAGGTCGTACCGCCCTGAAATTTGAATACCTTATTCTAGGGCCTAACTGGGACCCCTGCACCGAAACTTGGCCCGGTCGGACCCGGAGGTTCCTTCCTGCCCGAAACTTGGCCCAGTCGGAACCCGAATGCAGGAAGGGGGGGCCTGGACTTTCATAATCTTCGCTCAGTGAATGTGAAGGATGTTTGGTCGGATAGTTATGACGAAGAATCATAATGTGAATCGGAATATTCTATAAATGTCTTGATATCATCTTTCGTCTCAACACTTCTGCTGCAGCCGCCTAAAGTCTCACTCCGTGAACCTTAAAATATGAATCAATCCATTAGAAGTATGAAAATATCTTCCCGGAGGCGTAAGGGGGAAAACAAGGTGTCCTTTGACATCTATGTTTCGAGGCGATTGCAACAGTGTCACACATTATCATATTTGAATATGTTTCGGGGTAGTAATTAGCTGTCGATTTTGGGGGCCTTTATCAATAATGACCAGCTATAGATTTGCTTCCCGATGGAGATTCTTGACAAATTACATGTTATTTAGCATCTACACGTTAAGCTGAGTCCAATGAGATCAAGCTTGCCCTCTTGCCACACCGAGATCATGTCCTAGACCATATGTACCATGTCAAATACATTTGCTAGAGTGTCATGCTTGGTGTCATTGGACTCAGCTCAACATGTAGATGCTAAATAATATGTCATTTGTCACACATTTCTATCGGAAAGTAAATCAATAGCTGCTCATTATTGATTAAGGCCTCCAATTTCGACAGCTAATTACTACCATTAAACATGTTCGAATATGCTCATGTGTGGCACCATTGCAATCGCCTGGAAGCGTAGATGTTGAAGGACACCTTGTTCGCCCTCTTTCGACACCGGGAAGATATTTACATACTTCTGATTGACTAATGAATTGATTCAGCTATTCCCTCAAAAGTCTGGGGTCAAAAGGTCAAAAGCAGCCGACACCACGCCGCTTATGAGACAACAAAAGTTTATGTGTATTCCTCTCATAACTTTTTGTCATTATTAAAGAGAGGCCTGATTCTCCGATATGCAGGTTGGATGGCTACGGTGTAGGTCTGGGAAGAACTTCAGGCCAAAATCTTGCAAGCGAGCCGCTGGGTGGGTGCAACAAGATGGAGCACTTGCTGAGTCATTTCCTGTAAGCCACAGGTTGAAGCGTATATGCGTCCTTTGAGACCGCCTTTGATATATAAGAGACCTTAAGGCTTACTTAAATGTTGTCGACTCAGTCACCTATTGCATCACTTCCTTTAGGGCTTCGGCCTCCTAATTGATCATTGTAGTATAATTGAATGCCCTCTTTCATATATATGATACCTCCACCACCGGGACGTGGCAGCAATTCTCCAAATCCATATGGGGAGGGGGGGGGGGGGGGGGTGATGCTTGCTGACAGTAGGGGTGTACACTAGACATAAATAGGAAGCAAACTCAGGAGAAGGAATGACCTCTCATAAATATTTATTCAATAAATTGTTTCAAATAACCCTGCCTCGTTAAATCAATGAGCTTGGTGTTTTGCTTTCAAAAATAGGTTATAGAAGAAGTCTAAACTGCACAAAATAAAAACATCCAAGCTGCCTTTTAAGGATACCTTGGAATATCTGTCTATTTTTTAACCATCTGACCCTAGTTTACGACAAAAACAACACAATGGACGGCAGCTCCTTTGCCGCGTGGTTTTTAGAACCATGTAAGGATTAGAGGGGGCGGTCGATAGCAACCACCATAGCAACCATGACGGTCAAGTGACTGGATGCAGCCCCGTTGAAACAAATAGAATACCACTCGACACACTCAGGAGATTAATGATATTTAAATGATTATGAACATGAAGTCTTTATTTGCATGGTTTACATTTCGTTCTGTGTAGCATGGAAAAATCGGAGAAACACTCCCATTCATCACCCAAGTGGGTGCTACTCATTGGTGGTGGTTAGTGAGGTCCCCCCTTCACTGTAGGCGTCTTTGAGTGTTATTAATTATTATTATTCTTCATGTTTAACCTCTGTTTTTCTTTTATTCCTAGTCTGTTTTACATAGTTTTGAATGATGACTATATGCTCTGTAAAGTGACCTTGGGTGTCTTGAAAGGCGCCTCTAAATTAAATGTATTATTATTATTATTATTATTATTCAGAATGCATTGGTTTACATTTCGTTCTTTGGAGCACAGATATTTTTTATTTATTTATTTATTTTCAGTTTTTGAGGAGGTGCTTCAAAGATGCTAATTTTTCTGCAATAATCCAAAATCCAATGGAAAAACCCGTTGGCTTTTTGTCAAGGGAAACCAGGGCGACGCTCACTTCCGGGTTGGGCAACATACGTCAGCCCTCCACCACGCTATACTGTAAAAACACATGTTCAAGTTGAATGATAATGCATGAATTTATTCTTTATTCTGCCATAGAATTTATTTAAGGGGGGGGGGCATACAAGTCTTTTGGCCATAGTGGATCCAGATCTGTTCTGGAGCATTTCAGCACCCCGGGCAACAGCGCAGGGTTGCCAGGTCCTGCAAAAAACGTCCCGCCCACATACCGTTCAAAATCCACCCAAAATGTCCTAGAAGCAGCCCAAATAAAAAGGATATTCAACCTTGGCCAACGTTTTGAAAGTAATAATAATTGAGGGAATATCTGCAGCGAAATGCATTGTGTGTGTGTGTGTGTGTGTGTGTGTGTGTGTGTGTGTGTGTGTGTGTGTGTGTGTGTGTGTGTGTGTGTGCGCTAGTTTATCGAAAGCAGCGTCCTTAGCAACCTGACGTCATTGAAACATGCGAGCGAGCCGATAAAATCTTCCTAATAACTATAAAACTAAAGATCATACGTAATCACTGACTAAAGATTATGCAAGTAAAAAGTATATTTCTCGCTAGAAATGTTATTAGAAACAAGTTCAACGGTGATTCGGTCCTAAAATAGGCCTATTGCATTTCCCATTCGATTAATAAAGAAACCAATCCCGAGATATCCCCGGACCCATGCAAGTGAACGGAGCGTTCCACGGCATTGAGAAGACCCGTGTAATAAAGACCCATAATATTTCTGTTTATGGCATAGATTTCTCCTCAGATTAGGCTAATTTATGATAATGATAAAATAAAAGTAAAAACGCTCGATCAAAGGCCCGGCCCGAGGATAGTGTTAACCCATTATTATACGGTATGACTTCTAGATGTCACGTCCGCTCGCGACACTGGACTTGCGAGGCATCGACGCGGACTTCCATTCACATAGCCAAAAACAAGACAATAGATCTATGGTTAGATCAAAACATCAAGACATACAATTCAAAAAAGATCAGATTAAGCAGCTACCCTTTTTTCTTTCGCGGTTTGCCTGAGCAGCGCACCTGCATTTAATAGCCTATATCCGTGAATTGTCACAATTTCTCAGAATCAAAGGTGAAAGTAGAAACGGGTGGCCTAAAGCTGTCATATCGTTCACAATTTTTAACAATAAATGTACTGTACGGAGCTCCTTAAGGGACATTAGGGAGAACGCTCCCGCACAGAACCTTAGTTTGGAAGTCGTGCTGGTGACACGACAAATACTTCCAATTGAAATACATGGGTTTGGAATTTGTGCTTGTAAGCACGAAAAATTTGAAAATACGTGATCCTGAACACGTTTCAATAGATTAAATAACGTGACAGTGTCACGTCTTTTCGTGAGACCGGGTTGGTTGTACATACTTATTGTTAGGTTTAGTGGCAGGCAAATTAGTCATTATTAGGGTTAGAATTTTGAGGTCCCATAAAAATGATTGGTTCGCAGACACAGCCAATGTCAAGTGAATTATGTTTCAGGGAGAAAGTTGCTAGGGTTGGGGGATACCGTAATTTCCTGACTATAATGCCGCTTTTCCACTGCATGGTACCAGCTCGACACGACTCGACTCGACTCAGCTCGCATTTTTTGCGTTTCCACCGCGAAACATGGTATCTGGTACCTGAAGTGGCTGCTTTTTCTAGTACCGCCTCGCTCTAGGTTCCAAGCGAGCTGAGCCGATGCTAAAAGGTGACGTCGGCAGACGGCCGGCCACTGATTGGCCAGAGAGTGTGACGAAGTCACGAGAGCGACATGGCAACCATGCTGGTAACAGCCATAGCAGCGCCGCAGCCAACATATATTCCACTTCTTCAACTTCTTCAACATGACAGCTAGTAAGTCTTCACAGTGGACCATTGCTGAGGTGCAGACGCTTCTGTGTCTTGTGGCCGAGGATAAAATTCAAAAAGAGCTGGACGGAGCCACCCGAAATGAAAAGTTTTATAAGGAGGTCGCTAAGTTGATGGAAGACCATGGTTACTACAGGTCGTACGCGCAGGATAAGCTTAAAAAGCTTAAAAGCGACTACAAGGCCATTAAGGACCAGAACGGCAGGAGTGGGTCGAACCGCAAATCGTGGAAGTGGTACGACCAAATGGACGCCATTTACGGCCACAGAGAGAGGAGAGTGGCATCGACTCGGCCATGGGTTTGTTGGAGGAAATTGATAATGATGGTAAGTGTTTTTAAGAACCCATTCCATAGTCTGCTTGAAAGCAACATTCGATATTACCGAAAAAAGTTGAAAGGTGACCCCACATGTCCTTAAAGAGCTGAACATTTTGGTATTCCTATGGTTAAAATGGCTGACGATTTGAAGGAGTTATGAAGGTCCAAAAAACGTACGGAAGAAGTAAAAGTAATAAAGGTTTGAATAACAATAGTGTGAATGCTCCAGCATTGACGCTATTCACGTTACGTGAACTGATTAATATGTTATTTTTAAGTGTTGCCATATGGTGTGCACTGCATTTACTTATGTTGTGCATGTACACTTTTGTTCAAGACTTCCTTTGTACAACCGAAGAAGGCGGTTTGGTCAACATCGACAGTGATGAACCCCCAGCAGCAGCTTCAACACCGCCACCGCCCACGCCCACAGAACCACCTTCTCCAACGTCCAGCACCAGCACCACTGGTAAGAAATAGTTCACATCATCTAGCTTTTAGGGTGCACTCACACTAGGCCATCTGGCCGTGGCCGTGTGGCCGTTTTCACACCTAACCGTGCTCAAATGGCCCCATTGTTCTCTGGCCTGCACTCACACTAGGCCATCTGGCCGTTGGCCGTCGCATCTGTGGCCTGGCCACGGAAGGCTCTTGTACATACGTCATCACGTCGTAGCACGTCATCACCAAGCGTCCGCTGCATGGACCATAATAAAGTCTGCCGCCAGTCAGAGTTTTAACAACAATGGATAACAACACAGAGAACACACCAACAGTTAAACCGCTTGACGCGATGTTTACCGTTCAATGGGAAAGAAGGCTCGTCGCCTTGATTATGTCCGTGGTCGTCGCATTGACTATACGTCATCCAGCTCAGGTTGCGTGGCCGTGCGTGTGCGTGTGTCGGCTCATTAGCATCTGTACCGTAGCAGCCCGTGCCGTAGCAGCACACCTCTCCCAAGTGGCCAAATTGGCCAGACTGGCCACACTCACACTGGCAGATTTGAGCACGGTTAGGTGCTAAAACGGCCACGGCCACGGCCAGATGGCCTAGTGTGAATGCACCCTTAGCTTCAATTGTATTTTCCCAATAAATTTTTTAAAACTTGCTTTGGTTAACCACCTCCCATTTCTACCTGTCTTCATTGTTGTCTAGACAAGCGAAAAAGGAGCCTGTCTCAACAGGAGCACTCAGCTCAGGTGACGGACTGTCTCAGAGAAATGCACGCTGATGACATCGCCCAACAGGATGGGACCCGGGCCCAGCGAGACAACCACCTCCAGCTGCTCCTCAATGATGCCCGAGAAGCGAGGGAGCAGGAAGCTGCATTGAGAAGAGAGGAGGCGGCACAGACTGCTGAGTTCCACCGATCATTCCTTGGTGTGTTCGGCCAACTTGTGGAGGCAATGCGTGACCGACGTGTGTGAACCACTCCCCCAGCCCCAGGTCTGGACCTTCTAGTCAAGTTTATATTATATATATATATATATATATATATATATATATATATTAAAAATATAATAATTATTCCACTTTTTTGTAAATAGTTTATATTCCACCTTTTTGTAAGTAGTTTATGTTCCACCTTTGTGTTTAAAAGTTTGCTGTGCTGCACTGATTTGCTCCTATTCTGTTTGTTAATAAATTATAAGTGACTTATGTGATTGTTTCATGATTTTGTAATTCATCTGTCATTACACTGGTAGGAAAAGTCATTACACACAAAATAAATAACTAGTAATTGTTCTTTACCCTCTTTTGGATTGTGAGGTGCTCAAGTGCTGTCTGTAAAAAAAATTGTGGCAATAGGAAGTCTATTAACATAAGGTAATATCATATACTGGGGCATAATGTGGCAAAGTTATAAAAGGTATTGAAAAATATATACCGCACAACCTACACCTGGCTGAATCTTTGCAAAGAAGCTGCAATCATATTCTAAGATTTTACCAAATAATGGTGTAAATGTTTAAATATAAACTTTAAGTGATAGGACCCCTATATATTAATTACGGTTCAGAAAGAAACCAGCACCCAGTTCACATTTTTTAAAGGGTGTCTAGTGTATTTTCCCTTCAAATGTTACACTCGATTTTTCTTAAATGTTTTAATCTTTTAGCATTTAATGCCAGTAAATCTTGGTAACCTTTACAAATATGATAAAACAAAAGTGGAGACAAAAGTACAAAAGTTTAATGTTCTCACAACATACAAAATGTGAAGTGTATACCTACATGGCAAATTCAAAATGTATTCTAACATTAATTAACGTTAATTATTCGCCAACAAGAACTGCATTAGACCCTCCCGTACATTGATGCCCTCTACATCCTGTGCCACTGCCACCCCAGGCTCTGCTGATTGTACATCCAACTCGGTCAACTCGGTCTCATAAGTCTCTCCATGATTTTCACAAAGGTTGTGCAGAGCACAGCAAGTCATAACCATAGACTTCACCAGTTGGAGATCAGAGTCGTTCCTTTTCAGGAGGCAACGCCACCTTCCTTTAAGCCGGCCAAAAGCGTTTTCAACAACCACCCTTACTCTACTGAATTTTCTGTTGAACATCTGCTGTTCTGCTGTAAGTCGTCCTGTGTCTTGGAAGGGTTTCAAGAGCCAGTTCTGCAAAGGATATGCTGAGTCTCCTAGGATGTAATAGCCAGCAGTCACCCCTCCAATGTTCCTGGTGCGAGCTGGGAAGTGGTTCCCTCGGCTGGCTAACTCCCACAGTTTGGACACTCTCAGAACCCTGGCATCATGCATGCTCCCTGCCAGTCCAGCAAACACGTTCCAAAACAGCCCCTTTCCATCTCCAACACCTTGAAGGAGGATGGAGTGCCAGCCTTTACGGTTGAAGAAGTCACAGTGATAGTCCTGTGGTGCAAGGATTGGTATGTGGGATCCATCGATCGCACCAACACAGTGTGGGAGCCCCCACCTGTTCTCAATGTAGGTAGCCATTTTGCGGAACTTCACCTCGTCTGGAAAACGGATTTGTTCTGGCACCAACAATGTCTCTGCTGCAGCACAAAAATCCTGCACACACCGGCACACAGTTGTGATGCTGACTCCAAAAATATGTCCAATACTCCTATACTCTGAGCCAGTAGCGAGCTTCCACAGTGCAATGGCCACTCTCTTCTTCAGGGGCACACATCCGCGGAAATTGGTGTCTTGCCGCTCCAAAACTGGACGCAGTTTGTTGGACAAGAAGCCAAACGTTTCTTCAGACATCCTGAAGTTCTCCACCCACTGCTCGTTTGTGAAGCCGGGAACAATCACATCCCACCATTCCGAGGATCGGTTGTGCGCCCAGACCGATGGTTTGCGGCGGAAATGTTGTGACGAGAGTAGCATCTGAAACACACACACAGGCTACATATTTTGGTGCTTATAGAAATGGCTTGCAATCATTAAAACGTTGTACACTGGACTTATTTTGTACGAGCAAGCTAGCATTAGCAACAGTTAGCTTACCTGGATGCGTCTTTTCTTGGAGGCTTGATTCCTCTCATCTTCGGCTTCACACTGTTGTATATACTCCAACACTCTCCGGGACTTTTCCAGTGTATTTTGTCTCGCCGCGTGCAGCCTTCTCTGACTCTTCTCCTTTGTGTCTTACAAAAAGCACCAGACCGAGCAGCACGAATACCATCGCATCGATGTCCTCCATTGTTGTTATGTGGGTTCTGTCCATGTGTGGGTTGGGTAGGTCTTGTTTGCGTCGCGTACAAAAATACGTCACGGCCCTTTCGCGCAGCCGACCCCGCCCACGTCCAGGAGGTACTATTTGCGGTGGAAAAGGACCCGTGCTGCTACCGTGTCGAGTCGAGTCGTGTCGTGTCGAGTCGTGTCGTGTCGAGTCGTGTCAAGTCGAGCTACATGTGCGGTGGAAAAGCGGCATAAGCTGCGGTTTAAACACAAATTGTCCAAAATTCCGTAAACTATGCAGCTTATGCATGGGTACGGCCAATGCATGGGAAAACGATTTCAGAAAAACCATCCACCATGCCCTATTCGCATTACCATTATTCCACAGTGATCTCGTCTTTGTTTCACACTGCTACTTAAGACATCGTAACTAAATAAATTTTCAACCGTTTACCTTCGTTCAAACCATTAAACAAGTCTACACACTTGCATCTTCGATAATATCAAAGCAGAATTTCTATATCTTTTACACTCTTTGTGCATTTTCAGCAATACTTTGTGCTTTTCATTCAGCTGTCAACATTCACACGCGTTATCTACAGGAAATGCAATTTCTAGTTACATAATTAGCCCACTTGCAACTTGTGCGGCCTATACATGGGTGTGGCTCAGGCGCGTCGTTAGCAATTGAAAACATCCGGGGCTTTAGCCCGGGGGGGAGCACCGTCCTGACTCCTGCGTGCTACGGTATCTTAATTAATTAATTAATTAAGGGCGCCCCCAACACATAGGTCGCCTATGCCGAGTGCCAGCGGCAAAAATTAGACATTAGAATAGCCTATATAGCCTGCGTGCACCTACCCGATGTCAGGAAGCCATCGCTGCTCCGACGGACCTTTCTCCCCCAGCCAGGCAACGGCAAGTAAGTAGTGGTCTGCTTTTATGTTTCATTTTTAAGTTATTACTTGTCAGTGTAGGTTTAATGTTACGGATAAAAACATGCTTTATATTTAGTCAGCATTGCAGAGTTCTAATGTTTTCCCGGAATATGCATTCCTAAACTGTTCACGTCATGTTCTCTTTAAGATTGCATGAGATGATATGTGCTATCGCGCGACCTGTAACCAGGAAGTAAACACTCGCTTGCATGAAATGATATGCGCTATCGCGCGACGGGACTCTCTAAGGCCCCGTTCACACGAAGCCGATTTCATGGCGAAACCGCAAAGGTCTTGTACGGTTCGGCCTTCCGTACACACGAAGCCGGCGAATCCACTGACCGAAACCGCAAACTTCTGAAACCACCCTCGGAGGTGGTTTCAAATCTACCCGGTTTCGTTTTGGATTCGTGTGTACGCCTGAAACCGACGGAAACCGCAAACCATGACCTCATCGCCCCACCCCTCGACCTCCTAGCCAATGGCTCTTAAGCCCGCGGAGTCTCAGAAATCACATGCGAGCATGCGCATAAGGGCAGCCTCTTTATGCGCATGCTCGCCTCTTCTTCTTATTTAATTTCTTCTGGATTTCTGTACCAGAAGCAGCGCCCCTTATGGGCCTGGAATGTGTACTACAGCGTTTCTACAGATCTACCCAGTTTCGCTTGGCTTCGTCTTTACGGAGATACTTCGAAACCGGATAGATCGAAACCGTAACGGTTTCGCCCGTTTCGGCTTCGTGTGAACGGGGCCTAAATCGACGCCACTTCGACCTGGGCGGGACTTTACGTCCTACGTCACTCGCTATGGGTTTGCATGTGTGCGCGTAGCCGTTTGTCTCAGGGATCTGTGCACGAACTCCCTTGCACTACAGATTACGAGCGTCAGTGTCGTACGCGATGGAGGGTGGGTAACATTCCTACAGTCTGTGATGATAGGCTATATTTCTACAAATGACTTACTATTACCAGCGATTAACATGACGAAACAACACGAACTAAGCTAACATTAGACTACAGCCATACCAGATAACGCCATACCAGCTAACCCTAACTATTTATATTAAACTCTGAACCATTTTGCAACAGGCAACTGTGTGTTGGTGCGTCTTATTGCTTCCCACGTCTACGTCTGCATCTTTCCCACTCCTGGCTAATAGTTTCAGCTTTTGTACTGTATATCAGAAATTATCACCCTGTACCACACTGCTGACTTGTTGATGTTTTGTGAGCACTCACGCATTTCTCTAGGTATTTTAAGTTTCCTACTGGAGTCATCAAAACTTTGGACTTTGTTATTGTAAGAAATATTGTGTTGCAAAAACACTTTGTGTCTTACCCTTACCCTAACCTTAACCCCAGTAACATTTCTTCATCATAAACTACAAGTTACGCAAAATGGCATGCAAACATCCAGTCCAATATGAAAGAAAAAAGCTAGCTTCATTAAGGAATCGAACCCCTTTTCCCCGCGTTAATGAGTTGCTCTCTGACCACTAACCCATCAGGTCTTAGTACATGCGATTCAAGAGTTAACCACTTGACAATCTTTAAACTTCGGTTGCCTAGAAATTGTAAAGACAGTGATGTGTGTACATTGTGCGAGTATCCGGCACTCGCGATGTGTGTGCAGTCCAAAATGAAAGAAAAAACCTTACATCACTAGGGAATCGAACCCCCAATCATCAGTTGGTCGTTGGTAACTGTAAACAAAGAGATCGCATTTTGTTTAACTGCTAACTAACAAACGGGTTTATGCGTTCACTGAACAAAGATTATGGAAATAAAAGACCACTTTTCCATCAGAAAAATCATCAGAACCGTTATTACCAACCCATAGACATTAAAGCCAAAACCTTTCTCACATGCACACCCATCGCGAGTGACGACTATGCGCACACATGCACACCCATAGCGAGTGACGTAGGACGTAAAGTCCCGCCCAGGTCGAAGTGGCGTCGATTTAGAGAGTCCCATCGCGCGACCTGTAACCAGGACGTAGATTTAAATAATGAAAAAATTATCTTCCCAGACTGTTTCTGTTACTTGCTTATGCTGTATGCAAGTTGTGTAAGAAGCTTATCTCCATATAAATCTGAGCTGTACATGAATCTGTTAATGAAGTCTCATTTCGACTCCTTCCTCCACTTCACTATTCATGTTCTGTTGCTTGCAGTTAACTACAGCCGCCCTTCCTGGGTAACGCCACCACCAATCCCTGGTCATCCATTGAAGCCATCTCTCTCACTCTGTACACTGTTGCCGCTTCATTCTCATTGTCTCATAATCTCATTATTAAGGCTGCTGTGGATGCTTAAAAAAGTTAACATTTTTCTCTTAGGTAAAATCAAACCAGTGGGATGTTAGATTGAAAACCTCCAAAGCAATGTATTAAAAATTGAAAGAACAGTCCTATGCGTAGTTTCTTTTTTGGGGATTTTCAAAATGAGGTACCAAGCTAGAATGGATTGTCAACCTACTGTTTCTCAACCCTCTCCGATTATTACTATGAGTAGTAGTATTGCATGCATACAGTACTCACATCAGCGCCACAGTAAGCCTATAGAGGCTGCAACCATTTGCTTCTCAAAAGATTGTAGTGTTTTAGAACGAACGACCACTAGAGAGACAAGACAGGCGCCGCTACTGTTGGGCAAAATAACCTGCTGAGCACATCACATGTACATTATAAATATAGCTAACTCCCACCCTAGCTTGAGGAGCACAACACATGGCAGTCACGTTACAATATAGTCAATTTTTAACACATAACACACACATGAGAACATGGTCAGGTGAAGGCCAGAACCAAGGCCCCATCTCTCCTCCCGGCAAATGGTAAACACTCAGACAATGCACCGTTTCATCCTCAGAACGGGAGGGCCACAAGCAGGAGACTCTGTGAGACTCTCCCCCGTCAGGAAGAACACAAGAAGATATACATGCATACACTAGAGCCTGGGAGGCAAGGTCAACCAAAGACACACAGAACCATACACATCTCAAACGCACACACCTCATCGAGAGGAAGATACAGCATAAGAGTGTATCACACAGGAACTCAGCCCTTCTTCTGCAGCAGACCTTCCACGGAGGCGAAGCTCTAGACGAACCATCAGCGCTGATTAGGGACTTAGACATATTCGATTTCTCACGCTTTATGACTCTGTATAACCGTTGCCACTTTACTTAATAAATCCAAGGTCCTCGTGCCGATAGACTTTATTACCTCTCCGTCTCATTTCATCTGGTCCAGTAACTAGACAGACCGTTTTTCCCAACACTACTATGCTAGCTACTAGGTAGTAACACCAGACCAGCATTAATCAATCAAAATTAAGCTATCGACTGGCTGCTTTTCACAAACCAGAGCTGATCGAAGTGTTCTCATCAGGGGTTGGTGGAGATGATGCCACACTCTCCACCGCTTGTTCTTGCTCTGCCCTTTTCTTCCTAAGAATTTTCTTATATCCATCTCTTATCAACGATATTTTATAACTGTACTTGACCTGAGAAGACCTCTGAGAAGTGGCGGGCGCCAGGGTGTTGCCATAGCAACACCAGAATTTGTTTAGCGGCACCAAGTTGGCTAGATTTATATATGTATTTTTATTATTTTTTTATTTATAAGAATGAAAGAAATTGTGTAATGAAAGAATAAAACAATGATTGATGCATTTTTGTTTGAATAACATCTTGCTCCCGCGGCCAGTGCCAGCGCCGGCATTGCAAGGGGAGGGATATTATGTAAATTCGCAGGAGGCGGGATAAGTGCGGCCGCTGTCACTCAGGTTTGTTTTGGTTTGACGCAGACAGCATGGAGGCAGAACAGACCGCAGAAGTCAACGCGATTGTCTTCAATGTTGCTGCAACGATGCAGCATATATTCAGAAGAGCAGCCAGTACTTACGTGTATGAAAGCAGCTATTATTATATATATATATATACATGTTTCTTTTTTTCTTTTTTTTACGGCAGAGATCCGGGGCTGATCCCAAAAGATCCGGGGCTATAGCCCCGAATGCCCAGGTCTAACAACGCGCCTGGTGTGGCTTATGCACAATTGAGTTTCTTTTTAGTACATAAATTAAAGGCTTGCGTTTTATCCATGATGTGGCCTATATGAAGGAAATTACGGCAGTGAAATTCTCAAATTAATTGGTTATCATGCACCATTACTATACTGTCAAACCTTGATGTTTTTTTGATGGGTGTACTGTGAAAATATAGTTGCATCCCTTTTCCTACTGCCCCTACTGCTCAAAAATTCTGCAACTCTCACGTTAATTAATTGTCTCTGTTTATATTGTAGCTGACCAAAGAAATGCTTGGGTCCAAGGGGTGTTCACTTTCAAGCACAGACGGCAGTGAAGAAGAGTACTTCCCAGCTGCATCAAGCTCTAGCGAGGAAGAGGATTCAGGTGAATCTACACTAAAAACAAAGACACGATGCCAAATGAGTGACAAGGGAGGTAAAACGTGTCAAGAAGAAGATGATGAAGACCAACCAGTCAAAAGGAAGTGAAAATTAAACACTTACAAAAGAAGAAAAAAATCAACTGAGTCAGTCAAGAATAGTGATTCTCTGGTTGTAGCCACTACTCGAAAAGTGAATGGGTCCAAAAAATACCCCCAAAAAAACCTACTGTCTTTTCTGCCAGAAACCCCAATCCAAAATTGCACGCCACTTGGAACGTATACATGGGGATCAAATGGAAGTTGCTAGTGTGGGGATGTATGCTAAGAATTCGAAAGAACAAAAATATCAGCTACTCCGCAAGCGAGGAAATCGAGCACACAACATTGAGGCACTAAAAAAAGGAGAGGGGATGTTGGTACCGTGTAAACAAGAAAGCTATGGCATGAGCAGTCCAATGGACTATCAGCATTGTTTTGCATGCTTTGGGCTCTTCAAAAGGAAATCTATGTGGAAGCACGCAAAACGGTGCACCCTTACTGCAAGCATTCGCAAAACTTTGCCTGGAAAAACAAGAATACAAACTCTATGTGCTGGTGCTCAGCCTGTATCTAAAGATGTGAACAAAAAGGTATGGGAGCTTATGAACGGAATGACCCAAGATGAAATTGCCCATGCAGTTAAAGGAGACGAATATATCATGAAGGTTGGAGAAAAGATGTACAACAGGCAACGCGAGACTTTCTCACTACATGACGTTCGTCAAATTATGCGAGGACTAGGGAGACCCTTGATCCAAGGAAGGAAGGTAACTCCTCTCAAAAAGATGAAGGATTATATCCATCCACAACACTTAAACCATGTAATTCGAGCTGTCAAAGAAGTAGCTGGTTTTGATGAAAAAACGAACAAGTTTGAGAAACCCACCCTAGCCACAAAGCTAGGACAAAGCATTCAGAGAGTTGCAGATATCATGGAGGCCGAAGCTCTTTTCTCCCAGAACAAAGAAAAGAAGATGTGTGTCCAAGAGTTTAGACGCATGTACAGTCTTACCTGGAATGAGATGATCTCTTCTGCTGCATACCGAACCCTTGAGGAGAAGAAATGGAACAAGCCCAAACTCATTCCATTAGCAGATGATGTGAAAAAAATGCACATGTACATGACTGACAAGCAGACAAAATATCGTGGGCAGCTGTTGGTTGAGAAAACCTCAAGGAATTGGAGCAACCTTGCCAAAGTGACTCTGGCACAGATTATCCTTTTTAATCGAAGGAGAGAAGGGGAAGTCTCCAAGATGTATTTGGAAGCATTTGTCTCCAGGGACAAATCCCCGCTTAATGAAGATATTTCAGAAGCGCTTTCAGATTTAGAGAAAATGCTCTGCCAGCATTTCGAACGTGTGGAGATTCGAGGGAAGCGTGGCAGGAAGGTGCCCATAATCCTAACTCCAACAATGGTCCAATCTCTGGAGCTACTTGTGGAGGAGAGGAGCTCGTGTGGAGTGGGTGAAAACCTCTACTTATTTGCCAGGCCAGGGTCTGACACAAGATTAAGGGGGTCTGACTGCATCCGTGAGTTGGCTAAAAACTGTGGGTCCCACAAACCAGAAACTCTCTCCTCCACAAAACTTAGAAGACAAGTGGCCACTCTCACCAGAGTACTGAATCTAAATGATACTGAAAAAGACCTTTTAGCAGACTTTCTAGGACACGACATAAGGGTGCACAGGAAGTTCTACCGCCTCCCTGAAGGGACTTTGCAGTTGGCAAAGATCAGCAAGGTACTGATGGCCTGCGAACAGGGCAGAATGTCTGAATTCAAAGGGAAAAGTCTGGACCAAAGCTGGGAGAAGAGCCCAGTTCAGGAGGTAAGGCATGAGGTGTTGTCCTTACATTTCCCACCCTGATATTTACATTTGTGTCAGAAGATTGTGACATTTGTCTAATTTGTGTTTCCAGAAGAAGCATCAGTAACTCAAGACAAACAGGGCACTTCAAAGCCGCAGCTTAGACGAAAGCAAAACTTACGAGGTAAGCATGTGGCATGGCCCTTGCATGTCCTTTATTCCCACATGTACTGTATGCTAATTTCTCTAAACTAGCTGTGAGTGGTCAGAGCATCTAGTATGCACAGCAGTTCTTGGCATCTGTACACATTACACAACATGCAGAAGGCCAGTCTTGCCCTGTGTATGATACCATTTTGTGTGAACGTTTTCCAGGAGGAGCTTCAGGGACTCAAGATAAACGCGGCCCTTCAAAGCAGCAGCTGGGAGAAGAGCACAGTTCAGGAGGTAAGGCATGAGGTGTTGCCCTTACATTTCCCACCCTGATATTTACATTTGTGTCAGAAGAAGGTGACATTTGTCTAATTTGTGTTTCCAGGAGAAGCATCAGTAACTCAAGACAAACAGGGCACTTCAAAGCCGCAGCTTAGACGAAAGCAAAACTTACGAGGTAAGCATGTGGCATGGCCCTTGCACGTCCTTTATTCCCACATATACTGTATGCTAATTTCTCTAAACTAGCTGTGACTGGTCAGAGCATCTAGTATGCACAGCAGTTCCGGGCATCTGTACACATTACACAACATGCAGAAGGCCAGTCTTGCCCTGTGTATAATACCATTGTGTGAATATTTTCCAGGAGGAGCTTCAGGGACTCAAGACAAACGCGGCCCTTCAAAGCAGCAGCTGGGAGAAGAGCACAATTCAGGGGGTAAGGCATGAGGTGTTGCCCTTACATTTCCCACCCTGATATTTACATTTGTGTAAAGGTAGAATCAAGGTTCAAGGTTTCTATTTATCATGTGTACTACTACAGGGAAGCAGATCTCCCTCCAACAATGCTAATGAAATATGTATAAGAAGTAGAGGAAGCTTGCACAAGTAACAACAAAATGATGCAAGTTTTGCAAGTTAAGATAAGGAATAAAATATAACAATTATATGTAAGATAAAGTATTGTCAATTAGACAGTAGTTGTGATGGACGAACAAGGATGTTGTAATGAGTAGTTATGCTGCTATCTATTTGTATGGTATGCCGGTACGTCCGACCTGCTCTAGCGAGAACGTGACAATTTCCTGGCTTGCAGCGCATAGCGTTCCCGTTTGTCATTGGCTAGTCATTGTTATTGTTAATGACATTAGCCTCTATAGCAAACCAGCTCGAAAACAAACAAACCAACTTTAAATTTTATTTTACGCACAGCAAGCAAAAATTGGTGACCAGAATAAAGTAGCAATGTAATCAAATGTGTAAGAGCATTTAAAACAACCAACCTACAAATACAAAGAAAATAATTCACTCGTGATTGTCATGGTCTGTCGTGTTTTGGTGTGTTTCCCTCCTGTGTTGATTACTGTTCCCTCCCCTAATGTGTCTCAGCTGTTCCTCATTGTGTTTGTTACTTAAGCCCTTGTCTTTCCTTTGTTCCTGGTGCTATCATTGTGGTTGTTCGTCCTGCGTGTTCCCTGTTCCCTCCTGAGTTCCCTGGTTCCTTGCCTTAGCCTTTAGGCATAAATAAAGTGCTGTTCTCGCTAAACCGTCTGCATCTGGGGCCTGCCTGCACCCTCAACCCCTAACAGAATGATAGCACCCACATTGGACCCAGCGGACGCTCAATTTAGCCGTGAGTTGGAGGATTTATTGTGGTTCATAATGGAAGCAATGGGAGAACATTCCCAGCAGGAAGGAGCAGGAGGCTATCGTGAAACGTACACGCAGGGCTGTTTTGTCAAGGCCTGAGTTGGAGGACGCCTTGCCCGAGTGGGCTGTGGAGCTGCTCAGCCCCACAGTCTTTTGGCCTGAGAGCTACATGCCGGTGCCACCGGACTTTTGTGACCGGCCTAAGCCTCCACGCTCCTACTCTCAGCCTCTGCCCCCGGTTCCCCGCTACCAGCCTCTGCCCCCGGTTCCCCGCTCTCAGCCTCTGCCCCCGGTTCCCCGCTCTCAGCCTCTGCCCCCGGTTCCCCGCTACCAGCCTCTGTCCCCGGCCCCCAGCTACCAGTCTCTGTCCCCGGTCCCCCGCTACCAGCCTCTGCCCCCGGTTCCTAGCTACCAGCCTCGGCCCCCGGTTCCCAGCTACCAGCCTCTGTCCCCGGTCCCTAGCTACCAGCCTCTGCCCCCGGTCCCTAGCTACCAGCCTCCTCCCTTGCGGACAATCAGAGTGGGGGTGGTGAGTTTGGGGTACCACCCGGTTCCTCCTGACACTCCAGCTCCCGCACTGACTCCGGTCCCCGAGCCCTGTCCGGTTCCTGAGCCCACTCCTCGCCTTCCAGAGGAGGACCGGCCTCTTCCCCTGCCTGTGGAGGTCCGCCCTCTGCTCCTGCCTGTGGAGGTCCGCCCCCTGCTCCTTCCAGAGGGGGACCGGCCTCTGCTCCTGCCGGAGGGGGCCCGCCCTCCAGACCGTCCAGGGGAGGTCAGGGGTCCCGCCTTCCAGAGGGGGTCCGCCCTCTACCTCGCCTACCTCCAGAGGGGAACTCTACCTTGCCTTCCAGAGGGGGTCCGCCCTCTACCTGGCCTTCCTCCTGAGGGGACCCGCCCTCTACCTGGCCTTCCTCCAGAGGGGATCCGCCCTCTACCTGGCCTTCCTCCTGAGGGGACCCGCCCTCTACCTGGCCTTCCTCCAGAGGGGACCTGCCCTCTACCTGGCCTTCCTCCAGAGGGGACCCGCCCTCTACCTGGCCTTCCTCCAGAGGGGACCTGCCCTCTACCTGGCCTTCCTCCAGAGGGGACCTGCCCTCTACCTGGCCTTCCTCCTGAGGGGACCCGCCCTCTACCTGGCCTTCCTCCAGAGGGGACCTGCCCTCTACCTGGCCTTCCTCCAGAGGGGACCCGCCCTCTACCTGGCCTTCCTCCAGAGGGGACCTGCCCTCTACCTGGCCTTCCTCCAGAGGGGACCTGCCCTCTACCTGGCCTTCCTCCTGAGGGGACCCGCCCTCTACCTCGCCTTCGCCGGCCTACTGAAGGTTTCCGCCTTCGCCACTGCTGGCCTTCAGAGGGGTTTCCTTGCCGCTGCAGGCCTCCTGAGGGACTGAGCCCTCATCGTCCTTTCCGCCGGCCTCCTGAAGGGTTCCGCCTTCACTCTGCTTGCCCCCCAGGCCGTCCGCCTGAGGCTCCCTGCCATGCCCTGGGGCAGTTTTCTGGCCGCCCGCCTGACGTCCCTCCGCTCTGCCCCAGTCCATTTATTCTTTTTTGATTCCCCCCTCCTGGCGACCCTCCACCCACCCGTTTTGGGTTTGACTTTCTTCGTTTTTTTTGCTTGTCGTGGGTCGCCTGGGAGTCGACCCTTAAGGGGGGGGTACTGTCATGGTCTGTCGTGTTTTGGTGTGTTTCCCTCCTGTGTTGATTACTGTTCCCTCCCCTAATGTGTCTCAGCTGTTCCTCGTTGTGTTTGTTACTTAAGCCCTTGTCTTTCCTTTGTTCCTGGTGCTATCATTGTGGTTGTTCGTCCTGCGTGTTCCCTGTTCCCTCCTGAGTTCCCTGGTTCCTTGCCTTAGCCTTTAGGCATAAATAAAGTGCTGTTCTCGCTAAACCGTCTGCATCTGGGTCCTACCTGCCTGCCTGCACCCTCAACCCCTAACAGTGATTGTATGTTTTCTCACTTGTGTTGCATTGTGTGGTCAGAAAGGCCCTTATTGTGGATCTCCTTGTGAAAGCCATCCATCTGAATACCCTAGGTTTTTAGTTTGTAAAAAAAGTTTGTAAAGTTTCATTAGGTTGTGATTAACCTCGAGGTCACAACAGCTCATTTAAGACAATAAAAAGTATCCTATGGGGACTAACATTTAGTGTTTATTTGATAGTTTGATAGATATCAAAATTCAATAGACTAAGACCAGGATTAAAATACATAATATCAGATTGTAATTTAGCTAATCTTCTGCACTAAAAGAGCCAGTGTTTTACAAATACAAATTGTAGATGGGGCATATGACTGGGGAGGAAAAAATGAAGAAAATAAGTTTTTGCTTTAATATATAAAGAATTTCCACATTTATAGCATTTATTATGGATTAAGTGTATTTTACAATCTTTTTTTCAAAGGTGCAAAAAAGGCCAAGCGAAAATGGTCAATGGAGGAAGTGAACACTGTTGAAAACTCGCTAATGGATTTCATCCGAATGGGGAAGACACCTGGAAAACAGGACTGAGGACTCTATGTGCACAACAGAATCCTTTCAGATCAGCGGCTGTAGATATGGATCATTTGTATGCATGTGTTTCTGTTCATATTTCTGTAATATTCAATTTGTGTTCAACCTGTTTTCACTGTTTCTAAATTTCATGTTAAAGCCGTCATTTTACCATATGGTTTGTAGGCATAAAAGGACATTGAAGGCCACAGTTGAGTTTGTATTGGCTGACATTAAAAGGATAATGTTCCTCCTGAAGTATGTTTCATTTAATTTTGTCTTTTTAAGATTGGTAGCACATCTGCCCAGTCTTAATTTAGTTGACCATGTTATTTGCTCACACTTGCACACTTACTCACGAGCAACTAGTTCTTCATGAGCTTACTACTGTAATTTGCTGGTGAAATAAATTCACCGGGAAACACAACCATTGCTAAAGGTGCCATGACATGCTATTTTATGGATGCTTTAATATAGTTATTAGTGGGCCACTAACACGGTATTCAAAGACGTTCCCGAAATTCAGCCGTGGTGCAGTTACAGCCACCCCGAGCCAGTCGCACATTGAGCTTCCCCCAAATGCGCTGTTTTGGTGTCTGTAGCTATAATGCAAATGAGGAGGAGCGAGGCGGGTCAAGGAGGAGGGTGGGGGTGTGGCCCTGAGCAGCTTGCAGCCACGGTACCATGCGCTCTGTTTACAGTGGATATATCGCAATGGCGAGGCGCACACAGCCTTAAGCCATGTTCTGTAAATACTCTAGAACACACAGGAGTCCTGGAACTCTATATCTAAATAATATCATATAGCCTACATAGATATCTATATCATATAATATATATTATCACGGCCAAAAGCTGTGTGAGCCGATATTATGAATCTCAAACGACCGCGTTGGGTTCTCCGACATTCCTGGTTCTTCCACGTCCACATCAATGTGAAGTAGACTGAACCGCGACAAGGAGGAGAAAGGGATTGTTGCCGGGCAGCGCTTAGGCACCTCCGCCTCCTGCAGCGTGGTGGTCCCTCGGCAGCGGGAAGCGGGGTTCAAGCAGGAGACATTCGCCGCCAACAATCCCTTTCTCCTCCATGTTGTGGTTCATGTTCTTGAGGGAGTCAAAGCCAAAGTTCCTTTTCCCCCAATTAATTCTCAACCATGGCTGAGATAACCCCCACTACGAGTCTCGTTGTAGAAATACCAGAGACGCGAGTCGTGTTATGCGCCATTACACCAAAAGCAGAACGGTTATCCAAATAAGGAAGTGTACAATACTTGCGTTACAGTCCTGGAGCTCTATATCTAAATAATATCATATAATACATAGATATCTATATCATATAATACATATTATCACGGCCAAAAGCTGTGTGGGCCTCCAGACTATATTATGAATCACAAACGACTTCGTCGGGTTCTGCGACGTCTCTGTTTCTTCCACTTTCACATCAATCTGAAGTAGACTGAACCGCGCGCTGCCTGCTGCCGGCTGCCCGCTGCCGGGCGGTGGTGCTTCGCAGCGGTGGTTTTGTGTCATTGTGCGAATTCCCTACTAAACCAAACGAGACTCGTAATGGTAGGTAAATAAATACTTTATTAAAGCATGCAATTGTGATGTAGAAAAAAAAGAAAACATAAAGTGCTTGCATGATATTGAAGCCTACAGCGATCGTTAGTTAACTTGTATGGCGGTAGTCATTTGTTTACCCATGGGCAATGGCAACCCGATTGCTACCTGCTGCAGTACTCTGATTGGCTGAATCGTTGAGAACGTTTTAGAATCAATCAATATAAGGTCGCGGAGAGACGGAGCACTGTTTGTTTGTATAGTAACAATATTTGGCCAAAACATTACTAAGAAACAAAATAGTTCATCAATACAATTCACGAAAAGTGGGGTGGCCATTGGCCCCGCGGCCACATAGGTTCCGGCGCCTATGGCTAGATAAAATAAACATCAAGACATCGTGACAGTGTCACGTATTTTCGTGAGACCGGGTTGCCTCTACGCCGGCCGGTGTTCAATACATTATCCTTTACATTGTTACGTATTTTAAGAACCTGAGCTGCCCCCACATAGCCCCTAATCTCCTCCACCTCTCCTACTCATCAATCTTAGTGAACCCCCCACCACCACTCTTCCTCCCGCCAAACCCTCCTCGTAAATCCAACCCCCCAGCCTCTCCCACGACACATCTCTCTCTCTGTGGCTATTTTTACCAATGATAACTTCTATTGGTAGTTCCCCTTATCATCCAAGGATCTCATAGGGCTATCTGTGTACATATAAATGTACACAAAGCGCAGAGACAGAGTGTACTGAGAGCGCAAATTGCGGTTAAATGGTAGCCTTATGCCATAAGGTACCACAGATTTCAGCCGGACAGATAGAACTCAGAGAAGTTTCTTTTATCGGCTGATACGTATGTAGTTTGCCCCGCCGCCATATTTGTAGTTCTTAGTAGTCTATGTAGCCAACCCCCCCCCCCCCCCCCCTAACTTGACATCTCCCTGCGCGTTGAGAAGACAACTATTTCCGGTTTTATCTCAACGCCTCCCACCACTGGTTGTGAACAACCCTGCAGATCACACAGACCTGCAACTTAAAGAGGACCACTCCTACAAACCTAGTCTGTACCTTCAAACGCTCTCTTTCACACACTCCCTTATTCATATTGATGAAAGAAGGAGGCTAAACCCCTAAGATAAGACTTAAATTGAAGTCTTATCTTATTGTTCTTTCTCCCCCTTGCCCCCTCCCACCCCAAACACCTGGTCATGTGTTGGGACCAAAATGTAAATTTTGTATATTTGTTTGTATATTTGAGGGTCTGTGTGTGTCTGGGTGCTGAAATACGGGGAGCCAGTCCCTTGTTAATATCAGCAGAACACGCAAGTATTTGTGTAGGTTGTAATCACTGTTTTTTGATTCACCAACATTGATAGTTTAAACGAACTGTAAATGTTTACATTTGTGCTAAATTTGTTCTTTCTCTTCAGGCCTTTGCAACCCGAGCAGTGATGGATGCCCGGCATTCATCATTTTAATTGTTTACATCACTACAAATATTCTCTTTTCTCTTCAGGAAGTGGCAACACAAGCACTCCAGTTGCCCAACACTCATCATTTTACTTCTGTGCATTGATCTTAATTCTCTCTCTTCAGGAAATGGCAGTATAAGCAGGAACAAGCGTCTAATTCGTTCCTGTCTAATATGTCTAATTAATAAATGGTGCACATGGTTTTAAACGGTGCACAAGGAGAGAGTTAGCTCAACTGCTGTAGCCACAATTACAATAAATTTTTTGCGAATATTAAATCTACATGGGTAAAATTCTGCACTAATCAGCTAATAAACTGAATAACACTGCGTGAGATGTTCAAAGGTCAACTATTGCTTCCTTTGGAGCAATTGCACTAAATATAATATCGTACCACCAATATGCATGCATTATCTTGTATTCAATAATTAGGGAAGCCGAATTCCAGAACCAAAAGAGGACCTACCAAAAGAAACCAACCCAGGGGTCTTACATCAAAGCAGATGCCTGTACGAGAGTTACACGGTGATCTTAAGATAGGGATAATTATCTAGACTCCACATCCTGAACGATTAGCCTTTAAAGTTGTCCATAGCATGCATACCGCTCGTCCACAGAAGTCCGGGGAATATCCGGGCCTGGGGATTCTTATTAGAAGAGTTCTGGGATAACCTGCCTCGTAAGAGAGCGGAAGAGTCCCCCCCAATAGAGGACCCTGAGGACAAGCGGTAGAAATGCATAGTTCAACAGACCTCACGAGGTCCGAGTACCAAAATAAGAAAGAATAAAATATATATTTCCTTACAAATTATGAAAATAACAACATTTCAATAAAAGTCTTCACGTAATCTATGGTTAATAATTGGCAATATTTACAATTAAATTACATAAATAGAATAAGATGTTATCCATAATTCATCCTAATTGTGATTGACAATATACGTGTTACGTTTTTCATTACACGACGGGCTATGTAGACAGTGGATACTCGATTATTACAATACAGGTCCTTCTCAAAAAATTAGCATATTGTGATAAAGTTCATTCTTTTCCATAATGTAATGATAAAAAATTAAACTTTCATATATTTTAGATTCATTGCACACCAACTGAAATATTTCAGGTCTTTTATTGTTTTAATACTGATGATTTTGGCATACAGCTCATGAAAACCCCAAATTCCTATCTCAAAAAATTAGCATATCATGAAAAGGTTCTCTAAACGAGCTATTAACCTAATCATCTGAATCAACGAATTAACTCTAAACACCTGCAAAAGATTCCTGAGGCTTTTAAAAACTCCCAGCCTGGTTCATTACTCAAAACCGCAATCATGGGTAAGACTGCCGACCTGACTGCTGTCCAGAAGGCCATCATTGACACCCTCAAGCAAGAGGGTAAGACACAGAAAGAAATTTCTGAACGAATAGGCTGTTCCCAGAGTGCCGTATCAAGGCACCTCAGTGGGAAGTCTGTGGGAAGGAAAAAGTGTGGCAGAAAAACGCTGCACGACGAGAAGAGGTGACCGGACCCTGAGGAAGATTGTGGAGAAGGGCCGATTCCAGACCTTGGGGGACCTGCGGAAGCAGTGGACTGAGTCTGGAGTAGAAACATCCAGAGCCACCGTGCACAGGCGTGTGCAGGAAATGGGCTACAGGTGCCGCATTCCCCAGGTCAAGCCACTTTTGAACCAGAAACAGCGGCAGAAGCGCCTGACCTGGGCTACAGAGAAGCAGCACTGGACTGTTGCTCAGTGGTCCAAAGTACTTTTTTCGGATGAAAGCAAATTTTGCATGTCATTCGGAAATCAAGGTGCCAGAGTCTGGAGGAAGACTGGGGAGAAGGAAATGCCAAAATGCCTGAACTCCAGTGTCAAGTACCCACAGTCAGTGATGGTCTGGGGTGCCATGTCAGCTGCTGGTGTTGGTCCACTGTGTTTTATCAAGGGCAGGGTCAATGCAGCTAGCTACCAGGAGATTTTGGAGCACTTCATGCTTCCATCTGCTGAAAAGCTTTATGGAGATGAAGATTTCATTTTTCAGCACGACCTGGCACCTGCTCACAGTGCCAAAACCACTGGTAAATGGTTTACTGACCATGGTATTACTGTGCTCAATTGGCCTGCCAACTCTCCTGACCTGAACCCCATAGATAATCTGTGGGATATTGTGAAGAGAAAGTTGAGAGACGCAAGACCCAACACTCTGGATGAGCTTAAGGCCGCTATCGAAGCATCCTGGGCCTCCATAAGACCTCAGCAGTGCCACAGGCTGATTGCCTCCATGCCACGCCGCATTGAAGCAGTCATTTCTGCAAAAGGATTCCCGACCAAGTATTGAGTGCATAACTGAACATAATTATTTGAAGGTTGACTTTTTTTGTATTAAAAACACTTTTCTTTTATTGGTCGGATCAAATATGCAAATTTTTTGAGATAGGAATTTTGGGTTTTCATGAGCTGTATGCCAAAATCATCAGTATTAAAACAATAAAAGACCTGAAATATTTCAGTTGGTGTGCAATGAATCTAAAATATATGAAAGTTTAATTTTTATCATTACATTATGGAAAAGAATGAACTTTATCACAATATGCAAATTTTTTGAGAAGGACCTGTATATCACAACCAGTTTAATGGTCATCCAAAACGCACAGCCATAACATAACCCCGACTGGACCCCGACTGACAACGTTCCGGTAACAACAGAAGCGTGATGCCTAATATTGAAAATGCAGATTTTTAATATTAAGATATTTTGTTAATGTTACAAATTTAAGTTTTGTATGTTTGTGTCTTCCCATGTGGTCTTGTCACCCTGTTGTTCTGCAGGGTTGTTTAAAGTGTAATCCCTTGAGGTTAGTGGTCAGTCAGTCCTCACTCTGTTCCTTTGTTATCTTGTGTTGGTTTGGGCCAGTTATCCTTGATCCCCAGGAAAGCGCAGAGACGCAAGTAATAAGGACCGGCCAACCCCATATTAATGACATCTTAAAGGTTGGGTATGGGATTTGCGAAACGCCAGCAGATTTTGAAAATACACAACTCAAATGGTCCTACCCGCTCTCCTTCAACGCTGACTCTGACTCCACCCATTCCAAGTACCTGGACGCGCAATCATGCACGAGCGCGAACAGAGATGCGCGAGAGCGAGCCAGGCTAGCGTGGGTTTTCGTTTAACAACATGGCACTACATTCAGCTGTAAGTTGCACCCAGTACCGCGGGAAGTAGGGGTGCTGGGGGTGCTGCAACACCCCCTGTCCGAGGCCCTGTCTTATCACAGAAAACGATCATTTCTAAAAACTCCGGCCAAAGTGGAGATTTCTGAAAACGCCGGTTATGTGTTGTCGTGTCAACGGGGAGAAACGGGATTTTAGGTTCTGAAGCGTCACATTATGCACCAGGAAATGCTTAACGTCATGTGAGCGCCCGCTGTACCGTATTGGTCCGAATATAAACACAAACCCCATGACGACCTATATTTGGAAAAAAGATTTGAAGACCAGATCTTGTTTTTAAGAATAAATAAATTGTATTCATTGAAATAATATACGAAAATAAAAAGGCATAGAATAAAACACTGCATTGCCACTAAACAGTAGTGCAAATAGGCCGTACTGATGTGTACACCAAAGACTATTCCTGACACTCCTCTGCCCCGCTGTGTTCGCTCTGGCTGTGGTCGCTCCGAACTGTTTCGGCCCGTGGCAAAGCGAGTCATCCTCGCTGCTGTCCAAGGCATTTTGAGACGCAGCATTTATTTAATGCTCATATGACCTAGTGCTGAAAAAAGGTTATTTTACATTAAACGGTCACATAAATCATTACTATTTTTAGAAAATGTATGTTTGTTTCATATAATTGTATTGGAAGTCCTGGTTTTCACTAGGGTTGCTGCGGTGTGGACATTTTACACCGAGTAATACACTCGTCTCAACACCGGTATTACCGAGTATAAACGGTATAAACTTTGAAACTAGGTCAACCGCCACACAAGCATCGCTTTTTAGACCCTTCTCGTCCTTCAGTTGCCGCCAACGTTCGAAAGCAGCGCCTAGGATTATTCTTGATTTCAGTTTTTCTCTTTCAGCGTTTTTATTATCAATTACTCTCTGTAAAAGAGTTTTCCTTCTCTTTGCTGGTGGTGGTGGTGGTGGTGGGGATGGTGGCGTCTTGTCTGCCATGGAAATTGTCTTCTACTGCTAGGTCCAAATGTGGATTAACTAGTTCCAGTAGCTACCGCAGGATAACAACAAACAGGAGCTTGCTCTGGGTCACGAGTACTGCACGAAGGGGCGGGGCGCGGGGGAGGGGGAGTGCAGTACGACCGTTTGATTGACGTACTTACTGTCCAATGCAACTCGGTGGCAATGCAAATGATTGGCTGGAGTTTTTCGAGCCCTGCCCGTTCCACAGATGATTGACAAGTTTAATTTTCATGTCAGTACTTCTAACTCAGTGGCTGTAAGCGGGTTATGATAAGGATTTCAAGTAATTTTGCAAAAATTGCCAAAAAAGCGAATTCCATACCCAACCTTTAAGGAATGATGACTTAAATGACCATATGGTTAACAAAGGCTTTTGGTTTGTTGGGAGGCAGCTGCCCTCAACAACCCATTCTGAATGGTAAGAACTCCTGGCCACTCAGCGGACCTCTCTGCGGACCCTTTAGAAAATGAAGGGCTCCGCAGGGAGAAATCCTAGGCCTCAGATTATTGAATAATATGCTTATTTTTAGTCTGTTGATGCATGTTATGATGCATCTTCGTTCGTGCTTTTCTTACGAATGTGTATACAAAGATAAAAAAGAAAAAGAAAATAAAAATAAGTAAAAATATAAAATAAAAACAAATGGAGGATACATATACCATGTGTGAATGTCCTCTCGTGTGTGTCAGAGCCACCAAGATAATGGAGGTTACTCGACTGTTACATACACGAGGGGATATTGAAAGCATACCACATATAAAAGTAAAGATAATTAGAAAATGGTTCATTATAATTAACTTACAATAACATTTGTTTCAACCGATAACTTCTGAATTTTTCTTTTAGGTTCAGTTTTTGTTTTGTTTATAGAATATCACCCTATATTTAATACCCAAATGTGCATAATTGTTGTGAGTTCGGATGACTCTTATTCTACCTAGATTAAACGGTTTTGATTGACCTAGCTCAAGATTCACCAGGTGTCAAAGACGTAGGATTGTGGAACTCCTTGGGAGCCCCCGAGACACGCGTCAACTGACTAATCGTTCCTGCGGGTTCTGGAGTGGTGACGGTGAAGCTCTTGGGGAGGCTCCGGGAGAGTTGGCAATCACGGGCTCACACGGGAAGAATCGAGTAAGTCAGGATCAGAAAGTTGAATTAATATATCGATTTGATGTTGACCAACAAAAAACTAGATAATTATAATAATAAATACTGTTCATGTAATGGTATAGTTAGGTCTGGGACCTACGTAGCTAAAAAAAACAGTTTTGGAAATAGTATTGGACGTGTCCGGGACATGTATAGCTATATAGTAAAGATAAAACTGGGTTTTACTTTACTTCACTTTGCTAAGGCATATGCACGTTTGATGTGGTATGCAAAAGGTAGCGCAATAGGATGTTGTGCAGAGAATAAAGCGTATGCACGTTTGATGTGGTATGCGATCTACATAGGAGTGAATCAAAGTGTGGACAACATCAAATGCGAGCAATACGTAGAATAAATGAAGATTAGGTCATCCAATATACATAGTTAGTGTAGGACAATCGGGTAGTATAATGAAGCCAACTGTTGGAACCATATACGGTTAAAAGTGATATTGAACATGCAAATTTTAACATTGTTATTTCCCTTTTTTCATCTTTTTGGGTTATAGATAAGAAATGGAATAGCGATACATCTGCTGGGAAGGGCCATATAGGCTAGGTACCTTTCAAATGCCACTGCTGTAACGCTTTGATACAACGTCAGCGTTTCATAGTCAATATTTTTTTACTCTGATAAGTTACGGCACACTGACTCACTGACTCATGAAACATTTACGGTTTACTGCATTTGACAACAGCGTGGTCTCAAGACGGCTGCATAGACACACCACTATCGACCTTTGGTTTTGTATGTACTGGTCTTCATTTCTCTTCACAATAGATTGGTTTATGTACAGATGATTAAGGAAAGGAACTTCAACTTGGTTGCACTACACCGTTGTTAGGTTTGGTTGTCATTTAATGCGCATGGCTGAAGCAATGCGCAAGGAGGGATGTAGTGTGAGTATTAAATCAAGGTGGATCAACATTTTTTAAAATAGAACTGTCATGCCAAGGTTGAAATCAGCTCAGACTATGGAATGGGACACTCAAAACAAAAAATTAAAATCAGTACAAGCACTAAACAGAATTGGTTAGATGAAGGAATACAAATTAGGCATTATCAATTATAATACATACATATTTGAAACACATAAAATTTTCCGGTCCAATGTTTCCAGAAGCAAGATGAGTACCGTGTATCACTCTGACACAGCTAACTTTGCACGCAATGCTTACGGTTAGATTCATGCTTACATTTACATTTCAAGGGTCCCATAATTGACTTCCATTAAAACAATTAAAAATAGAATTAAAGGAAATATGTTTTTGAACAACTAACTGCTGCACATGAGTTTGTATTTCTACAATAGAAACAAAAAGTTCCAGAACCAGATGCAGACACACCCGGAGCCTACAAACTATGTCCGCCGAGCAAGGAGTAACAGTCACATGAGGAAATCAAATAACAGCAGGATTTTAATCGGTTCTGTTTTGGTTGTCCACCATATAAAAATAAAAAAAATATATATATAATATTCTTTGGATACATTTTCATCATCCTCATCTCATCTTCGTCCGCTTATCCGGGGTCGGGTCGCGGGGGGAGCAGCTCAAGCAGGGGGCCCCAGACATCCCTTTCCCGGGCCACATTGACCAGCTCTGACGGGGGGATCCCGAGGCGTTCCCAGGCCAGTGTTGAGATGTAATCTCTCCACCTAGTCCTGGGTCTTCCCCGAGGTCTCCTCCCCACTGAACGTGCCTGAAACACCTCCCAAGGGAGGCGCCCAGTGGGCATCCTTACCAGATGCCCGAACCACCTCAGCTGACTCCTTTCTAAGTAAAGGAGCAGCGGCTCTAATCCGAGTTCCTCACGGATGGCTGAGCTTCTCACCCTATCCCTAAGGGAGACGCCAGCCACCCTTCTGAGAAAACTCATCTCGGCCGCTTGTACCCGCGATCTCGTCCTTTCGGTCATCACCCAACCCTCATGACCATAGGTGAGGATAGGAACGAAGATCGACCGGTAGATCTTTGCCTTGCGGCTCAGCTCTCTTTTCGTTACAATGGTGTGGTAAATCGAACGCAATACCGCCCCCGCTGCTCAGATTCTCCGGCCAATCTCACGCTCCATAGTACCCTCACTCGCGAACAAGACCCTGAGGTACTTGAACTCCTTCACTTGGGCTAAGGACTCATTTCCTACCCGGAGTAAGCATTCCACCGGTTTCCTGCTAAGAGTCATGGCCTCAGATTTAGCGGTGCTAATCCTCATCCCAGCCGCTTCACACTCGGCCGCCAGCCAATCCAGTGAGTGCTGAAGATCACAGGCCGATGATCAAATGAGGACCACATCATCTGCAAAAAGCAGTGACGAGATCCTCAGACCACCGAACTGCAACCCCTCCCCACCACGATTACGCCTCGATATCCTGTCCATGTATATCACAAACAGGATTGGTGACAAGGCGCAGCCCTGGCGGAGACCAGCACCCACTGAGAACCTAACTGCCGAGGACGCGAACACAGCTCTCGCTTTGGGAGTACAGAGATCGGATGGCCCTGAGGAGAGACCCCCTTACCCCATACTCCCGCAGCACCTCCCACAGTTTCTCCCGGGGGACCCGGTCATACGCCTTCTCCAGATCCACAAAACACTTGTAGACCGGATGGGCATACTCCCAGGCCCCCTCCAGGATCCTTGCGAGAGTGAAGAGCTGGTCCGTAGTTCCACGTCCGGGGCAAAAACCGCATTGTTCCTCTTCAATCTGAGGTTCGACGATCGGCCGAACCCTCCTTTCCAGCACCTTGGAGTAGACTTTACCAGGGAGGCTGAGAAGTGTGATACCCCGCTAATTGGCACACACTCTCTGGTCTCCCTTTTTGAACAGGGGAACCACCACCCCGGTTTGCCACTCCTTTGGCACTGTACCCGACTCCCACGCGATGTTGAATAGGCGTGACAGCCCCTCAACCATGACAGCCCCTCAACACCCAGAGCCTTTAGCATTTCTGGCTGGATCTCATCAATCCCTGGGGCTTTGCCACTGCGGAGATGTTTGACTACCTCAGTGACCTCCACCAGGGAAATTGACGACGAAACACCATCAACCTCGAGCTCTGCCTCCAACATAGAGGGCGTGTTATTCGGATTCAGGAGTTCCTCAAAGTGTTCCTTCCAACGTCCGACGACCTCCTCAGTTGAGGTCAACAGAGTCCCATCCTTACTGTACACAGCTTGGATGGTTCCCTGTTTCCCCCTCCTGAGGTGCCCCCTCCTTAAGTGTTTCTGGAAGACTATCGTCTTCCAGAAACACTTTGGTGCCGACCGAAAGTCCTTCTCCATGGCCTCTCCGAACTTCTCCCACACCCGCTGCTTAGCCTCCGACACGGCAGCAGCTGCAGCCCTTCGAGCCTGTCGGTACCATGCAACTGAGTCAGGAGTCCTCCAGGATATCATACCACAGAAGGCCTCCTTCTTCAATCGGACGGCTTCCCTCCATTCAGGGTCTCCAAGAAGGCAGAGTACCCTGAACTGCTGTTTGGTGCATACGCACAAACAACAGTCAGAGTTTTCCCCCCTACAACCCTTAGGCGCAGGGAGGCGACCCTCTCGTCTACCGGGGTAAACTCCAACACCGCGGCGCTCAGCCGGGGATTCATGAGTATCCCCACACCCGCCCGGCGCCTCACGCCCTCGGCAACTCCGGAGAAGAATAGAGTCCAACCCCTATCCAGGAGTACGGTACCAGAGCTGAGACTGTGCGTAGAGGTAAGCCCCACCAGATCTAACTGATAGCGCTCCACCTCCCTCACAAGCTCCGGTTCCTTTCCCCACAGCGAGGTGACGTTCCACGTCCCCAGAGCCAGCTTCTGCCGCCCGGGTCTGGTCCGTCGAGACCCCTGACCTTCGCTGCCACCCATGTGGCTGCGCACCCGACCCCAACGGATCTTCCCACAGGTGGTGGGCCCATGGGATGAAGAGAGGGGGGGTGCCACGTAGTTTGTTCGGGCTGTGCCCGACCGGGCTCCGTGGCAAACCCGGCCACCAGGCGCTCGCCATCGAGCCCTCCGTCTGGGCCTGGCTCCAGACGGGGGCCCCGGGCTTCCTCCGGGCCGGGTCACATCTCCTCTTCTTATGTTATTCATTGGAGTTTTTGAACCATTCTTAGTCTGGCCCCTCACCTGAGACCACTCTGCCATGAGAGACCCTACCAGGAGCACAAGGCTCCAGACAACACAGCCCTCAGGTTCACAGGGACACGCAAACCTCTCCACCACGGTAAGGTGACGGTTCCAGGAGAGGATAAATTACATATATCATAATCAGCAACAGTTCGTTCAGTTTTCCACGGATAAGGTTAAAGGAATATAAGGTATGGATACGTTATTGACAGAGCAAGGGGTGTATGCGATGATAGGCACAACATGTTGTATGTTGTACTTTTATCCCCAATAACACAGCTCTGGCTGGGTTGGTGACCAGGGCGCTGGCATGATTACAATCCCTCAGGTTCGAATTGGCAGAGAACTCCGGCATTAATGACCCTTTCACAGGATGCATGGAGAATATGTTTGGGAGGTGGAAAGGCATGATCCAGTCAGTGCCCGTCACGGGAATAATGGCGTTAATTGTTGCCGGCTGCCGTTGTATCCCCTGCGCACGAGGGCTACTGCATCAGCTGATCACCACAGCAGTGGGCGCTACAGAAGCGCCAAGTGCCATTCAGGCTTACATGGGGATCAGATATGATCCGATGAAAAGTGAACGATACATCACCTGAGGGGCCCGACCCTATCCAGCTGTAATATGTAGAATAGTCAACACCTATACTATTCTAGTAGAAGCGCCTGTATATAAGATAATCAATATCCCGGATTTACTTGAATAACTAATTTTTAAACAACCATACCAGGCTATGTTTGTTATTGTGCAGTGTTGCTTGGTTGCGAGTGCAACCCGTTATTTCTGAATCGCTGCATTGATAATGGTACTGTTGATTTTCTTTGAGAAAGTTGTTTTCATGTTTCCTGTTGCTGACGCCTGAAGGAGGCTCCCATGATGTGAAAGTAACCTCTCTGTGAGCTGAGCCCTTGACAAGCAGGGACGAATCTTGGGTTCATGAATTACAGGCCCCGACGGCGACAGAAGAAACAATGGCTGTGATTATAACAATGTCCAAAACCACCCACATGCAACAGTGCACCAATCAACACATTCTCACTCCGAGCGTGTCGATTTCTGACGAACGGTCAGTGACTTTGGCTTCCGTTTCTGACGCAAAAGGGTACCCTTGTGCTTCTTTTTTCGACGCATGGGGTTTTCAACTCCTTACAATGTAAAGACTTCACGAGGGAGCCGATGGCTGCACACAGAGACGCTATGAGCATTCATCCCATTGGCAAACGGAGGACCTTGCGCTTCCTTTTTCGACGCAGGGGGTTTTCCACTCATTACAATGTAATCCCTCCACGGCAACATATGAAGATATGAGCATTCATCCCATTGGCTAACTGCAGAGCCGATGGCTGCACATAGAGACGCTATGAGCATTCATCCCATTGGCTAACGCAGGACCATGTGCTTCTTTTTTCGACGCAGGGGGTTTTCCACTCATTGCAATGTAATCCCTCCACGGCAATGTATGAAGCTATGAGCATTCATTCATCCCATTGGCTAACGGAAGACCCAATGTCTGCACATTAACGGCGATTTTACAGTGAAATCTGTGACATTCCTCAACACAACTACACCAACGTGTCCTTGTTAATTACAAAACATGTATGGGTTAAGTTTATGGGCATCAGTTGTCCTGTTTTGTGCTTTGATTGAGAGAAACAATCGTTTTTTTGATCAGTGCTGGGTAGCTGAGGTCGTTGCTACAGAGACCAAGACAGACAGAGCAACCCTTTCTCATCAAAATTACGTTCCCAGAGAACTATTCGGCATCCTCAATTACGTTTGTCTAAAAACGTATTTTGTCCGTGATTACGTTATATTGAACATGAACATAGTGCCGGAGGAAAAAGGAGGACGTAGGCAACTTAATTATAACCGTTTAATCCAATAAAACAGATCAGAACAATTAGTCACAGTGCATGGCTAGATCTCGCGTGCAACCGCCTGACGCGTCCCACTAGCCCCCGTGACTCCTGACCAGTTCCCTCCCACTCGATCAGTAAGAGGGGAACACAAACCCATAATGTAGTCACTACAATATCGTAAATACAAATTCGTTCTCAGCCCATTTTTGCCATTTATTTACCGTGTTACTATAGCAGAATAAAGAATAAATTCATGCATTATCATTCAACTTGAACATGTGTTTTTACAGTATAGAGTGGTGGAGGGATGACGTGTGTTGGCCAACCCGGAAGTGAGCGTCGCCCTCGGTTCCGTTCCCTTGACAAAAAGCCAACAGGTTTTTCCATTGGATTTTGGATTATTGCAGAAAAATTTGCATCTTTGAAGCCGCTCCTCAAAAACTGAAAATAAATAAATAAATAAAAATAACCGTGCTTCTAAGAACGAAATGTAAACTAATGCATTCTGAATGGGAGTGTTTCTCCGATTTTTCCATGCTACACAGAACGAAATGTAAACCCATGCAAATAAAGACTTCATGGTCCTAATAATTTAAACATCATTAATCTCCGGATTAATCTCCTGAGTGTGTAGGGTGGTATTCTATTTTTTTCAACGGGGCTGCATCCAGTCACTTGACCGTCATGGTTGCTATGGTGGTTGCTATCGACCGCCCCCTCTAATCCTTAAACCACGCGGCAAAGGAGCTGCTGTCAATTGTGTTGTTTTTGTCATAAACTAGGGTCAGATGGTTAAAAAATAGACAGATATTCCAAGGTATCCTTAAAGGCAGCTTGGATGTTTTTATTTTCTGCAGTTTAGACTTCTTCTATGACCTATTTTTGAAAGCAAAACACCAAGCTCATTGATTTAACGAGGCAGGGTTATTTGAAACAATTTATTAAATAAATATTTGTGAGAGGTCATTCCTTCTCCTGAGTTTGCTTCCTATTTATGTCTAGTGTACAGTGTACACTAGACATTAGGGGTGTACACTGTACACCCCTACTGTCCACAATCATTTCCCCCCCCCCCCTCCCCATATGGATTTGGAGGATTGTTGCCACGTCCCAGTGGTGGAGGTATCATATATATGAAAGAGGGCATTCAATTATACTACAATGATCAATTAGGAGGCCGAAGCCCTAAAGGAAGTGATGCAATAGGTGACTGAGTCGAGAAAATTTAAGTAAGCTGTACTTTGGGGTCTCTTATATATCAAAGGGGGTCTCAAAGGACGCATACGCTTCAACCTGTGTCTCCAGCCCTACAGGAAATGACTCAGCAAGGGCTCCATCTCGTTGCACCTCACCCAGCGGCTCGCTTGCAAGATTTTGGCCTGAAGTTCTTCCCAGACCTACACCGTAGCCATCCAACATGCATATCTGAGAATCAGGCCTCTCTTTAATAATGACAAAAAGTTACGAGAGAAACACACATTAACTTTTTGTTATCTCATAAGCGGCGTGGTGCCGGCTCCTTTTGACCTTTTGACCCCAGACTTCTGGAGGAATTGCTGAATCAATTCATTAGTCAATCAGAAGTATGTAAATATCTTCCCGGTGGCGTAAGAGGGCGAACAAGATGTCCTTCAACATCTACGCTTCCAGGCGATTGCAACGGTGACACACATGAGCATATTCGAACATGTTTAATGGTAGTAATTAGCTGTCGAAATTGGAGGCCTTAATCAATAATGAGCAGCTATTGATTTGCTTCCCGACAGAAATTTGTGACAAATGACATGTTATTTAGCATCTACACGTAGAGCTGAGTCCAATGACACCAAGCATGACACTCTAGCAAATGGTCGATCTTGATCTCATTGGACTCAGCTTAACGTGTAGATGCTAAATAACATGTAATTTGTCAAAAATCTCCATCGGGAAACAAATCTATAGCTGGTCATTAATGATAATGGCCTCCAAAATCGACAGCTAATTACTACCCCGAAACATATTCAAATATGATTATGTGTGGGACTGTTGCAATCGCCTCAAAACGTAGATGTCAAAGGACACCTTGTTTGCCCCGTTACGCCACCGGGAAGATATTTTCATACTTCTAATGGATTGATTCATATTTTAAGGTTCTCGGAGTGAGACTTTAAGTGGCTGCAGCAGAAGTGTTGAGACGAAATATGATATCAAGACATTTATAGAATATTCCCATTCACATTATGATTCTTCGTCATAACTATCCGACCAAACATCCTTCACATTCACCGAGCGAAGATTATGAAAGTCCAGGCCCCCCCTTCCTGGACTCGGGGTCCGACTAGGCCATGTTTCGGTGTTGGGGTCCCAGTTAGGCCCTAGAATAAGGTATTCAAATTTCAGGGCGGTAGGACCTTCCTATCTCCAAAACTGTTTTTCCACCACATTCTGAACCATTAGGTCTTGCAGGCAACACTTCTGAGGGGCTTTGTCCAAATGACAGTCCATTTGGGAAAAAAAAAATTCTCTAAGGGCTAGAACTCCAAATCTCGGATATGTCGTTCTCGGGGCCCCGGGAAACGTGTGTAAACATTTTAGGCCTGAAGAACGAAATTCCATTAAATAATCCTTCTTCCAGCGATTCCAGAAGTTTGTACTCAACCTTTGCCGATATTGTAATCTCTTGTTGAGCTGGGTGGCAGTCGTTTTCTCCGAACTGGAATTGCGTAGGCCTAACGGATAGGGAGGAAGGGTAGTAATCCATTGTCCGGTCAGAAAATGAGCCGGTGTGAGGGGCGAAGGTTCACTGCTGTCCGTGTGCAGGTAGGACAGAGGGCGGGAATTGATCACAGCCTCCACTTCGCAGATCAGTGTTTGGAGTTCCTCAAACTTGAGATAGGATCTCCCCATTATTTTCCTTAGGCACGTCTTAACTGATCTCACCAAGCGTTCCCACATGCCACCCCACCAGGCGGCTCGCTCCACGATGTACTTCCATACAATCCTCTTGTCTGCAAACAATTCCTGTATTTCTTTTCCCTTCATTAATGTCCACAGGAATTTCAGATCCTTTTCAGCTTTCTTAAAGATCTTGGCGTTATCAGAATAAATGACACTACAGATGCCGCGTCTGGCAATAAACCTCTTAAGGGCAAGCAGGAATGCGTCAGTAGTCAAATCAGAAACAAGTTCTCAGTGCACAGCTCGAGTTACGGCGCATGTAAATAAAGCAATGTAGGCCTTCTTGTTGTCTGGTTTCACATAAATTGGACCAGCAAAGTCAACGCCAGTAATTTCAAATGCTTGGGCCTCTTTAATGCGGTCTTTTGGTAACGGTGCACTGATCTGTTGGCCTGCTTTTACGCGTGCGCGTCTGCAGATTAAACAACGCTTGACACAACTCTTGGTCATCTGCCTGGATTTCAGAATCCAGTATGTTTCTCTCAATTGGTTCAGAGTGGCTTGTAGACCTGAATGCATCACATCCTCATGTGCTTTTCGGATCAAAAGTTCAGAAAATGCGTCATTACCTGGCAAGATGTACGGATGCTTCTGGGTAAAAGACCAGTTTGTTTCCTGCAATATCCCTCCTATGCGCAGAAGTCCACATTCATCCAGGAATGGTTTCAGTGAAATGATCTTCGAATGTCTATCCACATTGGCATTTTTCAACAGCCCGTTCAGTTCCTTTGGGAAACTATCACTTTGAGTTTGTTTGATCCAGTACTGTTCTGCCTGCTGAATCTCCTCTGCGCACAGTTGTCCATTGCGTTTTTCCTTTGTCCGTGCGTGATTCTCAAAACTCTGTTGAGTCCGCTGTACCTGTTCAATTCAAACAGCGGTGAAACTGTACAGTCTGATTCAGTCTTGGTGATTGTGTGCTGAACGACATACTCCATCACATCATCATTTTCGTTCATCAATTGAGGTTCGGTTTCGTGCGTCTGTGCGCCGTCTTTCAGCCACAGTCCAGAATTGTATTTCAGTGTCCTTCATATTCAGATTGTTCGCTATGAATTTTCCAAGTCTTCACAATAAGCGCTCCCATTAATTCTAATCTGGGTAGTGTCATTTTCTTTAGTGGAGCGACTTTAGTTTTAGACGCGATCAGACTGGTTGTGCACTCTCCATTACGTTTTACGCATCGCAGATAGGCCGCGGCGCAGTAGGCCTTCTCACTGGCATCTGTAAATACATGAATCTCACGCTCAACTGTTGTATTTACACTTGTTTCACATTTCTTTTCGATAGCATTATCATCATCATAACGACGTGTGATAGTTATCTTTTTCAAGTAGGGTATCTCTGAGCACCATTGATGCCAGGTTTGCGCGAGATCAATTGGAAGATCTTCATCCCAAGAAATTCCTCTCTCCCACATTTCTTGAAATAGACATTTGACTCGAATGGTAAAAGGAGACAAAAATCCAATGGGATCGAAAATGCGCGCAGCTGCCTGTAGAACTCCTCGTTTAGTGTCTCTTTTGTTCTGCAGAAAGTTAATCAATTCGTTAGTTTCAAACAGGAATTCGTCAGTGTCTCTGTTCCATGTTAGACCAAGAACTTTGAGTGGATTTGGGCCTTTGATTTCCACTATTTCTTCATTATTTCGTTGTTTCCATTCGTTTTGCAACTCAGAGGAATTTGTGTTCCATTTGCATAGTTTCATACCTGCACTTGACATTATTTCTTTGGCTCTCTGATACAATTTGAGTGCATTTTCCTCATTATCTGCTCCTGTTATTAAATCATCCACGTACAGACATTCGTCCAGCACTTTGACTTCTTCGGGATATTTCTCTTCATATTTCTTCAGGTGGTGTCTGATAGTTGCAGCCAGTAGAAAGGGGCTTGCTGTTGCACCAAATGGCACACGCGTCATTCTCATAATCGCTAATTTAAGATCCTCAAAGGGGGCGGGTCTCTCTTTGAACCACAATAATCTAAGCACATCCCTGTCACTTTCATTCAGGCCAATTTGTAGAAAGGCTTTCGTTATGTCTGCCATCATAGCAACTCTGTGCTGCCTGAATTTTATCAATATGCTTAGCAAGTCGGGGTTCAGATTCGGTCAGGTAAAGAGACATTCGTTAAGTGAGCGGCTTTCTCTCTCATGGGATGATCAAACACAATTCGCAACTTCGTTGTAATCCTACTTTCTTTGATTATTGGATGATGAGGCATATAATACACTGGATTTTCTGTCTCAACATTAGTCACATCTTCGATAATTCCCTCAGCCTGATATTCTTGGTGACTTGATCATATTGCTCATACAACTCGTCGTTATTATTGAAACGTTTTAAAAGGCCATTCAAACGATTTCTAGCAGTACTGTAATTAGTAGCCAAATTCATATTCTCTTCTCGCCAAGGCAAACTGACTTCATATCTATCTTGTTGGTATTTTACTGACTGCTCGAACTTCCATAGCGCGTCTGTCTCTGGGTTATGTTTGAAGTCCATGATCCCCAACGATTCGGTTTCCCAGAAACTGCGCAGTTGGTCAGTCAGTGCTTGTTCTTCTCCGACGCTGATATGTAGAGCATTTACGCCCACTGTTTCAGTTGTTACGTTCATTACCGGGATGGACACAGTTCCTTGGATCAACCATCCGAATTTACTCTCTACAGCCATTGTCCATTGTCCAGTCTTTCTGTGCGTCCTGACACAATGTTCCAATAGTAGTCCCCTCCGATGAGAATTCCAAGGCCTTCCTGTTCCATGCCTCTCACAGGGTGATCCGCGACTTGCAGGCCCTTTTCTTAAAGAGAGCGTCTGATTTCTTCGGTGGCCGTTTTAATGTTAGATGAACATACACTTGGGGTTTCTAATAATTCAACTTCAACAGACACATTCGTTTTAAGATTTCTCAGACTAGCCTTAACCTTTCTGGCTATCATTCTTTTGGCATTTACTGAACCAAATACGTGTAGCTTAATTATTTCTGTACCTACTACTGGTAGGTTCAAAGCTTGAGAAATATCTTCACGGATAAAGCTACGTTGACTTCCCCCATCTAATAAGCATTTAGCAATTTGGCTTTGTCCTGGCGCATCTACCCAAATGGTTGCAGTTTGTAAAAGGACTGCTTTACCATTACAATCACCTGGTGAAACTGAACATTGCGTTTGAGCAGTGTCTACCTCTGTTTTAGTCATGGTCTCTCTTTTCTGGGTTGACTGTTGGTTACAAATTGCTTTATGATGTCGTCTGCCACACTGTGCACATTCAATACCGTGCGCCCTACAGTTACGCGCAATGTGTCTGGGGCCTAGACATACAAAACACCTGCCTAATCGTCTCAGCTTTTCTCTCCTAATATCCCCTGTGGATTCGTTACAGTCAGGGGATCTGTGATCAGGTTCAGGCGCGGTCTTTGCATAGAGGCGTTGCTAGGCAACGGCCTTGGGCCCCTCCAACTGTAGGGGCCACTCCTGACTGGGAGCTGCAAACTTCCCATAGGCCTACAGCTGGTAATTGGGGCCCTTTGGACAGTAATTCACAGATAAATGTTGATTTTTTTCTTAATTGGTGATTTTTGTATGTTTAAATTGGAAAGAAGAACAACAGAATAAATTACAAAGAAATACCGATTACGTGCACACCCCCTCTCTTTCGCGTTAAAATGGAATATTCCATCCATGCAGTTGTTGTGACTCGTGAGCAAAGACGTGAACTTAGCAACATTAGCAACATGAAGTGCCACTACCCAAGTGGCGCTACAAAAAGAAAAAAGAAGGAAGAGGCTAAACTAAAAACAACTGCTCTCCCAAAATTAACAAGCTTTTTTAGCGTGACAACACCACCGGACACGAATGTTGTGGTGGAGGGGGAGGGGGGGGAGGAGGTGCCGCCGGGCCCGGCTGTTGATGCAGCAGGAGGAGGAGGAGAGGAGCTAAAAGCATCGTGCACTGATGACAAAGATGACGAAAATGCCGTGGAGGATGCGGTGAGTAGGCCTACTGCTGCCGTTTCTGATTCTGACCACCCAGAAGAAAGTGATGCGCTAAGTGAGCTCTTTATCTTTATCTCTTTATCATTAAGTTCAGTTACAAATGCTCTGTCACACTGCTTTACTTTTTTACATTTATTTATTTTTTGGCATTCAGATGTATATTTTATTTAAAGATATGTTTATTGATTGCACATATAAAAAATACAGTTAGCACTGAAAGCTTCAATTTCCTTTTAAAACTATTTTTGTTAAATAAATATTTTGCGTTTTGACATACGATGGTGTGATATCTGAAAACGTATTTCTCGCATATGAATGTTGAGGGCCCCACTAGCTAAATTTGCCTTGAGCCCCCAAATTGCTAAGTCCGCCACTGATCAGGTTTACCACAAAATAAGCAGTCACTGTCATTCGGACTCCACGTGTGGAATGCTGCGGCTGAGGAGGCCATGGTTCCGAAGTCGGGCCTTCTCGTCCTGCGCTCTGGCGTGCGTTCCTTTTCCGTGCCAGCATTCCTCCATTCGTTCTGAGACACTTCTTTCTTCTGAGTGAGATTCATAGTTCTTTCTCTGCTCTCCACCTCTGATTTCAGAAAGTCCATCAACTCTTTTGCTTTGAGAACATTATCAGCTTCTGATCTTGTAAATTCGAGAGCAATGTCCTCTGGGATCATTTTCAACAAGATTGGACATAATAAACTTCCATATGTGTCCGCTACAACACCTAGTGCGTCAAGGCTACGCACCTGTATCTCACAATCATCATAAAGTTTGCGCAAAGCGCTTACATCATTGGATCGTTTTACGGGAGTCATGTTCAGTAATTTATTCATATGGGCATTAATCACTAAATCTTTACGGCCAAATCGTTTGAGTACATCAATAGCAATGTCGTAATTAATACCAGACTGTCACGTCCGTGCAGGGTCGCCAGTCCTCTAGAGGGCGACGCTCACTCTAGAGCAGGGGTGTCAAACTCATTTTAGCTCAGGGGCCACATGGAGGATAATCTATTCCCAAGTGGGCCGGACCGGTAAAAATATGGCATAATTATGTAAAATTAAACATGCTGTGAGCACACCAAACACAGGTTTCCCATTTACTTCCGTGAATAAAAAGGACGATGACCATTTTTCTTGGAAAACTCTGCACTCTGTGTCCACTTTTCGTCTTTTTGACAGAGACATTTTGGGGCAATGAGAGTGCCAAAGCGCATAATGTTGAAAGTGTAAGGCAGAACGACAAGGTAGCTCCGGGCTAGCTGCACTACCTGTTTATACTTGCTCCCTGCTCAGCCCCGGTATAAAGTTTGCTTGCTTAACATAATTGCTATTGCGACTTCTAGTGGACACATTAAGAAGTTTCCTTCATTGAAAAATGAATCATTTTACGTTACATTCCAAAGCGACTTCCAGTTACACACAATTGTCCAGTAGTTCAATGTACAACAAATTAATCAGTGCCAGTCAATGCAATCCATGTAATGATAGGAATGATTTTTATAAAAAAATATATAATTTTTCTTATAATTATTATTTATTTTTTTTACAATACTGTACTTCACAAAATCATCTCGCGGGCCGGATTAAACCCGTTCGCGGGCCTAATCCGGCCCGCGGGCCGTACGTTTGACACCCCTGCTCTAGAGCATCCATCATCAACCATTTCCTTTACACTGGGCTCCACTTCCACTTACAATACTACTTCCTATTTAAGCACTGGGTGTTTGTTCCCTCTTCACTCTGTCATGGAGTTTCGTGAGTACCGTTTCCCTTAGTTTCCTCCTCTCCCATGAGGACTTGTTTGTGCGCCTTTGCATATTCTATGGAATGCTAGTCAATCGCGATTAGCATCAGCTAACTAGCTTAGCATCACTATTGACATTTGCTAACATTATATCGCTGCCTATGTGGATTTAACTTTCCTGTGGATTATACCTTCTTTGGATTACCCTTGTGTGGACTACTTTTCTTTTGGACAAGCCGTTCTATTGTGGAACCGTACCTTTTGTTTATTGACGCTGCTAAGCTACAAACTGTGCTAACCTAGCTGTGGTCGCTACCGTGTGGGTCTGGCTAGCTAGCCAGCTTTGTGGACTTTAATAAACCTCACTGTTGCACCTGACCTGCCATCTGCGTGTGTGCCTGAAAACCCCGGCCTGATACAGACAACGCGAGGCCTGCTACTGCACTCGCTGCGGTACCAGTCAGGAACTACTTTAAATAACTGAATTTGTCGGTTTTGCTCAAACGTTCATTATCATATATGGTCGTTTCGTATTGACTCCAAAATCCTTGCCACTCACAAATCTCCCCAGAA
The DNA here is from genome assembly GCF_031168955.1 of Gadus macrocephalus. Classification (NCBI taxonomy): domain Eukaryota; kingdom Metazoa; phylum Chordata; class Actinopteri; order Gadiformes; family Gadidae; genus Gadus; species Gadus macrocephalus. Next base: position 15,357,800 of record NC_082398.1, read on the forward strand.
AACTTCTGAATTACTAATTTGCAGAGGTGGGGGTAAGTCATTCATGTGCAAGTCACAAGCAAGTCTCAAGTCATAACCTTCAAGTCTCAAGCAAGTCCCAAGTCACTGTGGTGAGAATCAAGCAAGTCACAAGTCAAGTCATTGCTCAGGTCAAGCAAGTCACAAGTCAAGTCATACAAAAATCTGATGATCTAACCCAGTTTCCACATTTAAAAATCGGTAAAGAGAGTGGTTCATAAGTTGAGTTTTATTTCAACATTAACAATAACAATGTCTTAACAATAACTCAAACTATTCAAAACATTCCAAAACCATTATGTGCATAGTTTGAAAATGTTTTTTATGATCATTACCTCCAACCTATGAACAGAATCAAATATAACCTCTAGGTAGCTGTATACGACAACAGTTCAAGTCAATCACTCAATCTCCTTACATGTTGTAGAATATTATTTGCAACACATGGCATCAGACATGAAAAAAAAGAATATTTCAAAAGTAATATCACATACACATACTGTAGGAAGGGGAAATAGTAATACACAAGCCTGAAAGCTGGTAGCAATCTTGCTGCCTCGCAACATCGACTTACAATGCATTGCATTTGCAAAAAAAATAATTTGACAGTACTTTGTCACTGAGTTCTGAATGATGCGGTCACATTATCACCCCACCATGGCTGAACACGCGTTCAAGAGGTGCACTTGATGCAGGGACTGCTATAACTCGTACCTCCACCTTGAACAAAAAGACACTTAAAACCACTGAGTTAGAAGTAGCCTACTGACATGAAAATTAAACAAGTTAATCATCTGTGGAACGGGCAGGGCTCGAAAAACTCCAGCCAATGATTTTCAGAAACACCGAGTGGCATTGGACAGTAAGTACGTCAATCAAACGGTCGTACTGCACTCCCCCCCCCACCCCCCCGCGCGTGACCTCTTCGTGCACGTGCACGTACTCAAAGCTCGTGCCAGAGCAAGCTTCTGTTTGTTGTTATCCTGCGGTAGCTACTGGAGCTAGTTTACTTGCTAATCCACATTTGGACCTAGCGCTAGAATACAACCCTAAACTCCAACCTAGCTAGCCTGCCCTGGCCCACTCTCGCGCATCTGTGTTCGCGCTCTTGTGTGATTGCGCGTCCATGTACTTGAAATGGGTGGAGTCAGAGTCAGCGTTGAAGGAGTGGGGGTAGGACCATTTGAGTTGCGTCTTTTCAAAATCTCCTGGCGTATCGCAAATCACATATCCAACCTATAATCTAACTTTAGAAAAGTCATTTCGAGTCATCTGTCTCAAGTCTAAGTCAAGTCTCAAGTCATGAAGACCAAGTCAAAGTCAAGTCGAGTCTTTTATCAGTGTTAGTCAAGCAAGTCTCAAGTCCTCAAATTTGCGACTCGAGTCTGACTCGAGTCAAGTCATGTGACTCGAGTCCCCCATGTCTGCTAATTTGGGAAGTTTGACTGTGTTCATTCTTGGAGGCCCAGATCCAGACCTATTTTCACTCTGTCTGGACTGGCCGTCTTCTTCTTCCATGCGCAACACACGTTTTATTCTTGTTCTCCGCACACTAATTGTATCCATATATTCCATTGCTGTCGTCATCTCATCTTCCAAATCCTCTTCTTCCGTTTCTACTTCCACATCTCTATCATATTCTTTGAGGATCAGTTCCTTTTCCATCAGCTGTTCAAGCAATTCCTCCAGCTTCTTAAGGCATGGTTCTTCTTCACCTAATGCATCGTCTATCTTCCGGGTGAGTTTTGTAGTTGAGGTACGGACAACTCCCCGCTTTATCTTCAAACGCTTGAGATCCATGACTTATGTTCGGTTTTCCCACGCAGCTTCTTGCAAACAATTCTTCTATCGGGTCAGTCTTCTCCTTCTTTGATCTTCATGGATTTCATCTAAATGTCCCTGGTTTCGGCACCATTTTGTAAGATCAGGAGAAGAATTCACGTGAGACGAGTTTCTTGCGCTTGTAGGGTATTTATTTCCCTAAGTTTTACAATTCTTAAATTGTGCGGGGAAAGGGAACTGGGACAAAGGCAGCATGGAGTCCTGTCGTGCGCGCTACCGCGTTGCGTGTCCGTGGTTCCTTTTAACAAGGGAATCCCCGATTGGCCACGCCCCCTTCGATAGATTGGTTCCGTGTGTCACACGAATTGGCTGGCATGACGTCACTTTTGGTGGATCAAATTGAGCTGGAAATACAATCGTTAGTGACATGCAATATGGCCACAACACCACCAAGGCAAATGCCGTTTCAGTATTATGGAAACTCGTGGTGGTTTATCTCCAATATGGAGTTTTTTCCACTCGGCTGGTGTTGTTGATAATTTATCCTACTTTGACTATGTTTTCGGTGTTGTAAATGGTGTTTATGATTTAAAATATTATTGTATGGTCATCTGAGATGACCAAGGAGGGATTGTTACGTATTTTAAGAACCTGAGCTGCCCCCACATAGCCCCTAGGAAGCAGGACCAAACATATAAGCCGTAAATACTATACATAGCCACAAGGGGAGCAGGACCTTACTGAAGGCTGCAATAGCTGCTCCATCCACAGAAGGCAGCACCACAGACAAGTGAGGAAGCCGAGGGTAATACGTCACACCGGCTCCGCCCACTTTACACAGGCCACGTGGATCTGACCATAATAGTCAGCTGTGAGCTCAAACTCGAGATGGTAGATGAGAGAAGCAAAGTGTATGCGCGAGGTGCACAAGCAATCCGTATGCATCGCATGCGCATGTAGGCTATGCATCCGCCCTTAAAATAGCATCTGAACAACGCGCCACTGACTTTAAACCAGGTATTTCCTGGTCAGTAGCGCAATGGTATTCAGCAACGGCAAAATAGCGTTTGCGCCAGAACACGCCTCCTCCTTCCGCCGAACCGCCCCTTGGGGCGCATGATCAATCCCTAATTTACCAGCGAGTGGCGCTGGTGGGAAAAGAACGCTCTGCGCCAGTTGTAAACTAGCAACGACACATGCGCCAGTGACTAAGTCACTTGCGCCGGATGCAAGATAGGGCCCCTTGACTCTGGGGGTGCCGAGCCGATGACTTATTGTGTCGGATCTTCAACAAGCGCAATATTTGAGAGAACGTTTTGGATGTGAAATTTGTACCACGATCCGACTATCACTGTAGGCAATCCGAATATGGAAATGAATTGGGACAGCGCTTTAACGACTGGCTTGACCTTGATTGAACGCAGAGCATATGATGCGGGGTAACGGGTTGTTTGACACATCACTGTCAGCAGATAAATACAACCCGATTTCGAGCGAGGCAGCGGTCCGACACAGTCAATCACAAGATGATCAAAAGGTTTAGGTGTAGAGTTATCGGCCTTAGAGGCACGGGCTTAATCGCCTGGTTCGGCTTACCAGTTAATTGACACACATGACAGGTCTTCACGTGTGAAGCGATGTCTCGTTTAACTCGAGGCCAATAACAGTAGCGCAGGATTCGGTCATACGTCTTTTTAACCCCCATATGACCCGCATCATCATGGGCCGTTTCCAACACTACTTTGCGCAGTGAAGATGGCACTACCAACTGCCAGTCATATACTCCTGGCAGTCCGCTGCGTGCTGGACATCTGCGCATTAGGACATCCTCTCTAACCACATAACCATGTACGGTATCGCTGTCCTTCACTCTAGCGTATAGAGACTGTAACGAAGTGTCAGATCGTTGCGCATCGATCAGCTGTTCTCTCGGGATCGAATCAGGCAAACCAGGCAACGGTGGCAGCGCAGAACTGTCGCCATCACCTGTTTTGGCAGAGCGTGTCACAGCAGCCACTGGGTGCACACAGGGGGTCTCACACCCCTCAAAGAGAGATCCTAGGTTAAGGTGCGAACACACCAAGCGCGTACCTCGCGTACCATGTACGTGCGTAACGCAGCGAAAATGTTGCTTGACCATTTTGTGTAAAAAATGGTCAGATACGAGCGTACGCATACGCGCGTAGATGAGACCGTCCAAAACTCCCCCCCCCCCCCCAGCCTGTGGCTGCGCTGGATTAAGGAGTCCGAGGAAGGAAACCCAAACGCCGCCGTGTTTGGATGGATGATAGAGCTTGGATCGGGTTAGATTAAATAATCTCGGATATAAATAACAATAATCGGGTTAAATAACTTCACATGGTGTGTCTGGTGTGTTTCCAGCATTCGTAGTGTTGATCAGCAGAGAAATAGTCCGCCAAGACGTTGAGGTTGCTTAGCAATCAGAGACTCTGTCCATGCAAGTGAACGGAGCGTTCACTCTTCGTCATAACTATCAAACCAAACATCCTTCACATTCACCGAGCGAACATTATGAGAGTAAAATGCACATTTCTCGCTAGAAATGTTTCCATAAACGCATTTAATGGCGTAACTATGTTACTATTTCCACTCAGAATAAAGAAAGTTGCCGGCCGTGGCTGCCATGGACATGGCTGCTCTGGAGTCCGAGGTAGGAAACCCAAACGTCGCCGTGTTTGGGTGATAGAGTTTAGATCGGGTTAGATTAAATAATCTCGGATATAAATAACAATAATCGGGTTAAATAACTTCACATGGTGTGTCTGGTGTGTTTCCAGCATTCGTAGTGTTGATCAGCAGAGAAATAGTCCGCCAAGACGTTGAGGTTGCTTAGCAATCAGAGACTCTGTCCATGCAAGTGAACGGAGCGTTCACTCGTCATAACTATCAAACCAAACATCCTTCACATTCACCGAGCGAACATTATGAGAGTAAAATGCACATTTCTCGCTAGAAATGTTTCCATAAACGCATTTAATGGCGTAACTATGTTACTATTTCCACTCAGAATAAAGAAAGTTGCCGGCCGTGGCTGCCATGGACATGGCTGCTCTGGAGTCCGAGGTAGAAAACCCAAACGTCGCCGTGTTTGGGTGATAGAGTTTAGATCGGGTTAGATTAAATAATCTCGGATATAAATAACAATAATCGGGTTAAATAACTTCACATGGTGTGTCTGGTGTGTCTCCAGCATTCGTAGTGTTGATCAGCAGATATATAGTCCGCCAAGACGTTGAGGTTGCTTAGTAACCAGAGACTCTGTCCATGCAAGTGAACGGAGCGTTCCCTCTTCGTCATAACTATCAAACCAAACATCCTTCACATTCACCGAGCGAACATTATGAAAGTAAAATGCACATTTCTCGCTAAAAATGTTTCCATAAAAGCATTTAATGGCGTAACTATGTTACTATTTCCACACAGAATAAAGAAAGATGTCGGCCGTATGCTTCTGTCCAAGCTCACTACTCTCTGCCAGTGACGTCGGGTCAAGCTCAACGCTGATTGGCTATTGCGGCGCGTATGAGTGTAAAAAGTTCAATTTTTTGAACTCCTCGCGTACATGTACGCGCGTATATGTATGCGCGTATATGTACGCGCCTCATACGCCCCTACAGCGAGTAAAATGTTGCTTGGTACGCATGATACGCACCTCATACGCGCGTACACCAATGCTTCCCTATGGAAAAATTGTCGATTTTATACGCGTGGTACGCAGGTGACGCGTTTGGTGTGGCCGTACCTTTAGACTTATCAACGCTAGGCGGTGCATTGGCCCATACTCTGGACTTGGCCAGTCCGTTACCAAGAATCATGGCGGCGCCCTGTAACGGGAGCGCCGGACGTACGCCAACAGCCACCTCACCTTGGACCAAGTCGGAGTCTATATACACTCTATGCAGGGGCACAGACAAAACATTTAGGTTAATTCCACGCACTAAAACAGACTGGCCAGTGTCGGAAGCAGGCGAGAACGGCAACGCTGATTGCAAGATAAATGATTCGACCGAACCAGTATCTCTGAGTATCTTAATCGGCACTTTCTCTCCATCAGCGCCTAGTGAAACAGAGCCATCTGAAATAAAGGGAAAAACTCACTTCGAATTCAGGCTTGTTCACGTTAATCGGTTGACTAGGGAGAGATATGGCCAAAGCAGATCCTTGTGCTGCGCCTTTAGTCTGAGTAGCGGTACCAAATTTAGCCTTGTATTTTTGTTCATTCTCCTTTTTCTTTTTCAACGCCTCACATTGCCATTTCGTATGCCCTACGCCTAGGCAGAAGTGGCACGTTACGTTATGCTCTATTTTATTTTGAGTGCGCTTAGCACGAAATCCTGAATCACCAGAAGCAGAGGGCGCATTAGACGTGGTTTTACGGGGAGCTTGGTGGCTCCACTGTGCACGTTCATTACTGACTGGTTGTCCACCAAACAACCTTGTTTTGTGGACCAACGCATAGTTATCCGCTAAAACTGCTGCTTCAGAAAGTGTAGTCACCTGGTGTTCTGTTACATACATCGCCATCTCCTCAGGGAGCCAATTCTTGAATTGCTCCACCAAAAAGAGACTGCGTAACCCGTCATACGACTCAACTTCCGATGACGAACACCAGCGATCTAACTGAATAGACAAATCGTCTGCGAACACCCCATAAGTCTGACCAAAACGTTTGCGCATTCCACAAAACCTTTGACGGTATGCTTCTGGCACGAGTTCATAGGTTTTAAGCACTGCTTCTTTCACACACGAATAAGAACGACTCTCGGGCACACCGAGTGCTGCATAAGCTTGGGCAGCACGACCACTCAAAACACACTGAAGCAGTAAACATTGCGTCGCATCAGGCCAATCGTGCAGGTCAGCCGCACGCTCAAATAAAGTTAAAAAAGTATCTACATTAGACTCTTCAAACTTTGGCAGAAGTCTTAGGTACCTCGTAACATCAATATTGCCACCATTAATAGGTGTAATAGGAGTTGATTTACCCTCCTCAATTAATGCTAAGCGCTTGTGCTCAAGCGCCATTTTTTCGCGTTCAAACTCCTGTTTTCCAACTTCGATATCGCGCTCCAATCTGCACTTTTCAACAAGAGCTTCACGCTCTAAAAGTTGCAGCTTGCCTTTGTCTATTTGCAATTGCAAAAGCTCTTTTTGCTGCTCAAACGACAAGCCAATGGGAGGCAGCTCGGGAGGAGGTTCGGGTTCTGCAGGCAGAACCTCCTTCTCAACTAGCGCGTCTCGTATAATCGTTTGCATTACGCCTTTGTTTCTCTTTGCAGAGCTAGACAACGACGCTCCATAATGGCCCGCAAGCAACACAAGCTGTTCCTTGGTAAATTCCTCGAACACCTCCAATGTGGGAGTGGCCACGAAATTATCAATCTCAGCCATGGCTGTGGCAGATGGCTCATCGATCAGCTGTTCTTAAAAATAAATCAAACGAGACACGCAACGCGCAACTCTACCCATGTAACAAGACAACACAGAGCTCCCCCTAATTCCCCCCCGACTAATCGTACCTATCTTCTGACTGCGTCCGAGAGCCGGGGATTAGCAAAAAGGCTCTGCCCACATAATACCGCTGGAGTTCCAGCCAACCCGACTATGTCGATTCAGCCTTCCTTCCAGGGCGGTGACCACCAGCCCAGACGCAGTCGCTGGAACCTAGGCACAAACGCCGGAGCGTTCTAACTGGGGAAAACGTTGCTCTGCAATTGTTATCTTGTCACACGAGCATGAGCAGCGAACATGAAAACAAAATAAACTATGCATCCGAAAACACAACCCAACGCTAGAACGTTGGTAGGATATTGAACAGCTATCAGAGACCACTCATGATCAGACCTACCACGCCCGACCCTTACATTTAACATTACAAAAAACACATTTTAATAACCAATATCGCACACCTCTCGCCCTCCCAAAAAAAAGAACGATCTCGGCTCAGTTACTACGTAACCAACGTAAACAATCACTGGAGTTACTCACGTGATGTGTCCATTCATTCATAAAATGGAACAAACCACGGAGCATGGCTATAGTTTGACGAGCCCCCACGTTGTCATGGCCTAGGGTAACCAGACAATGATGGAGGACAGAGGCGTGGTTCCAGTTTCACAATGATCACGGTTTATTTGACAACATAACAAAAAGGAGATCAAAACGTTGCAGCGTGGCAAGCAGGTAGAGATGCCAAAAAGGACGGGGGCCTGGACTCCTGGAACAGAGCGCACCATATAGGCCACCAACGCGGCGACTCCGCCCCTCTTCATCAGTCCTAATTGGGAGACAGGACAATCATAGGCAAGGCCTTGCGGCCGTCACAGCGGGTTTCAAAAAACATTTCGCGCTCATGTTGCCAAAGACGAAATAACATAATACAGAAAACGGATCGCTAGTTTTTACTTTATATTTGTATTGTATTTAATTGTTTAATCAAATTTAGCAAGTAAACTGAGTGTTTAAAGCAGGTCAAGGACGAAATAGCACAATACAGATAACGGATCGCTAGATAGAAGGTTCGCGAATGTCCGTGAACCTTTCATGTCATTCGACGCGATCGTCCGTTGCCAGGCAACGGACGACGCGATCCTCTGTTGCCAGGCAGGTTTGGAATGGATTACGTATGGATGACGCGCCCGGTACAAATTTGGCAGCTGGTACAAATTTGGCATGACAGCGTCATGAAAGCGTTTGAATGTTCTGTGTGTTAATAAATGTGCACTTGTAAATCCCGGTGTCAGTCCTGTTTGTATCCATTGCCTGTGGTAACGGGCAGCCGCACCGTTACATTACCCCCCTCCCGTACAGACGACTCCTGTCCAGGGTTTCCGCGGGATTGTAAAAGGTATTAATAGGTAGTAAATGAAATTAGCCCAAATTAAGGCCATTAAAAAGTATTAAAAAGTAATAAACGTCATCTGTCGAGGTATTACATTTCCAACTAGGCCGAGTTTTTTTTTTTTGTTGCGAGTAGGACCTGAGTGATATCAATGAGGTCACGTGTTGAGTGCGCTGAAACAAACTGGATATAACCGGCTGGCTTGCTGCCAAACCTCTTCGCGAGTTCGCTTCTGTTATTTTAAAGTTATTTAAAAGACAATAATGGGGAAATGCAAATTTTCTGACCTCTGGCTGGAGGAATCGATATTTAAAGACTGGCTGAGGCCAGTAGTTGGCAACAGCCGAGAGGCTTATTGCCACGTCTGTAAGAAGACGATCAATATAAACTGGATGGGGGTGAATGCTGTCAAATCGCATATGACATCAAGTAGCCACTAAGCTAGGATGCGCGGACGTAGAGCGCAGCTTCAAATGGCAATGTTCGGCACTACGGCTACATCACCGCCCTCAACCTCCACTGCTTTGCCCTCAACCTCCACTGCTTTGCCCTCAACCTCCACTGCTTTGCCCTCAACCTCCCCGCAAACCACTACCACCATCATCAACAGGTGGACGACAGACGTCAGACAGAAGACGCTATGTGCTGTCGACACCTCTACGTTGCGAGCTGAGGTACTGTGGTGTTTAGACCTAGCAACTAAACACCACTCTTTCAAATCGAATGATGGCATTGGAGAGCTGTTTCGTAATATGTTTCCGGACTCCGACATAGCTAAATCCTTCGCGCTGGGCAAGGATATGACTGGTTACATTATTAAATTTGGTATTGCACCATATTTTAAAAAGCAACTGGTTGAGACCATCAACAATGCCGGGCCGTTCGTCCTAATGATTGACGAGAGCCTCAACAAATCCTCAAAAAAAAAAACAGATGGATATACATATTCGTATTTTGGAGGATGGTTGTGTCAGGTCAAGATATTTTGGCTCCGAATTCCTGGGACATGCAAGAGCTGATGATCTGCTGCAGCACATCAAAGTAAGTTTATTTTCCTATAACTATTGATACATGCTTACAAAAGTGCTTGCATGCATGATATTGAAGCCTACAGCCATCGTTAGTTAACTTGTGTGGCGGTATCATTTGTTTACCCATGTGCCTTGGCAACGCGATTGCTACCTGCTGTAGCTACTCTCATTGGCTGAATCGTTGAGAACGTTTTAGACTCAATCAATATAAGGTCACGGGGAGACAAAGCTCTGTTCGTTTGTGTATATATATTAATAAAGCTACAAATGTCCCACTTTGACAACGTTAATGCACTAAGAAATGCAGGCGATAAATGTTGGGTAACTGACCACTGGGCATTACGTCATGTAACATGTAAGTTTCACTTTTGACTTGCGATGGCTACTACACAGCGAAGTGCGGGGTGGAGATTTTAAAAAAAGAAAGGAGACCGTGTACACTGTGAAATGAAGTGAAATGTACACTAGAGGAATCTAGCGCGACTGCGGTCCACTTTAAAAAAATAAATAATTAATTAAAACGGTGAATCGTGTACACGAAAAAAAAAAAGGGGTTGTGTAACCGTTTACAATTTTTTGTAACCGTTCACACCCCTACTACAAGTACTGTACCACCATTTTTTGACCCGTTTCCGCTCTACTTCCTTAACTCCTCCCGTGTATGCTTTCCACTTCCGTTCTGGCGGGCTCAGGTTTATGTTGCTAGGTATCTCCGATATCGACGCAGAGACACAGTGTGAAAAAGGATGGACAACGTATCGAGGAAAAGTGGTTCGGGAACTACGTGTGCAGTAGTTGGCTGTACCAACTCAAGGAAACACCTGAACGAGTGGTTAAATAGAGAGTGTTTTGACCACAAACCAGCCACGAAGAGACAATGTTTATGTCCTCCGTTGTTTGAGTTTTTTCGCAAGCCTGATGCCGACTCGGAATCACGGGCCTGGCTGAAGGCATTGAATTTAAAAAATCCACCCTGCACCGTTTTTGTGTGTTCACATCATTTTGTGGACAAGAGACCAACTAAGAATAATCCCTTTCCAGAGTTGTGGTTAGGATACACACGCTTTACCCAGCCAAAGAGGAGCCGAGTCACCGGGCGGACCACTGCCTGCCCAAAGAAGCGTAGACTTCAATCTGATGGTAAGTTCAGCAACTTTAGCTATGAAACTGACAATACTGTTAACTGTGAAGAAGTTATCATACACTAACATTGCTACCGGTGTTTTGCTAAAACAGCTGGTTGTTTTGAAGATGGGACAAACAATGTTCACCATAGCTAGGCTAATGTTCATAGACAGTAGAGCTAACGTTACATCATTGCTTGTACGTACGTTGGGGGGGGTGTGTGTGTGTGTGTGTGTGTGTGTGTGTGTGTGTGTGTGTGTGTGTGTGTGTGTGTGTGTGAGAGAGAGTGTAATGTTGTAGTACAATTTATGCGACTGTGATGTTTTTAGTGAGAGGACTCTACTATGCCTGCATTCATTTTGCTCCATCTATGTGTTTTCTTCCCCTTTTTAGATGCTCCCGAAACGTGTCAGCCTGCCTGTGAGGCCGAGCCTGCCACACCAAAATTCCGAGATGCCCAGACCCAGTGGGAGGATCCGTCACTGACTGACCACACATACTTTTCAACAACACAATCTGTTAAAGTAGATAAGGCCACACAGTGCGAGGATCCTACTGTGACTAGCACCACAGTCATTGATGATTCTAGGTCTCGGCTGTATACAGGAGTGCGCATGGTTCAATTTTTCACCATGGTGATGGCGTTGTTGCCTTTCGCTAAGCCATCAATTACCCTTCCTGTTGTTGACCAAATCCTGATGACCTTGATGAAGCTAAAACTAAATCTTATATTAGGAGATATTTCTCACCGTTTCAATGTGTCTACATCCATAGCGAGCATTGTGATTAGTCACTGGATTGGCGTGATGGGTGAACAGTTCAAAGTCCTGATCCCCTGGCTTCCAAGAGAGACCATTCGTGCCACCATGCCCTTACCGTTTAAGAGGAACTACCCTCGAACCACCAGCATCATTGACTGTGCCGAAAGTGCCATGCAGAGAGCCACAAACCCAGATTCAAGGAGTGACACTTTCAGTCAGTATAAATCACGCAACACTGTGAAATATCTTGTCGCTGTGGCCCCTAATGGGCTAATCATGTTTATATCTGACGCATATGCTGGCAGAAGCAGCGATAAGTTTATCGCCATGGACAGTGGGTTTCTGGACTATCTAAGGGCTGGTGATGAGGTCATGGCGGACCGTGGGTTCACCATTCGAGACCTGGTTAATGAAAGAAAGGTCAGTTTGAACATCCCTGCATTCACCAACAGGCGCAATCAGTTGACCAATGAGGAGATAACACGAACCAGGCGAGTAGCCAATGTCTGCATACATTTGGAAAGAGCAATCCAGAGACTGAAGGTCTTTAAGATTTTATCCCAGACCGTTCCCATCCGCATGGCACGTAAACTGGACAACATCTTGACCATCTGTGCTGGCCTAGTTAACCTAAGAAGTCCACTGATCAGAATGCCTCGTGAGGTTTAGAATCTTGCCATGTGTCCCTGTGTGCATACTAGTATTGGTTAATATTGTAAATGATTGTTATAGTGATGTTATTGTGTGGGCTTGTTTTGTATTTCACTTTTTAATACATGTTAGGATTAAATACATGATCTTTCTTGTTGAAGCCATTTGTTTCATTTCCTCAAAACAATTAATTCATCCAGTGTTATTAATGTATGAGTTTACTATGAACGAATTGTGTTTAAAGTAATTGTAACACTCTAAAGAAGATGGGGCACTCATGATCGTAGTTCAGTGCAATAATGAAATGAAAATGCATCAACCTTTATTTTCAACTTTGTATTATATTTAACATTAAATTCATCATTATATTACATTATGTAAACAACAGACATCTGCTGGCACCCTTGGGCACCTACATAAGGCAGTTTATTTTGGTTTTAAAATGCTGAGATATTTACTGCAGAACTGAAACCTTCCCTCGACAAAATAATCAACGATTTTTGGGAGCATGTGGGAAAAGTAGAATGTGCGCAGCCTTGTGATTTGCTCCTGAACAAAGCCTTGGTCATAGGGTACTTCTATTTCTAGGTGCTCAGTTTTGTTCCAGATGACCAACTTGCTCTGTGCTTTTGTAACCTTCTCAATCTCCTCAAGCTGGGGAGTGGACATATCAATGTATTGATTGTAGAAGGTTCTGCATTTTACACAAGCCAGTGGTGTGTGGTGCTCATCATGGGTTAGGACAGGGGTCGGCAACCTTTTGTATCAAAAGAGCCATTTTGGCCCATCTCCCGCAAAAATATTTTTTTTGGAGCCGCAAACTTTTTAATTCACCCCCTCCCCCCTCCGGAGACGCTAACGCTGCGCACCGCACAGACATTTTTTGTGACACTCTGTAAAAAAAATAACGAACTTTAATGCTGTAAACCCTTCTCGCTCAGTATTCGTTCGTGCAATTGGCTGTCAACGGTGGATGCTGCTGATTGGCGGCTCACTGGCATGTCCCGCCTCCTGCCAATGGCAGCATCTAGGCTACTTCCTGATGCCAGATGCCAGTTAAAGATTTAACTCCTACTGGGATTAGCCACCTGCAAATCAACGAAGCTTTGTCATTCACTCCCCCCCTCACGGTAGCGCAATTGCGCATTCATTGCGACCTCTCGTTTAGTTGAAGATATATATAAAAATATATATATAATTTATTTTTATTTATTTTTTTTAAGAAAACTGCAGGGAGCCACGGCTGAGGGGCTAAAGAGCCGCAGGTTGCCGACCCCTGGGTTAGGAGATGGAGGTCTGGGCATGGTATTGGATCGGTGATGTTGGAGGTATCAGCATTAAGGCAGAGTTGTAGGAGGCTATTCCCAGGGCAATTGAAAAGTTCTGCCATTGGTGAGGCAAGTGCGTTCTTCCTCCACTCTCCATGATTTCCAAAGAGTCTCACCTCCTGTGCTGGTTCTGGAGTGGTAGAGGATGGCTGTGCAGTTGATGGCAGCTGGTAGAGGTCCTTCCTATTGTGTCGTTTGAAGCATACATTCTTCATCTTCCTCTGACCAGCATTTCTTTGAGACCCAGCATTCCACTGGTTCTGTCCGTCTGTGCAGGCAAGCCCGGTTTTCCCCTGTCTCACAGCATTTTCTACCTAGAAAGATATATAGTAAAAACAGTGCATTGATATTATAATAATGAGTTCACTGCAAACATGCCATATGATCTAGTTTGCACTGGGATTTCAGTAACAGAAAATGTGTTATTATTATGATCTTGGTACACACACACACACACACACTTGCACACTCTAACCTCTATGATGTAGTTCGGATACTGAAAATAAAAAAGACATATAGGCCTAGAGTACAATGGTCAAATAATGAGTTACCTTCCACAGGATCGCAGCTGCATGGGAACAAGATCTCCCTGGTCCAGCGACACACGTACATCCCGCCGTTTTGACTTTTCCAGCTTCAGTTACCAGCACCCAAGCATTATGCCACGCGCTATTCAAACATTGACTAGGCTCTACATTTGCTTTCAAATAAACAAAACGATCATGTTTGTATGACATGACACAACCGACTTTGTCGCTATGCAAATATTGATAAGCCTCGGAGGCTTTCAGACTGTCCATCGCTTTCCCATCCGTTGCTATGGAGTCCACGAAATAGGCGCAAATCTTGCTGTACGTTATGTTGGGCCACGTCGCCATGTTATCCACCCAGTTCTGCACTGAATTCGGGTGGGGGATAGTAATGCCATCTCCAGTAAGATCATTTAAACTGTGTTGCCATTGTATGGACATTATTAGCTTACGATATCGATCTGACAGTGGGCTGTCAAAGCGTCTGTTTACATTGGCAACCGCTGCGCAAACCACTTCCGGCGGAAATGAAATGCATTTGTGGAGGGTAATGGCGCCGCCCAGGGTTCGACGCGTAAACTTGTCTATAGTCTTACTGTTAGGCTTAATCTGAAGATTGAGCATGGCTCTGATAAAGCCAAATTTAAATTATAGGGATTTTGTTTAAATTATGCTATTGTATGTAAGCGTATCCTGAGTAGCACCAATAGTGAGCCACCGCTGGAGAACCAATGATCTAACTTTGACAAAGCAGTCCTTGACATAGGCCTAATATCTATCACTGTCAAATGTAGCCCAATACCTGACTCATGTTTTACTAAAGGATAACAAGGCTATAATTATAGGCTACGGTTGTCTAAATGTTTAATTTGAAGCATATACAGTATTACTGTCTGTCTGTATATTGAGTGTGGTTTACTTCAACAATAAATGTTATTCAAACAAATTTTCTTGACAATTCACAGGAATGTGTTGCAACATGAAGCAGCTTCTCTCAGTAGGAATGGATGGCCCCAATGTAAACTTCAAACTCCTGGATCTCCTACAAAAGGAGCATGCTGAGCTGCATGGAGGTGCTCAAATCCTGATGGTTGGGAGCTGTGGACTTCACACCCTCCACAATGCCATGAAGGCAGGCTTTACAGCCTGGCAAATTGACAAACTCCTGCGAGCGCTCCATTTCCACTTCCACAACGTTCCTGCCCAGAGAGAGGACTACACCAACATCACTGGGTCCTCTTGCTTTCCCCTCTTTCTGCGGCCACAGATGGGTGGAAAATGTGCCGGTTGCAGAGAGAGTCCTGGAAATTTGGCCCATGATTCAGATATATGTCAAGGCTGCTGAGAATAAGAGGGTCCAAAAACCGAACACGGCCTCTTATGACGCCATACTGGCAGCACAAGGAGATCCAGTATTAATTCCAAAGCTTCAATTCTTCCTTGCCATTGCAAGAAGTTTTAACCCGTTTCTGAAAAAATATCAAACGGACGAGCCAGTGTTGCCTGTTTTGGCAAAGGATTTAACTGAGCTCCTGATGGTAATTATCACTGTAAAGATTTTAATTAATTAAATTGAATGTAAACCTGTATTAATTAATAGGAATGGCTAGGTAACTATCTGATTGTTGTCATCAGAGTTTACTGCAGCGTTTCATCAAAAGGGATCTCCTACAGGAACGAACCCCCCTGCAGTTGATCAAATTGGACGTCTCTGAGGAGAAGAACTGGGTCTCCCTCAAAAGGGTAGATATAGGCTTGGGGGCTGAATCTGCCATCAAGGTAATTTCATTGTAGTTTATTTGTTTTGTGAGGTGAATGTGTGAATTGCCTGCACAAATCAACTAGCAAATACAATTTGTTCAGTATTGTTATTATCATCACAGGAGTTATGCAAACATTTTCTTTCAAAGAAAGCATTGACGTGAATTTTCCTTAATGTTCCTTAAATAGGGACCTTGTATAGGGACAGTAGAGGTGGATGGGTGCCCAACCTTTTTTGACCCAAGATCTACTTTTGAAGTAGCCAACCTCCCGAGATCTCCCAGCAAACCTACCTTCAAGCGGGGGGGGGGGGGTAGGTCTTAGCTCATTTCCCCTCAGCCATGCCAACGTTTAGGAGTGTGTAACTACTGTTGACGGCTTTCAACTGCTGTTGACAGTGCATGCGCTACCGCGCAAATTTAATTTTATTAAAAAAAATAAATAAAAATTTCTTCACCCCTCGCGGTCGACTTGGGATCTGTCGGCGATCGACTGGTAGACCGCGATCGACTAGTTGGGCACCCCTGTGTTAAGGTCTTGTGCTAGGAATCTTTTTTCGGCCTTTTTACTACACAGTAAAATGGCCAGTGTTAATTATTTGGTGTTACAATTTTCAGAGTTGATTAGTGTTGATTAGTGTACAGTTTAGAGTTGTTTGACCAAAAACATTCACCCATAGTGTAATTTAAACGTTCAGCCTAGCGTTCTATGTGGGTGTAAATATTAAAACGCTTGGGCGGAGTAATCACCTCATCCGGTTTCTGCATGCGTGGTGAAGAAGAGGACCGTTGACGCCGAGAGACGGACGCCATTGTTGAAGGCTGGCAGCGCAAGTTTGAAGGTAAAATTAATTTGTTGAAGGCTAGAATATAAACCACCCAACACAATTTGTATCGTTTAATATCATTTTGTGTATTGTCATTGTAACGTATTTTACCCACTTAGACACATATTCGAGTTGTTAGCCGTCAAACTCTGTAGCTAGCTAACTAGCTAGCGCTAGCTTCTAGGTCGCTAACGTCACTAACGGTATAGACTTCGACGGCTATCTGATATTGTAAATTATTCGGTATGATCAGATTTATGTATTTTAATGTAGAAAACCGCTATACATATAAACTACGAGTCAGCGACATCTTAAACCTTCTTGAATTTGGAATAATAACTTCTTTTTTTACCACATTGAATTTCACCTAACTCAATGACTGGCTAGCTAGTTCTAGCCATAGACATAATTCTATATGTCTATGGTTCTAGCTGCCACGAAGCTAACGTTAGACATTGCTAGCATAAGTGGTGGCTAGTGTTAGTGGTAGAACTTCGTCTGGGATTGGTGTGAACTTTACGTAAATGGTAGTTATGAATTGAACAATCGTTTTACCAGCGAGGCTAACGGTAGCATAATTTGCTTTTGCTGGACGAACTTTAAGCAAAAAAGCTAGGCTAGTTGACCGTGCCGCCACATTTCCCTGGCTTTAGTAACCATGTGCCTTAGCTGTTAAGTTAGCAACTTTTAAGACCAGCGAGGAGACGGTTGGTAGTAGATGTTATTTTCTCTAAACTCTGTGTATGCATTTGTTAATGATAAGCATGTCGAATTAATGTTTGACCATGTTTTAAGTAAATTGCAAACTATTAGTTTGCTCAATTAGTGTCTTATTGAATAATGAACAGTATTGCAAGTAATGTGGACTCCTGCACCAATGAAATCCTAGATTTGGTTTGATTTATCAACAGGTTATGCATAATGCTCCTCAAAGTGGAATACCATGGACTTAGAAAGTACCTAAAACTACAGCCTGGATTTTCATATGGAAGTTTCATTGAAGAAGGTGAGCCTTTATGTGACGTTGTAGAGCTTGGAGTCGAGAGCGGTATTGCAGGGGCATATACGAGGGACATTAAGTGCAAACAATAGCCCATTTTGTGCATTGCACTGGTATCCAGCCAAAAGCTTAAGTATGATATCTGTGTGATATAAGAATACTGTTGTAAGGAGAGCTCCTGTTGCTCGCACACTTCTGCTTTTAGGTTTATGCACCTCTCTTAATGTTCACAATTATGAGTTGATGGGGATCAAATGTCATTGTGTCTTTTTCAGTCAAGAACAAATTTGGGATCCCTCTATCAATTGAGTTGCTGTTCCTTGATGACTCCGATACTGTGGTGGATGAAGAAGTAATCCATGACATCCTTGAAGCCAACCCAAACATATGTCTGTTGGCCAAAGATTTTGAAGGTACTTTAAGGGTTATCAAGTGTTTCCAAGTCTATCCTAGGCTGTGCTAAGATGGTAGATGTGGCCCTATTCTGTGTGCCGTGAAGAACCGTGTAGTGTCGTTAGGTATCGTTCTGTACTACGTTGTACAAAAGTTCCTGCTTTTTTTTTCTGCATGATATGAAAGCCTGGGAACCTTCTGCCAGGTTGCCTGTTATTTGTCACAAGTGTTGGAGAATATAAGGGTAGTCTGTGTGATGAACTGAGATATATTTCTGCATCCATATATAATTGAAAATTAAATAGGAATTGTTTTCTTCAGAATTTACACCAACAGGTTCTTCTACACCAAACTCTTCAAGAGATGCTCAGTCGCTTGATGTAGAAATGTCATCTTTGAGCCAGGCACATCAGTCCAGTGTTGCAGAGGGCGCCCACACTTTTGCCGCAGATGATGCTGCAGAAATGGCCAAAAAGGTGGGATTTAAAATTGCCCTCAATACTAATCTAAATCTTCAACTGTCCAGTCAGGGGTCTTTTCTAAAAGCATAGTTGCTTACTATGATAGCAACTTCCTTTGTAGCGTCACTGCCCAAAGTGAGTCCATAGATTTGAGTTGTGCATGCACAAACACTCATACGGTATACGTTTCATACAGACTTGGTAGTGATTTGGTAGTGATGTAATTATGGAAGATGCATGGTAGTTAGCAACTATGCTTTTGGTAAACGGACCACTGCACAGTTTGTAGTACATGGTACTGTCATATATACATCAGTGAACATCTTATAATTTGACCCTCTCAGTATGCTGGTTCGCATGCGAGTCTGTATGAAGAAGTTGTATTGTGTTCTGTGTTTACATGCTCATAATTTTGCTTGTTTAACTTTCAATTATAGATAGTCCAGGAGGCTCTGGAGAAGAATGCTGGCGGAGAAGATGTAATAGAGGAGTATAGAAGATCCAAGACCTTGACACACAACACAAGAAGACATCTTGTGAATATCCTTGTCAGCCACATGGTTGAAAAACATGGGTATGTTTTTCTTTGAATAAAGCATAATAGGCCAAAAACTAGACTAAACTAGCCCAAAACATTACATGTTTCTATTCATGGCTCTAGAACGGGTCATGCATCCCAAAATGTCCAATGTTAACATTAAAATTTATGTTCAACATGGCCAAGCCTTAAAAAAAAAAAAGTTGGTGTCGTTCAGAGGAGGTGGGTACATTGTAGGGTCCTCTAGTTTGTAGCCTATAACTACAACAGCTAGGCCTGGTTGAATGAGATGATACTGGATGAGATTTGTTACGTCATGAGTTATGAAATTAAGTGAATGGATTTGGGTGAATGTTCTCCTTAAATGAAAATAGTCTGTTAGGCCCTCGCTCAATATGGCGGAAGTAATATTGTTGAGATTATGAGTTAAAATTTTCAACAAGATTTTATGGTTGAACATTCCTATGTATAACGTGGTCACGCTTTGTAAAGGCTGTGCATTCAGGCTGTGTAAATGCTCTTCTATTTTGTTACTAATGTTTGTCTGTATGCATTTTCCAACTCCCCATAGCAGAATCCCAGTTCGAATGCAAAGAGAAAAATACGGACTTGGCATTGTGACCCTGTTTCCAAATCTCAGGGATCCTTTCTCCACCAAAGGCTATGTAAGATTTCTCTTTTTCATCTAGTATAATGATCAGAGGTATGATTAACAATTGATTTTGATAGACATAGATCTGGGGCCGTATTCACAAAGGATTTTAGGGCTAAAAGTAGGTCCTAACTGGCGAATTTAGGAGTAACTCCTAAAAATAATGGGCGTGTCACTCTTAAATTTAGGACTCCTAACTTTTTTCACTAAGAGCAATTCACAAAGTATTTTAGGCCTAAAAGTAGCACCTAAGTCTAGGAGAGCTTAAAAGTCCTCAAGAGGACTCCTAACTCACTAAGACCTATTCACAAAGAATCGTAAATGCCTGCGAGACGAAATGTTAGGGTATTAAACTTGTTGTGGAGTTAATCGCAATGCAATAACATCCCGACTAACAGGAATAATCCGATTAGTCCCGAAATAAAATGTTTGGCCACACTACGTTATTTAGCAACAGGGGAAATGCAACTTTATTGGCTATATATATCGCAACCATCAGTCAACCGTGCCATAAACTTTCCTTTGGACATTCAACAATTACACAGGATCAAAGCCAACTTCATGGCAATTGCAGGTATGCCCGGTGTGGTCGGTGCTATTGACGGGACGCACATAAAAATAATTGCGCCATCAAAAGACGAGGACGTGTTCATCAATAGGAAGAAAGTGCATTCCATCAACATGCAGGTTGTTTTTGATGCAAATTTTAACATAGCCTACTGGATGTTGTGCAAAGTGGCCTGGATCTTCAGCTACCCATGATTCGCGCATTTTAATGGAGAGCGGTCTGAGGCAGCTTTTTGAGATGTACCAGTTGGTTGTCACTTGCTGGGAGACAGTGACTATCCATGCAAGACGTGGCTCTAGACACCCTACCTCAATCCACAACCGGGAGCACAGTTAAAGTATAACATGTAAGTGATTACGCATATTACGCTTAGTCCTACGTGTAAAACACATCGTATTGGCTCTTTGACGCCTTTTATTTGTTGAATCCATATTTATTATTGTTTACTGATTTCTTCCATATATGCTCGAGCACACAAACATACACGAAATGTTGTGGAGAGAGGAATTGGGCAGATGAAACGTCGGTTCATGCACAGTCGTTACTGTATGTGCCATTCTACACAACCTCCGCAAGCGGAGGAACATTCCACAGCCAGACGATGATGATGATGGCGATCAACATGACAATGAATTTGGCCGTGTGGAACCGAGTGGACTGGCATTTAGGGATCACTTTAAAAACACATTTTAGGTAAACACCTTGGCACAAATCAGTCAACACTTGTGTAGTTCATAACATTTATTTTACGTATTTTCATTGTTTGCTTTCTCTCTCTCTTGAACGTGCAGGCTACAACGTCATTATCGTGGTCTGCACAAAATTGTCGTCATGCGTGTATTCTGCTAACTGCACTATAACTACTTAATAGGAATTCATTTCTAGCCTAGGCTATTTCCTTGTTTTTCGGTGATTCAGTGGGCTCGTCTGAACAACCAATCACCGAACTGACTGCTTCTAAACTCGTGCACGAGAATTGACGTAATCCATAGCAACGGCGCGTCACTCTTAGTTCACTCTTTGTGATTTATCCTTAGTAAGAGTAGGTCTCAGCGGCTTTGTGAATAACTTTTAAGAAAAAACTCCTACGTAAAATGTTTAGCGCGAGTTAGGAGCACTCCTAGCGGTAAGATAAAATGCTTTGTGAATACGGCCCCTGATCTATATGATTTCACAGGAACACTTCTATGATGGTGCAAGTGGAACTGGCTACCTGGCCTGGCGCCTAAAAACTGTGCAGAGAAAAGTTACAAAAAGGTCGGAGAACAGCCCTCAAGGAGCCTTGCAGGGAGGACCCAGCCTGAAGAGGAGTTTCACAGCAGAGCAACAGGCAGATGGTGATGCAGTCAGAGAAGCCATATCGTTACTTCTACATTCCAGTGATGATTCAGTGATCCGCAGCAAGATGAGGGAGACGTTTCAGCATCGTCATCAGCTTGTCCATAATCCAGAGATGACCACTGAAGTCCTAAAAATGTATCCAAGATTTTTGGATGTGAAGGGATTGGTACGTGTATCTGCTAATATGTGCACATAATATGTTTTTCTTTTGCTTTTGGATATACTAGTGGTTGCCCGTAGCGTATGCTTGCCTGTAGCGTGTGCTTGCTGTAGCGTGAAAATGCAGCGAAAAGTAAAATTACCATTACCATCCAAAAAACTTCAAAATCAGGGATGCACACCATTGTGCCATACTCAACCCATATCCAAAATTGTAGGTCGATCTGACAAACAGTCAGCGCGATATGCGAGCCACAGACACAGGTGACAGACGGACACACAGACGCTAATTACCTCATGACTGAAATTATTCGTTCGATTCCCCTCAGATAAATTATTAGAGAAGTGGGACTCCACTTCTCTAATAATGTGGTTATTAGAGAAGTGGGACTCCACCTTCAAATGCAAAATCATTGAAGAAGCAAGATGCTTGACTCAGACTCACACTGTACGCCAGGGGTGCCCACACTTTTCTCAATGGTGATCTACCTTTTAAGTGTCTGTGTCAGAATGATCTACTAACTACGCACACTATCTTTTACGCATTGTCTTTTTTAAATTTACAATACCAAAACGAACACACAGTGTCATACGGGCTATTTCACTAAATGACAAGTTTAATTATTTTACGATTGAGTTTAATTTCCATACCAACCCTGGAAATAACAACAGTAACATCCACAATAGAGGCTACTAATCAGCATGTGATTTCATACACAGTGACATTACATTGCCCGTACAATTTAGTAGCCTACATTAATGATTAAAAAAATCCACACATTGAAATGTAACTTTTTTTTTATTTAGGATTTAGGATTCTTTTAACATACATACATAGATAGTGGCATTTGGCCCACAGTACACACTCTCACTCTCACTGTTCAAACTGAAACTTTCATTAACTTTAACTTTATGTGTACATTGCATGTAGCCATTTTTTTTTTTTCATGTGGCAGGTTCACATTACATTGCCAATAAAATTCAGTAGGCCTACATTTATGATAAAATAACACTAGGACACTTTTTTTAACACTAGGACACTACAATTCACTGTTCAAACATTGAAACTTTCAGACAATTAACTTTATGCATGCAGTCTTTTTTTTTTGCATACACAGGGGCATGTTCACATCAGTGGTCAGTAGGTTACCTTATTCAGATGACTTGCATTGGATGGAGTCCACAAGGGATGCATAGTCCGGGCAATAGCTACTGATAGTCAGTCTTAGACACGCCTCCAAATGATCGTCGGTCAGGGTGGAGCGGTATTTGGATTTTATAATTTTCATATGTGAAAAGGCTGACTCGCACAAGTACGTAGATCCAAACATTGCAGTCAGAGATGTTGCACATTTTCTCATGTTGGGATACTTTTCTTCTGTGAGCAAACTCCAGAACTGTTCATTGGCCCTGGCCTTCAGGTTAATGTCTGCTTGCAGTGTCAAGATCTCATCCTCGACTTCAGCAGAACTGAGCTGAAACATTGTTGAGATTTTGGAAGCGAGGACATCGATCTCAGCATCCTCCCGAAAAGGGAAGCACATGAACGTAGCAACTGGCTCGAGTAGAGCGAAGTCTTGAAATCTCCTGTCAAAGTCTGACAGGACGGTGTCGATCTGTTTTGCATAACATGCACTGTCAAACTCCGTTGAGTCCTTTTCTTGATTATTCAGCTCAGATGCAAGGTTGCTAAAGTTTCCCAGATCATGGCGTTGGATCTTTGAAGAAAGCAGTTTAAGTTTTCCTTTGAAGGCGTTCACTGTGCTTATCATATTGATCACGAGTTTCTCTTTGCCCTGTAATTCCACGTTTAGCTCATTGAGCATGTTTGACACATCAGTTAAAAACGCCAAATCAAGCAACCAACGATCATCATTAAGTTGCTCGTATTCTGCATGTTTTTTCTCCTGAAGGAACTGCTTTATCTCGGGAAGGAGATCGCGAAATCGTTGAAGGAATTTCCCCCTACTCAACCACCTTACGTCTGTGTGAAGGAGTAGCTCTGTGTGGTCACTGTCAGCCTCCTCAAGCTGCAAGCGGAAGAGTCGTCTTTGGAGAGATTTTGCACGGATAGAACAGGCCACTTTTGTTGCTACGTCCATGATCTCCTTCATGTTCAACATTTTCGCACACAACGCTTGTTGGTGTATGATACAATGGTAACTTAGAAAGTCAGGAAACGCTTCATCCTCTCGGCATTTGGCAACAAATCCATTACGGCAGCCTACCATGGCAGGCGCCCCGTCCGTCGTGATAGACACCAACTTGCACACTGGAATCTTAGTCTTGTCGATAAAGGTTTTGAAAATCTGAAAAATGTCCTCCCCCCGTGTGTGTGCGTTCATATGCAGAACTGTTAAAAGTTCCTCTTTTGCAGTCATATCATGAACCATTCGAATAAAAATGCACAACTGGGCTTTGTCTGTGATGTCGGTAGACTCGTCCATCTGTAGCGAGAAGCACTCGCAACAGTCAATGTCCTTAGCAAGCTGCTGTACTAAGTTGTCGCCCATCATTTCGCATCGCCTGGTCACTGTATTTCTTGTCAATTGAACAGCTTTGACTGCAGACATTATTTCCGTTTTGTTTTTAAATTCTTTAAATAACGCATCTGATGCTTCAATGAAGGCTTCCTTCACCATAACTCCATCCTGGAAAGACTTTTTGTGCCTAACAATCGTGCGACTCACCCGGAACGATGCCTCTGTTGCGGCCTTGGCTTTCGATGTTGGCCGAGTAAAAAGAGACTGCTGTCCAAGAAGCTGAGACTTCAACTCCCTCACCTTTCTCTTTCTCAATTCACTGCTTGGAGGAAAGTCCGTATCAAAGGTTCGATGAACCATTCGAAAATGTCTCTCTACATTCCCCTTCTTTGGAAGTGCAATGCTGGATCGACAGATAAGACAGACACACTTTGAGTGTGACATCGTGAATAAGAAGTCCTCTTCCCATTCTTGATGGAAATGGTAAGTCTTCGACTTTTTAATTTCTTTACCTCCCTCATTCATTTCCGAATCATATTTCGTAGGCTACTACACAGAGAATCGAGCAAACGTAAATGCAGCGGTAAAAGGAAAGCAATTGGCGCTTGTCTGTAGTAGGCCAGGTAGATACATTATGGTTGTTATGGTAACAAACTTTTTAGCAACAAGCAGACTGGCCTGTCTACACGTCAATCAGCGGGCACATTTTAATATCATTATATGATTGGATGAATTGCTTTTCTGAAAACCGCGTTTTTTTTGTTTTTCTTGGTGAGTTCTGTGAGCTACTCTCATTGGCCCTGCGATCGACCAGTCGATCGCGATCGACGTATTGGGCACCCCTGCTGTACGCCACCTTCTGATGTCTGCAGAGAACCAAGACGCTGAACCAAGCGCTGGTAAGCAGATTTACAGTATATTTCATTGTAGTTTCAAACAAAACTGTACAACAGCAATTCAAAAAAAGTTGGGACATTGAGCAAATCGTAAATAAAAACAAAATTAAATGAGATTTAGAACATACAGCCACACAGTTAATGTGTAATAGTACAAAGACAATATTTAAGTTATTGAAAAAGAACAGTTTCATTCTTTTGGGGGATATATCATTATATGCATTAATTTCAAATTCATGGGAGCAACACATCTCAGAAAAGATGGGACAGGGGAAATCAAGGGCAAGACAAGTTGGGTAAACAACCAATTGGGTTAACCAGCAAGGTAATTGTGTATAGAAAATAATATCCTTTCAGCCCAAAAGCTGCCCAACCCAGATGTTTAAGGTGCCCATGCTAATGTCACAAATGCACACCAGCCCTTCTGTTGTCCTGAGTTCATACACAGGTAGCCAGTTGACCTTTCAAATCTGTGAAATGTATTTACTTGTCTTGACTTAAGCATTATTCAGCATGTGTTGCTCTTTGTTACCCTGGTCCTAACTTTTCTGAGATGTGGAAGTATCTATCTTCTATCTATGAAGCACAAAATGTCTGTCTGTGGCACCCTCTCATGGCCCTCACCCTGCGATACCGCTCTCGGCCATAGATGTTTTACACAATGTCTAAAGTTTGTTGGGTTAATTGTTGAAGACAACAGACTTAATTATCTTTCTCCTTAGAATGGGACACGGATATAGCTACTCTACTGCTCTTAATACACCTCCTCCCACCACAACCTGTCGGCAAGAAGGCTGTGAAGATCAGTGCAGATGCTGCATCTGAAAGGCTCATTGTTTATTACAAGGTAAAACCTTGACCAACCATAACATTAGCACTACATTTTAACAATGATAAGTTTGTTTATTTTAAAATAACTGCATTAATCATCAATCATTTCCTGTTCTATTTGGCACAAACTGTTGATATTTTGTCTTGAATTTTAGGAAAGCAAGTGCTGTTTTAGCTGTGTTTAACTAAATGGTTCTGGCTCAGTGGTTTTATTGAATACTACACTTTATACTGGATTATAATGAATTTGTAACTTTGGTCTTCCTTTTTGTTTTTCGTGTTCAGTCCTGTTGCAGTTTTGAAGAGGCTCTCAGCAAACGTGATCACCATCATCCACACCTCCTTGCTGTTGGAAGAAACCAAAATCGGATCGACCAGTTCTACATTGTCTTGGACAAAAAGCTGATTCCTTGTGAGGCAGCAAGTGCAGTGGGTGCATTTTATGATCTTTTTAAATTGCACTTTGTTTTCAATTTGGCATATGATCATGCACTTCACAACTTCTACACATTTGCCCAGACTACTGTATACAAAATTGACATTGGAAAAACTAAAGAATCACCAAGGGTTAGAGAATGATTTATAACCATAGGCGTCGATTACGGGGGGGACGGGGGGGACATGTCCCCCCCACTCTTTGAAATACGAATTTTGTCCCCACCACTTTTAAAAATGTGCAAACCAATTGCGACTGAAAAAATTCCCACATAGCCTACTCAACCGAAATCGTCGAGTCTAAAATCATGCGATAGGCGCGCACGAAGACATCATTTATTAGATAGACCTACCTAATAAACCGTTGGAACACACAAGACCGGAACCCATAGCAACGCCGGTAAACAAACCCCGACTCCCGAGAAGCCCAATCCCTATGAGCTCCCCGCGCTACGGCCATCCGGAGGCGCACAGAGCATTTGGCCGTGATTTATCTATACAATTAAATTATATTATATACTATTATATATAGAGCTCCGAGAACCGCAAACAGCAACAATCACTTTCTCCTCCATGCTGCAGTTCACCCCGGACTGCACTGCACTGAGTTTGACGGTTGAACGCTGATTGGCTGTTACGTTACACATGTCACTCAGTGGCCACGCTGTTGAACGCTGATTGGCTGTCATCACGCGAAATTCGTGTCAAAGTTGAAATATTTCAACTCGAGCGAATTTGTCTGTGCACGGCGAAAGTGTGGCGCGACAAATCAAAACAAATCAAAAAAATCTGCCCGATACCCGTCTATACGTTCACTTTGTATGGGATCTTGTTGCCCCGTAGCGTTTGGTGTGCGATGTTTCAAGATAGACAGCCAAAATTGACATTTTTATTCAGAAAATAGCCGGTCCTTTTGCTTCCTGTAAAAAGCATGTTTGTGACACGATATGGATACATCATCTAGCCTGCATGTGGAGGGCCACATAAGGTAAGGAATTGGTTTACGTAAACTTTGCTGCTGGTTCTGTTTGCTCGTGATGACCTGGCCAAAGGTCCTAAGCGATTGTGATCTGATTCTGGGTGGTGCTCCAGCTAGTATGCATTGTATAGATTGCAGCTAGTAGCAGCTACACACGGTGCGATTGCTATGCCAATGCGGTTATAGTTGTTTTGTCTGATTGAGATATGTGACGACTTGGAGCCTGGTAGGCCTATCCTGACATAAATATGTTCTTGCATAACCTGTGTGATTATCCTAAACTGTAGGGGATTTTATTTGCGGGCAATTTGCTTGTTGTAACGAGTGAAGTCTACATTGGTCCTTCGCAAGTGTTTACTGGTGGTCAGGATTTGGCAGATGCAATTCTCCTCTGGGCGCTTGTTTTTTTTCAATGCAGCAGAACATATGCTACCAGCAGCCCTTGCTCGTCTTCAAAAGGCTGATGCTCAGTACCTCGTTTCATTTCGTACCCCCTTTACAGTCTGGCATTGTTTGTCTGGTAAACTTTGTTGATGTCAAGATAAGTGTTAAATTGCCAACACTGTTCTTTGTCCTGTGTGTATTAGTATTACATATCCCGAGCCAATACCCTGGTGTTTCCAACGCCGTTTTGCAAAACAAGCCAAAACACAAACTGTGTTTTCAACTTATTGTTCGAATAGTATTTTCAACACCTGACTATACACTGTAGAGCAGGGGTGTCAAACTCATTATAGCTCAGGGGCCACATGGAGGATAATCTATTCCCAAGTGGGCCGGACCGGTAAAAATATGGCATAATTAAGTAAAATTAAACATGCTGTGAGCACACCAAACACAGGTTTCCCATTTACTTCCGTGGAAAAAAAGGACGATGACCATTTTCCTTGGAAAACTCTGCACTCTGTGTCCACTTTTCATCTTTTTGACAGACATTTTGGGGCAATGAGAGTGCCAAAGCGCAAAATGTTGGAAGTATAAGGCAGAACGACAAGGTAGCTCCGGGCTAGCTGCACTACCTGTTTATACTTGCTCCCTGCTCAGCCCCGGTATAAAGTTTGCTTGCTTAACATAATTGCTATTGCGACTTTTAGTGGACACATTAAGAACAGCAGTTTCTTTCAATGAAAAATAGCAGATCATTTTACGTTACATTCCAAAGTGACTTCCAGTTACACACAATTGTCCAGTAGTTCAATGTACAACAAATTAATCAGTGCCAGTCAATGCAATCCATGTAATGCTAGGAAGGATTTATATTAAAAAAAATAATATTTTTTTTATAATTATTATTTTTTTTTTTACAATACTGTACTTCACAAAATCATCTCGCGGGCCGGATTAAACCCGTTCGCGGGCCTGATCCGGCCCGCGGGCCGTACGTTTGACACCCCTGCTGTAGAGCATATTGTAATGCAGCGTTGAATGGATGAATAGCTTACATAAGGGTACCCAGCACTTTTCAAACCACACTCAAGCTTATGGTTATTGTCCCCACCACTTCTAAAAACAAACTGACGCCCTTGTTTATAACTATGTGTTTTTATGAGCATTTCCATGCATATGAAGTTAATTTGGGTGAAGAAAGTTACTTTATCATTACATTGAATGACCTACATATGCACAAGGCTTTCGATGTTCAAACAGCCTATGGTCTGAATGGTAAATATATTGTCCCTGTGCATTCAATTTTTTAAAAATGCGGTCAATAAAAGAAATGAAATGAATGGTTTAGTTTGTGTATTTATTCATTTAATTGTAGCAAAATAGTAGCATGAGTATCTAATTGATTTCCCACTGCAATTTTGGTGGTGCTAACCCTGCTCAATTTTGTACTTATTAGGAGTTGATTTGTTTCTGATGAGAGTAATAATAAAACTCTGACAGAGTTAATTATATAACACTGGTTTGTACTCTGTGAGGGGTTGAATTGTTTCTATTAAGAGTAATGATGAAACTCTGACAGAGTTAATTATATAACACTGACCTGGTGTTATAAAGTTGACACTATGGCGAGTGTTGATTTTACACTAGGGAGTGAGGATTATATAAACTCTGCCATAGTGTTGAAATCAACACTCGTAGAGTAAATTTAACTCTGGCCGATTTACTGTGTATGAGAGGTGTGAAAGTGTCTTGCTTTTACCAAATAAAACTTTTAAGATCTGAAAAAACTATGCTCTTATAGCTCTCTATATCAGGGGTTCTCAATCTTTTGCAAGCTGGGCCCCCCTTTCGAAGATCTCATTTAATCAATAGTTTTTTTGTCTCACCCATTGACCTTGCTGCCGCCCCCCCCTGCAACAGCTCCGTGCCCCCAGGTTGAGATCTACTGCTCTATAGAGATACTGTTATGTGTATCTATGATGTACTGTATGTACATTGTCAAATGGATGATGAAGCAGTTGACTGGAATGTATTAATGAAATTAATATATCTTAATTTTCCTCTCAATATTGTAGGTGATGTCATCATTCAGCAATTCACATCCTTTCTCTCGGTTGTGGGCAGAGAAGAAGAATTTGTTTCCTTCCAACCCCTGAGGCAGCGTTTGGATGTCTTTCTCCACTCCAAACTATGCACGTCCCACCCTGACCTGCTTAAGTTCTGCCAAAGTGCTCTCCTCCTGTCCCATGGACAAGCAACAGTGGAGAGAGGTTTCTCTGTAAATAAATAGGTAGAAACGTGCAACCTCCATGATGAATTTCTCGAAGCCCTCTGATTAATCTGCGATAAGGTAATTGGCTGTGTTGGCATTAATAAAGTTCCTCTGACCAAGGAGCTCCTGGCCTCTGCTGCTTCAGCGAGGTCACAATACAGGCTTTACCTTGATAATGAACGGAGAAAAAAAAGGAGAGCGCCACACAAGAGCTGAAGAGGAAAGCAGAAGAGAAAGAGCTGGAGGACCTCCGGAACCAGCGGCGGGTACTCAATAATGTGTGCGATTCACTTGTAATTGACGCTGACAAGTGTGCAGAGATGGCCGAGGGAAAGGCAGGAACAAAGATGGCTGAGCTCATTACGAAATCCAACTCTCTTCGAAGAACACACAAGGACAAAAAAGCTGAACTTCTCCAAGTGGAAAAAATGATAGAAGAAAAGGCCACACAGTTGAGGCACTTGTGACACTGCTGAGTCCCCTAACTAGCACAATGGATTTCTATCTGTGATATGATTAAACATGTACTGTATAATTTTGATCTATATCACCCTTACCTGGCATCAAAGTTGCGCTCGTAGTGTGTTTGCAGAGATTGGTGTATGGCACATAGTTGACGAGATATTCTGCGATCTGTCCTGGCCTCTTTGGTAGTGGCTTACTAAGCCACTACCAAAGAGGCCAGGACAGATCGCAGAATATCTCGCAAACACACTTCCGTATACAAGCTCAACTTTGATGCCAGGTAAGGGTGATATAGATAGTTTTTTATTTTTCAAGGCCCTCTCTCTCTGGCTTCTCTCTCCCTCTCTCCCTCTCCCTCTCCCTCTCTCTCTCTCTCTCTCTCTCTCTCTCTCTCTCTCTCGGCCTGTTTTTGTGTCCAATGTTGAAGTTAAGTTCTTATTACCTCGTTAAATATTGTTATTACAGTGTAAAGTTGCACTTTATTATCATCGAGTTCCTTCCTGTTTTTATTTTTTAAGGCGTGTGGGCGAGGCGTATTTTTGAATACGTAGCTGTTCATTCCAATTCCCAGCCTGGCTTCTAATGTTACTTATGCAATTTTTGCTTTGTGATATATTGATTAAAAACGAGATGTCCCGTTGGGACATCTTGATTAATCCAACTCCTATGGTAGAATTCCCCCACACACACGCACACACACACACACACACACACACACACACACACACACACACACACACACACACACACACACACACACACACACACACACACACACACACACACACACACACACACACACACACACCCCCCTTGCGCTACAGTGTCAGTTTTTGCGTCAGCAGCTTGAAGTCGTGCTGGTATTAAAAAATATTGTGAAGGTATTAAAAGGTAGTAAATTCAACTAAAGAATTTCTGTATAAACCCTGCTGTCGTCCCAGGGAAGGAAAAGGCCCTTCCAAGCCGGGCTCCATGCTCACTCCTTCCCCC
This sequence comes from Gadus macrocephalus, assembly GCF_031168955.1. Lineage (NCBI taxonomy): Eukaryota > Metazoa > Chordata > Actinopteri > Gadiformes > Gadidae > Gadus > Gadus macrocephalus. The sequence goes on from NC_082398.1 coordinate 15,389,325, forward strand.
CCCCCGCCAATTCCGGGAATGCGGGAAAGGAAATCCGCCACTCTGTTCGTAGCCCCAGGCCGGTAGGTCACGGTGAACCTGTATGGCTGGAGAGACAGGTACCACCTGGTGACCCAGGAGTTAGTGTCACGCATCCTCTCCCTCCGAGGAGCCAGAGCTGCTACCGCTGCCGCTACCGTTTACCGCTACCGCTGCCGCCACTGCCCTCGCGCTCCCCGAATCCGTCCAAAGACCTGCTCGAGGTGGTCCAGATGATCCTGCCAGGTGTTGCTGTACATCACCACATCATCCAGGTACGCTGCAGCAAACTCATGGACTCCTGCCAGTATGGTGTCCATGAGCCTCTGGAATGGAATTCTTTCAAGAGGTTAACATGAAAAGTCTGCTTTTTCTTACCCTGCTCTGGCATGTGGACCTCATAGGTGACCTCTCCCGTCCTCCTGGTGATCTCATAGGTACCATGCCACTTAGCCAGGAGTTTGTTTTCATCTGTGGGCAGTAGGAGCAGCACCTTTTGGCCCGGCACAAAGGTCCTTTCCCTGGCTTTTCCATCATACTAGGTTTTCTGTTTTTCCTGCGGCAGCTCCATGTTCTGATGCGCCAGTGCAGACATCTCTTCCAGCCGGTTCCTCTTCCTGCTGGTGACGGGCATCGCCCTCTTTGGCCGGCTTGGCTTTTGGTCCCATCTTCCACACTGCCCCCTGTTGAGGCGCTCTGGTTTCTTCTGACACCAATTGTTACCAGACTGGCCTTGCGGCGGTGGAAGGATTGGAGGCAGTGCGACCGATGTTAGCAGGCCGTTGGCATGAACTTATTCAGGTACAAAAATGTCCATCAGGAGGCAAAAAATTAAAAATGAATAAAGAAAAAAACCAAATCAATAATTCAAAATAACTTTCACTAATCTAAACTTTCAATAATCTAAAAACAACAGTCCTCCCCTCGGCACTAATTAAACCCTTGGCTGGTCTAAGAGCCAGGTGTTGTCACCCGCTCCCCTCAGACCCTTCTGCCCCACCTACATGATTTGGACCTGAATATATCCTACAGCCCGACCAATGCCACTTTTAATTCAATTAACCCTCCCCTACACATTTCCGATATACCTATCCCCACCCCTAGTAACACACCTTACTCCAGACCTATTTGTCTAAAACCCATCCTTACCCCCTACTTCCCCGACACCTTAAATATTCCCCAAGTACCCCAACACACCCCTCTCCTCCCACACACTTGATCTCGCCCGTCTGACGTCACCCCCACACCGCACAAATGTTCTTCCGGACTTCACGTCGGGAACTCCCGCAGCCCCCGGCACCCGGAAGCCAGCGCAACCGTAACGCGAGTGTTCTTACATCTTGTCCTTGTTTGTACCGTGTCCCATGACCGGCTTCCTCATAACGTGTTTTTTTGTTGTGTTGCAGGTGGCGTCATGAAAGCGTTTGAATGTTCTGTGTGTGTTAATAAAAGTGTACTTGTAAATCCCGGTGTCAGTCCTGTTTGTATCCATTTCCTGTGGTAACGGGCAGCCGCACCGTTACAGGTGGGAAATACTGCTATAAAGTATGATTTCCTCATAGGAAGGTAACGTATTAAGAATGCACAGACCAAAGATACCGTTTAAAATGATGACGTTATATTCCAAAACTTCCACAAAAGGGGGAACTGATTAAAGAAACAAAAAGGGGTGGAAGAAGCCTGGGCCAGCCACGCATTGGGCCGTCGAAGCCAGAACTTCCTCCCTACAGTTCCCAACCTCCGCTACAGAAAACAAATACGAAATCTCCTAGATAGCAGTCCTCCATGCACAGGATTCAAAGGCAGCTCAGGCCAGCGTGAAGATGCCAGAATGAGAGAACCCCCGTTCGGGAACACAGGCCACGCCTTAAGTAGGGATAGTAGTCGTAGCTCCACCCCACGAATCAGGAACACCTGCGAGACAGAGGAGAATAGAGCGGGTGGAACAAGCAAAAGGAGGCGCGGAACACCTCCACCCTAAGTTAGTGTTTTCCTTTAGTTTGATTTTCCTTTTTTTTCCAAAACAAACAAAAAGAAAAACACAACAATCTCAGACACTGACTTACAAGCGTGACAACGCATCTGCTAGCACGTTATCCTTGCCTCGAATATGCTTGATAACAACGTTGAAGGCCTGCATGAAGATGCTCCAATGCATCAGCCTTTGATTGGTGTTACGCATCGTTTTCAGGTACACCAAGGGATTATGATCGGTGTAGATGGTAACAGGAACATTTGCCGACCCGACATAAACAAAGTGATCTAAGGCAAGCACAATAGTGAGGGCTTCTTTCTTGATCGTAGAGTACACCAGGGACGGCTGGCATAAATGGGCTAACAGGGCTAAGCCCTCCCTACCTTTTACAGTAAAAATGAAAAAAATATTAAAAACCTTAGAACATATTGTTTTAAATTTTGGTAGAACCTAAAGCAGCAACAGCACCAAAAAGTGACAGAAAAACCCGAGATATATGATATATCTTGGGTTTTCTCCTGTGAATGGGCTACATGTATTCAGCCCAAGCGCAGAAGCGTAAGCTTCCATTCAATTTTGATTGACAGGTATCGTGACACGCCTCCTTCATATGCTTCCCATTTGGGCTAAAGTCATTCATCCAAAGCACAGTAGCGTAAGCGGCCATTTCATTGTGATTGACAGGTGTCGTGACACGCCCCCATTTGGGCTAATTTAATTTAGCCCAAGCACAGTAGCGTAAGCTTCCATTGACGTTTGATTGACGGGTGCCCTGACACAAGATGTCAGGGCATATGCTTTCCATTTGGGCTAAATTAGTTTAGCCCAAAGGCTGACCTTTGACTTACAGCTAGCACAGTAGCTACAGTACAGTGACCTTCGACCAATCACAGCACAGTAGCGCAAGTGCAGTATGGCGGGTGTTAGCATGAAAATGAACGAAGTGGATTATTTACTTTCTAATCGGTTTTCTTTAATGTCTTTGGAGGAAATTGGAAGTGAAGAGATTGGGGACACATCATCCAAACGATGTACAAATTACACAAAAGGATAAACGGCAAAATCGTAACTTTTGTGTTACATGGTTTCAGCGAACGGACGGGCTAACAGCAAGTGTTGCTAGAAATTCTCTTTTCTGTTTTCCATGTTTGCTGTTTGGAGGAGACACGGCTTGGACCCAACAAGGAATTGTCGATTTGAAACATTTGTCTGACAAAATGAGGAAACATGAATGCAGCACAAGCCACATTGGAAATGCTGTAAAGCTGTCATTGCTGGGTAAAGTGAAAATCGCCTGTCAGCTTAATGAAGGCCACCGGATCGCTGTACAGAGACACAATGAGCTGGTAAAAAAAAACAGGCATTCACTGTCACAGATTGTGGACTATTCAATTTTGTGGGGGACACGAGCTTGCACTGCGGGGGTCAGACGAATCACCCACTTCACTCCAGCGGGGCGTGTTTCTGGACCTCGTCGACCAGTTCTCTTTTTTAGACAGCCAATTAGCCGATCACCTGTCAAACACACAGGTTGCAAAGTACACATCCAAGACCAGCCAAAATGAGTTGCTTGACTGTATGTTAAAAATGTATGGACAAAAACTGGCGGTTGAAATATCGCAGGCATCTTTTGTGGCTGTGCAAGCTGACGATACAACAGATGTGTCCTGTGTAAGCCAGTGCGTGATTGTGCTCAGGTATATCACTGAAGCCTCCATGGTGGTGGAAAGATTCCTCACTTTCTCCCCGTTAGTGGACAGAACTGCACCGGGACTCGAAACAATGCTGCTGGAGAAGCTGCAGCCATATAAGTTGGAGAACAAACTGATCGCACAGACATATGATGGGGCAGCTGTAATGAGCGGTGCATCATCCGGCCTACAGGCCAGGTTAAAATAAACGTTCCCGCACGCACACTTCGTGCACTGCTATGCCCACCAGTTAAACCTGATCATGCAACAGGCCTGCTCATCTCACACACCCGCCAGAATATTTTTTGCCAACGTCTCAGCTTTTGCGACGTTATTCTCCAAGTCCCCCAAGAGAACTGCAGTCCTGGATGAAGTGTGTAGCAAGAGGATCCCAGCGTCAGGACAGACAAGGTGGAACTTTAAAAGCCGCACAGTACACACCGTATTTGACCATCAGGACACTTTAAAAGTGTGTTTTGAAAAAAAACGGGATGATCAGTCTTGGGACAGTGTCAGCCCAACAAGCGCACGGCCTGTCCGCACTTCTGGGGTACGTCATCTTTCTTTTCTTTTTAACTTTTTTCCACTCTGCCCTCATGCATGTCGATATTCTCTACAGCATTCTTCAGAAACGGATCACAGATTCTCTCAAAGCGAGACAGGCCCTGGAGAATTTTTCGTGCTCCATGTCGGAACTGAAGGACAAGCTGGCCACAGACGACAATCATCCACATCCAGATGCGGACACAGCTGCAGCCGCTGCAGCCGCTGCAACGCCGCGCAGGGTGCAGCACTCTGACAATGTGTCAGTAGCCATACAGTGATGTGACATAATTGTCAAGCAGTCAAAATCACGCTTTCAAAAAGCCAGGCACTTAGTGTCTTTCGAACTGATTGACCCTGAACTCTATCCGCTGTTTAAGAACACTTTCCCGCAGAAGCAGCTGGACATTCCATGTCAACATTACCCGATGATCTGCAGGGAGAAACTGAAAGGTGAGCTGATGGTGATGTACAGCAGTGTGGAGTTTGCGGGCCTAACGTCTGCAATGTCACTGTGGAGGAGGCTGACTGAGAACAACCTTCAGAGCACTGTTTCTGCAACACTGAAATTAACACAAATCGCCATCACAACCCCCATGACATCTGCAGAGTCAGAGGTGTTTCAGTACACTGAAGAGGATTAAATCCTTTCTTCGGAGTACAATGGGACAGGACAGGCTAATCGCACTGGCTATGCTGTCCATTGAGCGGGACTTAATCCGAAAATCAGCAGACTTTAACGACATGGTGATTGACCTGTTTGCGTCACCAAAAGGCCGTCGATGTGAGCTGCTGTTTAAATAAGGTATGCCAAGCTCTGAAACAACTCTCTCTTCTATCAATACTGTTATTTTTGCTTTGGTTTTGTAAATTGTTTTATTTCTGGTACATGGTGTTGCAAATTGTTGCTGGTACAGTACTTTTCTATAATGTAGTTGTAGCACAATTGATAATTAATAATAATTGATAATAATTTCCTCTTGGGATTATTAAAGTATTTCTGATTCTGATTCTATAATGAAGTATACACTGTTGTTGCTTCAACTTGATGTGGAGCAACTGTTTCTGCTGTGTGAAGCAGGGCTCCAGAGTGTGACCAATTTGGTCGCACATGCGGCCAAAATATTTAAGAGTGCGACTAACATTTTTTTCTACGTCGCACCCTAACCCTACATTTCTTAATGAGAAACTCATCTCTGTCATTTCGTCTGATAGTTTCTGCTTATGAACGGTTAAGAATTCCCTTCTTGGGTTTTTAAGGTGAAACGCAGGGACACTTTGCCCCGGGACGGACAGCGCACTCCGGTATGAAGGGGGAGAGTCTGCTGCGGCTCTTCCTCACAGCTGCTCACAGCTCCGTTTGTTGTTTGTTTCTAGGTTAACTCGGTGTAAACTGCAGGAGGGATGTTCACGTTACACACGCCCTTATTCTCGATGTGTTTTTAAACGTTTATCTTAATTTTATTATTTAAATAAATGAATAAACTTTAAATGTATCCATGAAATTTAGTTGTTTCTGTCACACAAATTAATTAAATGCTGACTCATCCATCTAACATTTTATTACGCAGTGCATTACGGAGCGCACTGCTTTTACTGTCAGGAGTCCGGTCAGAATATGGCCGGTAATAGTGCATTTGTAAGCGGGTCAACAACATTTCGTATCGAAACATTAAAAAAGCATATGTCTAAATAACCCAACATGACGTGACAAGTGTGTAGAGAAAGTGGCCCCTCTCCAAGCTGCATTTCAGCGACAGGCCGTAACAATAAGGTTCTCTAAGGAATCGGAAATGATCAAATTTAATCTTGCATACAACATTGCCAAAGAGGAGTTCCCATTCACCAAATTTAAATCCGAAATTATTCTCATGAAGAAAAATGTATTAAACGTCAACCCGACGTATAGCAATGAGATGGCATGTGCACAATTCATTGCGGCAATAGGCGACACCTTAAAGCAAAAGACGGCTGCAGACGGCGGAAACGCCACATACATGTCCTTCATGATTGACGGCGACACAGACGTCTCTACCAAAGAGTGCGTGATCATCTGCAGCCGCATATTGCGCTAAGGGAGACCGGTCAACATTTTAATTGTTAAATACTTTAAGCACAATAAGTTTTATTTTGCTTAATGGTTTAGTTCGAAATGTTCAATTTCAGCTCAGTGAAGCACTTTAAACACGTTATTTTTCTTTTTATTTATAATTGTGCTTCAAATAAAGACACGCATTTCTCTACACCTTATTCTTGTTTAAAAATCATTCACATTATATGAAAGTTATGAACAGAGATATAAAGGTGACCTCATGGCGTCTGGAGCCCTGTGAAGTATTGATAAATGTAATTCATTCAATATCCCACCCACCCAAAATCACCACCAGCCGTCACTGGTAGACACGCTGATGTCGGTTAAACTTTCTGGAAAAGTAAGACACAGGATGTTCCACTCCATCAGCCCCATTTTGGAGAAGAACAGCACCTGCTCCTACATCACACACATCAATAGCTAACTTGAAAGGCTGATCGAAGTTCAGCGCAGCAAGTATCGGGGCGTTCGACAGAAGGTCTTTAATCGGTTCAAACGCGTACTGACAACCCTCGGACCACACAAACCGGACCTTCGGGCTTAATAGGTCAGTCAATGGTGCCGCAACAGCGGAAAAGTTCTTACAGAACCCCCTGTAATAACCCGCCATCACCAGAAAACAACGCAAGTCTCGCCTAAACGCAGGAGCAGGAAAATCATGAATTGACTCCACTTCGTTTGAACCGTTCGCACTACACCTCGGCCCACCACCTTCCCCAAGTAAACAATAGTTGCCTGACCGAAATCACACTTTGCCAGATTCAACGTCAGATTCACTTTGCTCAACCGGTCAAACACCTCACTTAATAATAATAATAATAATAATAATAATTCATTTTATTTGAGGGCGCCTTTCAAAGCACCCAAGGTCACCTTACAGGGCAGTTTAAAAACAGAAAACATGATCAACAATCATAAAAAACACAAGAACAAGATACATTGAACAATTTACGTAAGTGGGGTGAGATGGGTTAGATGGAATATGTCAGTTTAAAAAGATGTGTTTTGAGACGAGACTTAAAAGTGGAAAGTGTGTCGGAATTACGGATGTCAGGTGGGAGGGTGTTCCAGAGGTGGGGGGCAGATCTGCTGAAGGCTCTGGAGGCCATGGTAACCAGGCGTGCGGGAGGCAGTGAATTGAATGGAAGAGGAGGACCGGAGAGTGCGGCTGGGTGTGTTGGTGTGCAGGAGTTCACAGATGTATGGAGGGGCGAGGTTCTGGAGGGCCTTGAAGGTGAGGAGCAGAATCTTGAAGTGGATGCGGGTTTTGACCGGGAGCCAGTGAAGCTGCTGAAGGACAGGGGTGATGTGATTAATGGAGGGGGTTCTGGTGATGATGCGGGCGGCAGAGTTCTGGACCAGTTGGAGTTTGCGGATGGACTTGAGGGGGAGACCGAAGACTTAACTGCTCCATGTGACCCTGCCAGGTATCAGAATGAACCACCACATCATCCAAGTATGCTTCGCACCCAGATACACCCGACAAGACCGAAAGTAGCAGGCACATTACGCATCCCGAAAGCCATCATCTTGTATTGCAAGAAATCTTCAGGCGTAACGAAGGCGGAGATTTCCTTTGCACGTTCCGATAACGTGAACAGCCAATACCCCTTTAAAAGATCGAGTTTCGTCATGTACGAAGCGCTGCCAACACGATCTACACAATCCTCCACTCTAGGCAAAGGGTAACTATCCGCCTTTGTCACATTGTTCACTTTTCGGAAGTCAGTACAGAAACGATCAGATTTATCTGCCTTGTCAACCAAGAGACAGGGAGAACTCCACAAGTTCAAACTGGGCTCTCTAATCCCATGCTCCAGCATGTACTCAACTTCCTTCTCAAGACGGCGCCGCTTGTCCGGGTTCACCCGGTAGGCATGCTGCTTGATTGGTGGAGAACCACCTACATCAATATCATGATGCAGAACAGAGGTACAGGAAGGTGTACAGGAGTGTGAAAACCCGCAACATCAGCGCGTTAAAGGTCAGGTATGTGAGCCAAATGAGCGTCTATCTCAGTCAACAGAATTCTTTAACCTCCCCTGCACTAGTGCTTTGGACGGAACCTCCACCGTCTCCAGCGCAATCCCGACCCCGGTACTTTCAACACTGCACAGCGCAATAGCACAGGCGGAGCCGGGTTAAACGACACCGTCGGCCACCTCCTCCACAGGGAGTTCAGCTGGATGTTGACTGCCCGGACCAGGATATTGATGTGACACAGCCTCTTCTTGCGGCTACGTTCCGGAGTAGCAATTAGATAGTCGAAGTCACCCACTTTCTTTTCCACAAAATAAGGGCCACTGAAGCGAGCTTGCAGACAGGACCCAGGGATCGACAGCAGAACTAGCACTTTATCCCCTGGAACAAAATTCCTGCTTTTCGCCTTTCTATCATACGACCCCTTCATTCTTTTCTGAGCAGCATTGAGGTTCTCCTTTGCCAGCACACCAGCCCGGCGCAGTTTGTAGCGGAAATCGCATACAAAATCCAACAGATTCTGAGGTTCAGAACCACCCACCCACTTCTCCTTCAGCAGCTTCAATGGACCTCGCACCGAGTGAGCAAAAACCAACTCGGAGGGACTAAACCCTACCGACTCCTGAACCACCTCTCTCACGGCAAACAGCAGAAGGGGAACTCCCTCATCCCAGTCTTTGTCAAACTCCAAACATTATGTTCGCAACATCGATTTCAGTGCTTGTTGGAAACGCTCCAGTGCCCCCTGCGACTCAGGATGATACGCACTCGAATGAACATGACTCACTGCCAGCTGCTTCAGCACCTGAGAAAACACGCGTGACATGAAGTTCGACCCCTGATGAGTTTGAATGTCTTTTGGCAACCCAAACACAGAAAAAAACGTAATCAATGCTTTCACCGCCACAGGAGCCTTTATTTTACGCAGTGGAATAGCCTCAGGAAACCGCGTTGATGCACACATGATCGTGAGCAAAAATGTATTACCCGACTTGCTACGTGGCAAAGGGCCGACACAATCAACGATAAACCGTTCAAAAGGCTCACCTACAGCCGGAATTGGATACAACGGCGCCGGTGGAATCGTTTGATTCGACTTACCAATCACCTGGCAAACATGACACGACTTGCAAAACTGCACTACGTCCCTCTTCAACCCAGGCCAGAAAAAAATGCTGCAGTACACGATCATACGTTTTATTTACCTCCAAATGACCGGCTAACTGATGGTCGTTTGCCAAACTCAAAATATCCGAGCGATACTTAAAAGGAACCACAACTCGGGTTACCACACCTCAGTCTTCACCCGCTAGTGCATACGATGGAGTCCATTTACGCATAAGTACTCCATTTGTGGTAGAAATTAATGTGGTAGAAATTAATGATTATATTCTATGGTAAACTATGATTATTATTATGCCTGTATATCTAATGGTAGAAAACATGTAAAGCGTCTCTGGATTCTGATCCAGGGCTGGTCACGGTGCCTGGGAGTCTGGGGTCAGAGCAGGGGTTGGGGCCCAACCCCCCAGGAGCAGGAAGCTACTGAGACAATGCATGCTGACTCCACTTCCTGGGTCCTAAACTATCTCGGTGACCATATGGTTAGAAGAGTTTGTGATTGATTATGGGTGGACACCTAAAACAAGAAACTTCTGAGTACTGTGCTGTTGTGTGTGTATAAGAAGAGGCTGGAATCTGTTAATTCGGCAGTGACTCTGCAGACCCATTCGGCTGTTATCGTTGTTGCAGAATTCTTGAAGAAAGTCCAATCCCGGATTGCTTTTAACTGACTTTATTTGTTAAAGTAGGCATGTTTCGGTATGGTAACTATGAAGCTTAAGGGAGGGAATTGTATCTAATGCGTGGAGAGGAAAATACCGTGATCTACTTCAAGCCGCCCTAAGCCCGGTGGCTCTCTGCCGTCTACCTATTGATCTCTGGCCTCTTCACTTCGAATCACCCGCTAGAGGACGTCAAGTGGGCGTGGCCGGGGTGACGTAATGGCTTCGGCTTCTACACCTATCTAAAGGTGCTGCCTTCTGTGGATGGAGCAGCCTTCAATAAGGTCTTGCTCCCCTTGTGGCTATGTATAGTATTTACGGCTTATATGTTTGGTTCTGCTTCCTAGTGGTTAAGTGAGGGTAATACAGCTTGTGTGTTTGAATCTGCTTCCTAGAGGCTATGTGGAGGCAGCTCAGGTTCTTAAAATACGTAACATCGTTGTTGTTGTTTCTTAACGATAGTCTTTTGTCAATACTTGCTCCGGACCCCTCGGTTTCTTTTACTCTCTCTTGAATTAGTCTAAGTGTTTTATATCTCGGTTAAAATCTACGATAGAACCCGCAGGCAACAGACACAATCTCTTGCTCTGAAACAGCGCTTTCAAAAAGTAGTGACACAGCAGGATCGGCTCCCTGCTCAGACACGAGCGATCCACGCCCTTCAAACAGTTCAGCAAAGCTTACCTCCCCAACCTCTCCAGTCGACAACTTGCCAGAGGCAGATGTAGCAGTCAAATCCCAAAAACTGCAAGATAGACCAACTTCATCGTCCAAGGCCCGGCGTTTCGTCATCGCACGGGTTACAGCACACGCAGAAAAAACTCCAGGATATTTCTGAGCCAACCTATCGTTACTCTCCGTAACCATAGGAACCACCGTCCCTTCAGGTTTGACCAACACCCTACCTCCAGCTAGATCATTTCCCAAAAGAAAGGACACACCTTCAATCGGGAAACAGGGACGAACACCGACAACCACCGGACCGGTCACCAAATCTGACTCGAGGTAGATTGTATGCAACGGTGACCCCATGCACTGCATCCCAAAACCACGGACAATTACACTGGAATCCACACCGGACGCACTAGAAAGGGGCAAAATATCACTTAAAATAAATGACTGGGACGCTGCTGTATCCCTCAAAATAGTCACAGGCACTTTACTCCCCCCCCCCCCCGAGTTAAAGACACTTCCCCCCCTCATCAAGAATGGTGCATATACGTCTAGCTCTGATTCCCGACACTCAGGAGTCACCTCCAGCACAGGTTTAGCCGTTCTAACACAAACCACCTTTTTCATAGGTTGCCTTTCCCCCTGCAGAGCATAACAATTAGCGATCAGGTGCCCAGGCTTCTTACAATAGTGCAGCATTCTTCAAAGAAAGTAGTCCAATCCGGATCGCTTTTAACTTACTTTATTTGTTAAAGTATTTCGGTATGGTAAAAGGAGGGGAAGCGTGTCTAACACATGCTGAGCGACTCCCAGCTGATCAAAAACTATAACCCTTAGTCTGGTAGCAGCTAGAAGTTTCTGCCGTCCAACCTCTGTCGAGATTGATAGGGTCAAGTGGGCCTATATGACGTGGGTGTGGCCTATGTGACGTATTAGCCTCGGCTTCTTCACCTATCTAAAGGTGCTGCCTTCTGTGGATGGAGCAGCCTTCAGTAAGGTCTTGCTCCCCTTGTGGCTATGTACAGTATTTGAGGCTTAGATCAGGGGTGGACTGGGACAAAAATTTGGCCCGGGACTTTGGGATGGAGAGGCCTTTTATGAGACCGCGGGAATAGCGTGCGTGGTATTTTGCCACGGTGTAAAATAATAAAAATTAGTCCTTATCCGTGGATATGTGCATTGCAACTGCATGTCAATGTTGGGATGTGCATGTGTTTAGAATATTGTGAAGATCACTGGGAAATATTTTATAAGCAATCTTGTCCATGTACAAAATATTAGAAATTGCATGTGCCTAGAAAGGTAAATCAAGGCTGAAAATGATCTAAATAGTGCAAGATACAATTATTTTTGTGGAAATAAATTGTCACACACATACACATTGTCTGCTGGTTACTGCTTCACATAAATCACTAATCAAGCTTTTTTTTAACCAACGTTTGCATTGACAAATTAGAAAAATGTCTCTGTCAGTCTCTGGCCAGGTATATATTGAGGGGCTATTCGACATTTCAGAGTGATAGGTAAAGCCGTTTAGGAGAAAAATTAGGACACACACACACAGACAGACAAACTTTCCTTAATTGATATAGTTGGATTTATATAGTTAGAGTAAACAAACAGCTTGTCAGCAAAAAATAATCTGGGTGTAGAGCTCGCTCTGCTTCCTCTCTGCTGGACCCTGAATCTGCCGGTGTAGAGCTACATCTGCATGAAAATGACAAGTAACAAATAATTCTAATTTAGCAGGCCAATACATTAAAGGCAATAGTGGAAATTCTCTTCATTTATGTTTTTTTTATCATTTCAAACACAATCTTATGCTTTAATTTCTATTCATAAAACAAAAAAAAACAGACTGTCCTACCTCACATCATCAGCAAGTGCTGGAGCACTTCACTGGTCTCTGCAACTTTGTCAATGACCTCATCGTTGTCTAGAGACATCAGGATCTCTTTTTCGGTGCACATTATAATGAAGGCCTCAAGACGATCCTGTGTCAAGGTGGTTCTCAGTCTGTTCTTCACAAACTTTAGTGTTGAGAAGGTCCTCTCACAGGCCACTTGGCTGAAGGAGAGTGTCAGCAGGAACTTGTAGGCCAATCCAATGACATGATAGGAACCAGTCAGAAGGTTGTGGAAAGGACCCGATACACACAAATTGCACAGTCTTTACAGGAGGTGCAGCTGGTGACTGTGAGCTTCAGGCCATCTCCATCTTTGGTATGCTCTGCTGCAGTCCTGACAGTGTAGGACTCCAAATGGGGCAACTTTATTCTCTCCCATTGGTTGGCCAGATTATAGAGTTCGGCCTTGAGTCTTCCAGGTGTGGCTCTGTCGTCAAATCTCAGGAGACATCGACTGAGTTGTTCCAGTGATTCAGATGGGAGGTTTTTAACTCTCAATGTGTCAAAGTTCCTTGGGTCGAGGCAGGCAAAATCATCATAAGGGGCTCCATTTGCAGAGTAGCGTGTTTGGATGCTCTCAGTCACTGTATCCAAAATGGTGTTGTGTACCTTGATCCTGTACTGATCCTCTGCACTCAATATGTGTTCTTCCTCTGCTTCTTCACCTGGCATGGTCTTTTTCTTTCTGATTTTTCTTTGTGGGAGAGCTGCCTGTACCACCTCTTCGGATTCGTTTTCCTCCAGCTTATCGTTAGCCCACTCAACAAAGACATTTGCGGCTTTTGTCACGGCATCCATGTCCCTTGTGCATTTTTTTAGGCTGTCTTGGGCCCCCATTACTAGGCGATGCGCAGTGATTAGGTCCATGCCACTGGTCTGCAGGTAGTTGGAGAGTGGGGAGGTGATCTCAAATATCCTATCCTAAATATTTGTGCAGTCAGGATTGTCTCATGTTTCAAAAAGGCCTCAAAGTAACCCTTTGCTTTTGCTCTGACAGGTGGTTTCATTGATTTATCCTCCACTATCCTCTTCAGTGTTAGGATTAAGTCCACGAACAAGGCATTGTCGGGGTTACCAAAATAGCCAAATATTTTGCTGAGAGCCTGGTCCTTTGCCCACCACCTAGTTTCTCCAATTGGAGACAGCCTTCTGTGTCGCTTGTCATCACTCACCTTCTCCCAGACATTCATACGCTTGTATGAATCTTTAATAAATACAGCTACATCATTTATAATAGAAAAAAGAGATGCACTTTCGATAACAATGCCTGTGGTGTCTCCCAAAACCAGATTAAGCACATGTGCATAGCACCAGATATGCACCTGATTAGGACTCTGATGAGAGTAAGGTAGAGAACCCCTTGTATTGGCCTTGCATGTTTGCTGCACCATCAGTTGAGTTGCCTACACAGTTCTGAAGATCAATATCCACCTTTGACAGAGTTTCTTTAAGTAGCTCCACAAAATATTCTCCAGTTGATGACTCACATTGAACCACACCTATGAGCTTCTCCTGGACTTCATCATTGACATATCTGAGGATTACAGCACATTGGTCTGTGGAAGTAACATCCTGTGTGGTGTCAATCTGCACAGAAAACATCCCTGCTGCTCTTACCTCCCTAGATATGCTCTCCTTAATTAAGTGACTGATGACATCAATGACTTTGTTAACAGAGGTTTTAGAGAGCAGTGTTACCAGGGATCCTCTGCCTTTTGCACCACTGTCATGTAGGCTTTTGCTTTTTTGAACACATTCCTTCACATGTTCTTGGAGCGAGACATCAAATTTGCTTAATAGAATGATCATTTCCAAGAAGTTTCCATGGTCAACAGCGAACTTCTCCCAGGTGTATGCTGCTTCAAATTCAGTGCCTCTATAGCTTAGACCACACTTCCCTAAAACTTTGATCACTTCTATTACACGATCCATGACTTGGCGTTTCTTCCTGACCTGATCACGGTGCAGAGAGATTTGTTTCCCACAAAGTAGGCTTGCTATGTCTGCTTGGCTGGCTTTCATAAAATATGCCTCTGCACTATCTCTAGACAAGATGGCGGCGCCCAGTGAGGCTGCGGCCAAGCCGGCTCCCGATAACAATGTGTGTTTTACGTTAAATGTACCGTCAAAATCGCGTACAACAGGAGTACACTACTGGGACTTAGAAACAACAACAGCACAAAGGATATGTCCGGAGTTAACTTCTCAGTCTGTTCTTCACAAACTTTAGTGTTGAGAAGGTCCTCTCACAGGCCACTTGGCTGACAGAAACCATTCCGCGCTGACAGAAACCACGCCAGCACGGGTAAATCTCGAGGAGGTGGTGTGTGCATTTATATCAATAACAACTGGTGTACAAACGCTGCAGTCATTACAAGTCACTGCTCAGAGAACATTGAGTTTTTAACCCTCAACTGCCGTCCATTCTACCTGCCGCGTGAATTCAATACCGTCAACATCACAGCTGTTTACCTCCCCCCCAGCGCCAACACAAAGGAGGCACTCTCCATTCTGTACAAGTCTGTGAGTACACTACAAAACACACACCCGGACTCGGTCTGCGTAATCGCTGACGATTTTAATCAGGCCAAATTGAAAACAGTAATGCCACACTATCACAAGTGTGTGAACTTTGCAACAAGGGGAGAGAACACACTTGACCAGGTCTACATCAACATCAGACAGGCCTTCAGAGCTGTTCCCCACCCCCACCTGGGTTCATCAGACCATCTCTCTGTTATGCTAATCCCAGCCTACAGACCTCTGTTGACGAGAAGCAAGCCAACTGTGAAACAGATCAGGGCCTGGCCAGAGGGCTCCACAGCAGCTCTACAGGACTGTTTTGAATGCACAGACTGGTCGGTTTTCAGGGAGGCGGCCACCACCAACCAGGACGTCAACCTCACCGAATACACAGACTCTTTAACTGGATACATAACAAAATGCATGGAAGATGTAACCGTCACCAAGGACATTACAGTGAGAGCAAACGAAAAACCCTGGTTCACCACGTGAGCTCCTGAGGGCACGCAACGTTGCTTTCAAGTCTGGGGACAAGGAGGCCCTCAAGTCTGCCAGGGCCAACTTGCACCGGGGCGTGAGAGCAGCCAAGCGTGCATATGGACAAAAAATCAACTCATACTTCACTGACACAAAGGACCCAAGACGCCTGTGGCAAGGCATCCAGTCAGTCACAGACTACAAACCATCCCCCCCACCGTGTGAGGACAACACAGACTTCCTCAACTCACTCAACACCTTCTTCAGCCGGTTTGAAGAAAATAACACCACAACACCCACAAAAAAAACCCGTAAACCCTGACAGCACAACACTTCAACTGGACCCAGCGGACGACCCTACTCAAGGTGAACCCCAGGAAAGCTGCAGGTCCAGACAACATACCCGGGCGTGTGCTCAGAGACTGCAGACTCACTCACCGACGTCCTCACAGACATCTACAACACCTCTCTGAACCAAGCCATCATACCAGCAAGTTTCAAAGCTACCACCATCGTACCACTACCCAAGAAGTCACCGGTATCATCACTGAACGACTACAGACCCATAGCACTCACCCCCATCATGATGAAGTGCTTTGAGAGACTGGTAAAGGCCCACCTAACATCCACCCTCCCCACTACTCTGGATCCATACCAATTTGCCTACCGCCCCAAGCGCTCCACTGATGACGCCATAGCAACAGCACTCCACCTCTGCCTGGCTCATCTGGACAACAAAAACAGTCACGCGCGGATGCTGTTCATAGACTTCAGCTCTGCGTTCAACACCGTCATCCCCCAACATCTGGTGGACAAGCTGAGTACAATAGCCATCAGCACTTCACTGTGCAACTGGCTGCTGGACTTTCTTACAAACAGACCGCAGACAGTCAGAGTCGGAAACAACTCCTCAGCGACCACCATCATAAACACGGGGGTGCCGCAAGGATGTGTGCTATCCCCCCTGCTGTTCACGCTGATGACCCACGACTGCTGTGCCAAATTTGAAACGAATCACATCATCAAATTTGCAGATGACACAACAGTGGTGGGCCTCATCAAAGACAATGATGACTCAGCATACAGAGAGGAGGTACAGCTACTCATCAACTGTGAGAGGAACAATCTGCTTCTCAACGTCAACAAAACAAAAGAAATTACTGTAGACTTCAGGAAGAAACAACCAACACACATCCCACTCATCATCAACGGCAGTGCAGTAGAGTCTGTGAAAAGCACAAAGTTCCTGGGAGTGCACATCACGAATGACCTCTCATGGACTACCAACACCACCGCGCTGGTCAAGAAGGCACAGACACGACTCCACTTCCTGAGAAGGATGAGAAGAGCTGACCTCCCCACTTCTGCCCTCACCACCTTCTTCAGAGGTGCTATTGAGAGCATCCTGACCAGCAACGTCTCTGTCTGGCACGACAGCTGTCTAGCTGCAGACAAGAAGGCACTGCAGAGGGTGGTGAGGACAGCAGAAATGATCATCAGGTCACCCCTACCAGCCATTCAGGAACTGTACACTTCACACTGTTTCAAGCGGGCAATGAACATCATCAAAGACACAACTCATCCAGCACACAGTCTGTTCTCCCTTCTACCATCAGGGAAGCGGTACCGCAACCTGCGGTCCCGCACAAGCAGAGTGAGTAACAGCTTCTTTCCACAAGCCATCAGACTCATCAACACACTGAAGAAAACCACATGAACATTCCATAGTCACTTCACCATGCCACTGGCACTTTACTGTTGCACTTTACTTTACTGTTGCACCTTGTGACCACTGATTGTACTTCTGCTGCTATGTGTGTGTGTTGTGGCAGCCCGGTTCACGAATGTTTCT
This sequence comes from Gadus macrocephalus, assembly GCF_031168955.1. Taxonomy (NCBI): domain Eukaryota; kingdom Metazoa; phylum Chordata; class Actinopteri; order Gadiformes; family Gadidae; genus Gadus; species Gadus macrocephalus. Next base: position 15,406,838 of record NC_082398.1, read on the forward strand.
AACTCACACGGAATGCAGGCACACTCAGTTTCCAGGGTAAGCCGAAGTCTGCGTTTATTCGGCGAAAGGGTACAAGGCAATGCAAATACTGTCAATGGTGGCCTCCGTGAGACTCTCAGCTATCGACTGGTTCTTTGCTGGTCCTTCTTGTTCCCCCCGGTGTGCGTCCACGACCGTCTTTTATGCCGACTCTCCCCCCCCCTCGGCCAGGTGCGTTGCATCCCGGTGATTGCGCCGGGTGCCGACGCACGCTCTGCTGCCGACTGGTGGGTGAAGGCGGTATACCCCGTCGACCACTACCCCGCGGTTCCCCCGGGTGGGGAGCGGGTTGTCACAGTGTGTGTGTGTGTGTTAGGGCTGTAACGATACACAAATTCACGATTCGGTTTGTATCACGATTTTTGACCCACGGTTCGATACATCCCACGATTCTTTTAAATTTAAAAAGCATTTTATTTAAACAACACTTAAATACCAATTATCTTGATGTAACATTTAATAACAAATAATTTGGAACACTGAACAGATTTGAACCGAAAGAATACTATTAAAGTATAGCTAAATTGATAAAGAAATAACCAAAGATTGCAGTTGGAGGATGCTTTTTGCTGGTAGGCATTATAGGGCCCCTTTAACTGTTTGGTTGGTTTATTCAAATATCCTTATTAGCGCTTCTTATTAGGCTATGTGTAGCTTAAATAATGACATAATCAGGCCATATAGAATGCAACATGTTTAATAGCCTAACTTTCAATAGATGAGGAAAAACATGAACGTCGCAATAACGAGGCATAGTGTTAGGGCCCTTACATAGTCGACGCAACGCTACGCTTACGCGTCCAAAAGGCTACGCGACGCGACGCTTCGGCCGCCATTAACGTCGAAGCGTAGCAAAACGCGTCCTCCAAATTTTTGATACGCGACGCGCCGATCCATGCAATACCAAGCGTAGTCGGTGGGGGCGATACTGCAAATATTGTACATTATTACTACTATAGGTTATATTTACAGAAGAATATATGAGAGGATGCGGGAACGTGATAAGAATGACTTGACGTCTCTTTTACTAATTATCTGTGCCAATTTATGCGAACCCTTCCACAGGGTCAAAGTGCTATTTTGATGCGCGACATCAAACAGCTGATGCGGGATTGTGAGCCATTTTAATGATCTTCTTGTCACCCGATATTCGTTCTATTACTGGCCTTATTTGTTTTACTGTTAGCCTATTTGAATTAATTACGTAATGTTTTGTGTTCACGTTCAATTTGAAACATAAGTTCAGTAGCCTCTTTGAGTGAATGAAATTTGAAAGCATGAGTGTGTAGTGAATGAAAAATGTGTGCGTGTATGGTGGGACTATTTTCTGTATTTGATAAATAAACCCCTTTTCTCTAATAATGTTGGCTACCATATAATTTCTGTGGACATTATGCGCTATAGCTTAAAGCCTTTGGCTATAGGCCTACACTTAAATAATTCATTCATCCGTCAAGGCAATAGCTTGTTGTATAAACATTTTATATGGATATGAATTAATGAGTTTGACGTAAACCAAATTAGGTAACTTGTGTAACATAACTAATGAATCAAAAGTCATGCTTCCAAGTGACCAATGTATATACATTTATTGGTCAGTGCGCATACCCAATCGTAGCACATTGTACTGGTGGGGAAACACGCCAGCATCTGACAAAAAATAATCTGCCAGCTGCTCCCTGACAAGGGCCGGTTTTGGTGAGAGTCGGGAAGATATCGGATGACTCGCGAAAGGAGATCATCAAACTTTGGTGCCGACATCCGAAAATACTGGAAATGCCTCTCCTCGTCCATGCTTCGCATTGGAAGCACCAGAGAAACAAATTCCCCATCCTGATCTCGTGTGGTATTTAAAGGGCGCACATACCACCGCCTATCTCTGCGCTTCATCACTCTTCTTCCGTAGCCACTTTGATCGGAACGTCACCTCGAACGTCCCCCTGCGAAAACACCGGTGACTCTGCTGCCACCCATGGCGTGAGTGGTGTATTGCATGTCATGCATTGCCCGCGACGTTCGCGTATGCTGTGTAGACTATGAAAGGAAGCGCGACGCTCACGTCGTTTACGCGCGTCGCTCGCGTCGACTATGTAAGGGCCCTTACGAGTAGCATATGTGTGTGCGGGAGAATGGCAGTGTGCGTATGCGTGTGTGAGTGACGTCAGCGAGTGAGTGGACGAGCGAGGAGAGCGAGCGGTAGCGCGTGTGTCTAGTGAAGAAGCGAACGAGTCCGGTAGAATAAAGTACCCATCCTGTCAATAATCGGTGGCCGCTTCATTCCGACCTATAAGCAGACAAACTGCCAGTCAAATCACACAAAACAATAGAGACAGGATCACACAGGCAATTTTTTTCGCGCTTGGCCCACTCTGGATAAATGTCGTTCATATCGCATGAGGACTTCGACGGCTGTGGAGAAATGCAATCCTCCGTAGCCACGGAGAGCTGTGATCACAGAGAGGGCATCTCGTCACATATTTACGGCATCGATAGGAGGGGGCGCTGTCAGCAGACTATTGTTTAGACAAATTATTAGCAAATTTCAATCGGACAATTTGACCGAAGAGTTAGAAAGGGCATATCGCGCTTCTGCCTTCTCACACCGCGAGACAGGTTCGTGGCTTTGAGTATCGTGATTTTCGGTTTGATACGCGTATCGTTACAGCCCTAGTGTGTGTGTGTGTGTGTGTGTGTGTGTGAGATTATTGTCAACGTCTTATTTAAATGTTTTTTTAACTGCACATTGGAAACTGGCCAAACGCAATTTCAAACTTCTGTGCTAACCCTGTTACATCGATTTTTGACAATAAAGTACAATTGACTTGACTTGACGATGGCCTTTGTTTCTTTCATGCTCTTCTATTCTTTGATGAACATGCTTCCAGGCTGTCATCCCCCCCTTAATAAATGTGCTGTCACTTGCAGATGGCTTTGCATAGGCCAAACATACTGAACAGTACAGAGAGTTGTCTCTTTGACAGTATGTGAGCCACTTTCTGTTAATGCCATCTTTCGTCTCATAGATGCTAACACCTTTTCTGGGGGGTTGTTGAGGGTGGAAGTTTGGAAAAATTAGGAAAAATCTTTTGAGGCTGGGCGGTCAAAAAAAGGAAATCCCTCATCCTCATCTGGGTGAATAGCTGGCTCAACTTCCCCTTTGCTGGACCCTGACTCTGCCTGGGTTGACTGTAGAGCTACATCTGCAAAAGTGGATATTCTTTAATTTATGTTTTTTATCATTTCAAACATAATCTTGTTTTTATTTATATTCATAAAACAATTGCCCTTGTACCTTTCACTGTTTCTTCGCTGGTTTCTGCTCCATACTCCTCCTTCTCCTCCACCTCCTCATCACCACCATGCCTGGAGTCACCCTGTGTCTCAGCATCACCTCGACTGTCACTGGACTTGACTAATAACAATAATAATAATAAAAGTTAAGAGACTATAATTCTTAAACATACTTTTAGCTCTATATATAATAGTATATAATATAATGTATACATAATATAACGGCCAAAAGCTGTGTGCGCCTCCGGATGATATTGTAGCGTCACAGGCAGTGCCGCCGCTCCCATAACGCGCATTACGCGCTGCGCGTAGGGCCTCAAGTCCTGAGGGGGCCCCAAAAAATAATAAAATAAATAAATAAATATTACCTTTTTATTATTCCCCCCCCGTCAACAATCGTTTGCTACCCCCGTCCCCCGTCAACAATTGTTTGCTACCGGGGGCTGGTAGGGGGAATTCGGGGGGGGGGGGGGCCCATAAAGGAGTTATGCTTAGGGCCCCAAAATAGCTAGCAGCGGTACTGGTCACAGGGTTTGGGAGATGGGGGCGGGCCGGGGTTTGTTGTGCGTTGCTGTGGTTACCGGTGTTGAAGTATTCCAATGGTTTATTAGCGGTGGTATCTAATAAATCGCTCTCTAATCAATACTTCATTCACTGGCTCTTCCGTGGTCATTGCAATATTATGAATAGTTCTCCAACGTCTCTGGTACTTCCATAATTATATAATAAAAAATAATAAAAAAAATCTAAAAGAATTACGGCCGGCCGGCTCGGCCTGAAATCGTCCGGCCGTTCGGGAAATGTCCCGAACCTCCCGATGGCCAGTCCGCCCCTGGCTTATATGTTCGGTCCTGCTTACTAGTGGCTATGTGAGGGTAATACAGCTTGAGTGTTTGAATCTGCTTCCTAGAGGCTATGTGGGGGCAGCTTATGTTCTTAAAATACGTAACAATCCCTCCTTGGTCATCTCAGATGACCATAAAATAAGATTTTAAGTCATAAACACCATTTACCACACCGAAAACATAGTCAAAGTATAATAAATCATCAACACCACCGACCGAAGTGGAAAAAACTCCATATTGGAGATAAACCACAACGCGTCTCCATAATACTGAAACGGCATTTGCCTTGGTGTGTCTCATAGGTAATACAAGTCATTGTTAACGATACAACAATGAACACATATCATGGTTATCATACAATCATATGGTTAAAGCATACTTGCCAACCTTGAGACTTTGAAAATAGGGAGGATTCCCAAACTAAAGCGGGGGTCTGGGGGTCCCCCCCCCATACAATTTTCAGCTTTAAAGTAATTGTTTCCCGCATTCTGGTGACTTTAAAATAATAAAACCAACAAAAAAATAAGTAAATTGAAACGTCAATTTTATGTTGAATACCCTCATTTAATTTACATTTCATGTCATTACAATTCATATTATTATTACATATCAATATAATTCATATCATTAAATATCATGTTATTATTACATATTACATTTCATATTATTACATTTCATATTATTACATATCAATAGATTTCATTTCATTACATTTTACTGACGGTTTTATCTTAGCAACTTCCAATAAGTCTCATGTTATCACGCAAATACACTAGCTTCTAATAAACAAAACTACAAAGTAAGCTACTACATCATGTAAGTGCTACATGTAGGTTAACATGTAGGTTAACTCTTACCATCACTGCAAATGGGCTGTGAAATTAGCCTATCCCATGTACGCATAGTAAATAGAAAGCTTGGAACATTATCCTTATATGGATTGTTTTTATCATTTTCATTACGAAAAAATAAATGTTTATATGTTTCTAAGGGTATGTTAATGGCTTACCTTTCAATATCTGTGCGGCTTTGGTCCTCCCACAGGCATACTTCTTTGCTACATCCGAGTCAGGAAACATGTCCCTTACTGACTTATTTATTTCGTCAGTAAAGCTCAGAGGAATATTATTCTTTGCCACCAACATTGCCATTTTTGTTTCGGCATATATGATATGACTGCATCTGGTCTCCCTTTCCCCAGCAAACCAGCGATGCTTGGCTGAGACTCTGAAGCAGCTACTGCCTTCTTATGTTTGCCTGTATTGGCATGGTGTTTTATGTCCGTCCGACCGCGGTGCTCCACGGAAAAATCTACCGGGCAAACTTTACAAAGGGCACCATAGCCAGTACCTTTAAACCTTGTAGTAAGAAAAGCGAACTCCATTCTCGTCTTCTTTGTTGTCTTTTTAAATACTCTGAGGTTTATTCACGAGCGCGGGTAGAATAACGGAAGAAAGAATACTAGAGTAGCGTCAGAGAGACGTCTCTGATTGGTCGCGCCCGCTGTTACCACGGAGCGGCGGCAAACGTCTCCGTGGTAACAGCGGGCTCGCTCAAACAATATCCTTTTCTGAAGAACAGGTTGTTGTGATGATAACGAAAGTGGGGAGAAAGGGAGACATGAAATCTTGTCAGAAATCAGGAGAATTGCGGGAGATTTTTAACAGCGGGAGGAAAACGGGAGAGGATAGTGAATATCGGGAGTCTCCCGGGAAAATCGGGAGGGTTGGCAAGTATGGGTTAAAGGGCTCATAAACAAAAGTATCCATAGAAATCCAAGCTAATACTTTTGGTTACATGTAACAAGGTCATAAGTAAAGTATTTTCGGCATGTGCAAAAGTAAAGTACAAAATTAGTAGTCATATTTAAAGTGTAATTCCGGCGCAAATTGAACCCAGGATCTTTGTTTTGGCATTAAAACCCATCAAATAAGCCTCCCAGATACATTTTTCATTGAAAATCGAGTATTATAGTTTGCCGGGCAATGTTTGGCGTCCATGTTGTTGACTTGGGGCATAGTGTTTCGCTTCTAAATCCGCATTTTTGAACCACTAAATAGCACCAAACCTCTGCAGTAGCATGACTAGGGTCACTACACATAAAACGAAGCACAAACAACTTAGTTTGCAAACCCGGAGTTTATTTAAACAGTTTAACAAGCATCACCGGGAGGTCCGTGTTTACAGGAAGTCCACACAAGTCGATTGCCGAATGCGCCGGAGTTCAGTTCAAGGAGGAACGTTTTGGAATTTATAATTTATATAATATATATTTATAAATAATATATAACAATTGTTGACACGTAAATTAAAGGAATTGCATATGTAAGTTACAGTTACAAAATAATTGTTCGCTACAATCAAGCATGGCACGTTGTTGACGGAAGACGCACTGCACACGTGATTGACGCATAGAGTGAAGGACAGCTCAAGCACCGGAGAAGACGACCCATCCACAGCTTGAAGTCAAGAGAGAGATGGTTCGTGTTTGCGTCAAGAAACAAAGTTATAAGCCCTAACTTCATTCGAGGAAGTGAAAGATGATCTTGTGAGTTGTCCAGGTAGGTTAACCTCGATTTATTGTGTATAAGGATTTGTGGTGGGGATTTACGGACCACGTCAATCGTTTTCTGCGTCAACCGGGTAGAATAAAGTCATCAGAACGTTTAACAATTGCGGTCATATTTGTGTAAAAACGGTACAAGACCATACAACAAACAATAAAACAAACGTTGCAAGGAGAAGTCCATTATCAGCTTCAACTGATAGATTACCATTTTATTAACCAAATGGTAAGGTAGTATTGGGGGGCAATGCTGTCTTGGCAATGTGAATTAAATTCCTGGCTTTAGCCAATGCAATGGAGTTCTCCTTGCAACGTTTGTTTAATTGTTTGTTGTATGGTCTTGTACCTTTTTTACACAAATATGACCGCAATTGTTAAACGTTCTGATGACTTTATTCTACCCGGTTGACGCAGAAAACGATTGACGTGGTCCGTAAATTCCCACCACAAATCCTTATACACAATAAATCGAGGTTAACCCAGAGCCCGTCTACGAAGAGCCTGGGCACTCCCTATACGCCCCATTGTACCGATTTTGGTTGTAGTTCCATGAGACATCCACTGGGGGTGATCGCGGGCGAGTCCAGATTGAATGGGAGTCTATGGGGCTAAACGGCTAATTATGCCTCTTTCACCTGCTTGTCGTTGAAATATCGCAAATTTTATTGTAGATTCCGCAAGTTCAATATAGATTATGGTTCAAAAGTAAAATGAGTGAGTACTTATGTCCTTTCGATTTCTTACAGTTTGGGCCGTTGTTGGCCAAACACGCTAGCATTCTGCTAATGAATGCTGATTGGTCAGGGACGGACTTGCGACTGATTACGACCAGAGACCCCTCTTACGGCATCTGAAGCTGAAGAGCAATCAGAAACGTGTTAACTCAATTTTTGAGTACTGTATTTATATTTTCCTGCAGGTCCTTTTATTTTTATAGATAGTATGTATGGTGAAAGTACATGGGCATAAATGGAATGTCTTCAATTTCTTGTGTTCAATGTTCAATGTGTTATATACATGGTAGGTACGGTATGACCACCTTAAATAATACAGTCAATATCCCGCTCAATATCATTTAATCTGTCATTGTCTATTTTTCGAAAATAAAGATAGTTTAAAAAAGAAATGCCTCGTAAATGTGCAATGATAAACTGCACTTACAGTGGAAACGGATTGTCCGTCTTTTTCGTTTACCAAGGACAGAAAAAGGTAACGTTCTTGCTTGCTCCTGTTGGTCCTAGGCTACCTGAGGCTTCACCTGGTAAGGAAAGTTGCGCTGGAGCCCGGGTAATATCGCACATGGCTTATTCAAGTTGCGCGCTAGACATTCTCTAAAGTGTCGAGACTCAAGCACTTAACTTACCTTAACCGATTGTTCCATACAAGTAGTAGATATTATATGCCCTTTGGGTCCATTCCTATCAGAACTCACTTCCGGTTGGGGGAGGGGTGGGGGGTGGAGGGGGGATCCCTATTCACAGAGGCACTTCCGGTTTATGTTTTATGACGGGTCATAAACAAAAGTTTTAAAAAGGGGGCGACTGTTGCTGTAGGGCCCACGCATTCATCAAGTTGTTTGCAGTGTTCTTTTCATTCAACATGGCCTGCTCATCAGAAGAAACCCCCAGATCAGATAGTGCTATTTGGTTGTATAGGGACCCTCGTACCCAGTCACCAATGGCTTCTCCCGCCATGGACGACTCTGTGTCGAGCAATGAGGACATTGAAAACCAGATGCCTGATGGTATGTCCGACTTTAGTACGCCTGTGTCTAACTATGTCAATAGTTGTGGAGATGCGGTACTGCTTAATGCTCCACTCAAAAGAACGAGGCCTGTTTTAGGCTTGAGAGACCGGGGTGTCGGGGATTCATTCACCCACGTTGGCGAATACGGCTTGGAGTATGTAATATCATGGATCGATGGTTGGGTTATTTTGAATGTTAAAGATTGTGCTACAGAGTGGCGGTTGAACGTTCACGAATGGAATTTTTTCTTGGAGAATTTATGCCCCATGCTAGACGGTGTCCGGGGTACATTGCATGCGGGAACCCATGTATTCCAATGGACCTTTCAGTATGAATCGAGGATTCATCGCATGGATGCAAACTATCATACGAAGAGACCACAGGATTTCATTTTTTTCAGACGCTGTGTTGATACAGACGAGCTACCACAGTGCTATGATATGCATTGCATCGGTAGCTCTCCTCTACGCACCAGTGTTTTAGAAGCTGCTGATTATTTTGATAATGTCTTTTTCATGCAGTGGGCTGATCTGTCTACACTACGTGGAATTTTTGCAGAGATTGATTCTCTGGCTAAGACGAATGAAGCACCATGGAGCACACCTGATGATGAATGCCGAATGTGCCTGTTTGAGTCGTCTGTGTTTGATGAGGGGGTACATGGTGTGTTTGAGTATGTTTAGGGTTATGCTAGCATTAGAAAATGTCAGCAATGTATAAGAAGGTGGGGGTACATGCTAGTAGTATTAAGTGTGTTTTATTTTCCTTTTTAAATGTGTTTTTGATAGGCTATACCTTATATTAATATGTGTGTGTGTTTTTATTTTCATATTCTAATGGTATATTTTTGATACGCTATGCAGCACAGGTCAATGGTGAACATGTGCAAAGTGGGGGTGTGTCTATGGAGACTGCTGATTTAAAGGCTGTACAACCCGGACCCCACTGGCTTCAAGAGTATGCCATCTACCTGACCGGATTGAATCTGACCTTCCTACACATCGGAGAGGACAGTGAGCTGGAGGTGGACACTTCTATAGGAGATGACGGATGGCCTGTATCAATACAGATCCGTTTAAACCCTGCATCGTTGGCTGTTCTGCGATTTACCACGGGGCTCTGTGTGGTCGCCATCATCAACCATCAGAAGCAAGCGGCCTGCTGGGGATGCCAATGTGATTGCCCAAGTCAACGACGCCATTCATGCCTGCAGGGAGCGACACATCATCACTACGAATCCCACTATCATGACATCTGTGTTATCCTGGACAGACGCCCCTTCCTGTTACTTTTAGAAACTGTTTTAAAGAAGACTACAGGGTTGACTGTGTCCCCAGGAAAAATCTATGGCGTGGTCGAATCTTTTCTGTGTGATTTAATATGCAATACCTATGATACCGAAAAACTGGATTTAATGACCACCGAAGGTGTGTCCGATGAACATCTGCTTCTGATATATGAGGCCATACAAATGTGGCGTCCTACATTGTCACTAGGCAAACCAAAACCTGCTGACGGGTGGCGTTTATAATGGGGATTTTGTTTTCTTATGCGTATGATGTGGATAGCAAGTATGTATCAGATAGACTAGCTGTTTTGATGCATGCTGCCATAGAAAATGATACGTATGTCCAACATAATGCTTATATCAAATGTACGTATAAGGGTTGGAATGATCTGGTCATGAAATTCTTGTGTGATAAACCTACTGATCAAATGTTAGCTGAAATATTTACCCATTTCCCCGATGGTGACTGTTTTAACGTCGGACATGTCATGTGCATATGTGCATTTGTATCGGATGTCTTGATGTTGAATAATGTCTCAAACGCCGAGGGTATTAGAACTGCTAGAATGATGGCTTGTAAAATGGTGCAGAAAAATAAGACTGTCTGTAAACTTTATTTGAGAATTGTTTTGAGCGGACAGACATTTTAAATAAAAGGATGGATAACTCTGAGCATTGTTTCAGTATTCGTTTTTTGTCACAGACATACGACATGGATAAACGGCTGCATAAGACTTATTATGATCCCTCCGGACCAGGGGGTTACGGCGGCATCAATAAACTAAGAACGGCCCTAGAGCATAGTGAGGGTGCAGCGCCTCCACTAAAATATATCAAGAAATGGCTGCTGAAGCAGGATCCCTACACCCTGCATGTACCTGCACCGATACATTTCCGCAGAAATAGAGTATTGGTTAGTGGGATAGATAGACAGTTCCAGGCTGATTTAGTGGATATGTCAGAGTATGCATCCGAAAATGATGGTGTGCATTTTCTGTTGACATGCATCGATGTATTCTCAAAACATGCATGGGTTCGTCCGTTACCAACCAAGAGGGCTATCGACGTCGCTAAAGCTTTTGATGATATTCTTGGCGAAGGGCGTACCCCCGATAAACTGCAGACTGACGCCGGCAAAGAATTTTATAACAAGATCTTTCAGCGTTTGATGGAGCGGTACAACGTCAAACATTTCTCTACATATAATGAGACCAAGGCCAGTATAGTGGAACGCTTCAACAGGACTCTGAAAACCCGCATGTGGAGATATTTAACAGCTGCCAACTCCAAACGATATGTGGATAATCTACAGGATATGGTCCATGCTTATAACCATTCATACCATAGATCGATAAAAATGACCCCGGTCAGCGTTGATAAAGATAATGAGAAAACAGTGTTTAACACGCTATACAAAACCACTCACGAGCCGATGGTGGTGTTTAGATACGATGTTGGTGACACGGTTAGAATTTCAAAAGTCAGAGCTACATTTCGAAAGGGGTATGTGCAGACATTTACAGATGAATATTTTGTAATATCGCAGCGCCTAGCAAGGTGTCCTCCAGTCTATAAGCTGCAAGACTATGCAGGTGTCCCTGTCCATGGAACATTTTATGGGAAAGAGCTACAAAAAGTTATAGTGTCTAAAAACAAGGTGTATAAAATAGAAAAGATTATAGATAGAAAAAGGGAGGGGTCTAAGAATCTGATATATGTCAAATGGCTGGGGTGGCCGGAGGCATTCAATTCATGGATAGCTGAAAAGACACTAGTCGATGCATAAAGAGACATACAATCCGTTATAACCAGAGTGTACGATGGATAAGGAGGTGTCTGGGGGTTTCTATGTGACTCTGGCGAGTAATGCATCGGCAGGGATCTACCCACAAAATAAGATATGGAATTTTAGAACTAAATTAGCAAAAGCTATACACACCAAGCAGCCCTATGAAGTAGGCCTAATTGAAGCTCAGTACCCATGCAGCTGGCATAGTTTTCCTACCGAGGACGCTACGATGACCGTTCACGATAGTAAAACGGGTCACAGGACATCATGTCTATTAGTTGGTGGGCTTTATGAGAGTATCGGATCGTTGTTACTACAAATCAACAAGACTTGGGCCAAATATGATCCTGGCGGTAGAGTCATACTACATCATGAAGGTATTAGAAACCGCGTTTATGTAGTAGGAGACGACCACATATCTATCGTCTTTAGAGGAAAACTGGCTGCTATGCTGGGTTTCGATGCAGGGGTCAAGCATGCAGCTCATAAAACGTATGTAGCATACGCCCCCCATCCCACCGATATTCACGGCGGGTGTTACAACATGTTCATATATAGCGACATTGTCGACCATCAGCTGGTCGGAGATAGTTATGTCCCCCTGCTCAGGAGTATTAATATAACCGACACCCGCAGGAGACACTGCATTCACATGTTCGACAAGCCGCATTACGTACACGTAGCCCGAGACCCTCTTGGAGATATTGAAATCGATCTAAAGTCTGACCAGAATACAAATATAAAATTCACATATGGTAAAGTGATACTCAAGCTGCATTTTAGACCTGTAAAACAGTAGAATTCATAGCACCATCTATAGGGATGAGGGGGTATAGACCGCCTTACGACGAGAACAAATATGTTCAGTATTATTTAAACCAAGCAGGGAGTGGGCTACCCGGCTATGAGGGCAGCAGCACACAATATGGAGCCGGTATCGGAGGGATGTTCCGTAGCCTCTTTAGAATGGCTATACCGCTATTTAGGCGTGGGGTTAGCATAGCAAAGCCTCATCTGAAGACTGCTGCTAAACATATTATAGGCGACGTTATGACCAACATAGCCCATGCTGCATCTACGCCCAAACAGCAGGGGTCAGGCATGAGGGTATATGCCAGAAGAGCAACAAAGTATCCTCCTATAGGTTGTGGGCGTACCCGTGCACCGGCACGACGCCGTAAACAGAATAAAAGATTGGCATCTATCAAAAAGAGACCCAAACCTAAAAGGGTCAGGAAGGCGGCAACCCGTCGTTTTAGAGGGGCGGCTAACGATATATTCATCTAGTATAACAATGGCGCTGCTACATAACTTGTCAGACGAATGCATTAAGAGTGAGCTGGACCTCTTCTCCCTGCCGATGACGCAGACTTCGATAGAAAAAAGTACATATATTGAAATACCCCCACTATCGGCGCTAACAGATGGTGGACCCATAGAGTTCTTTGTATCGGCCAGCAGCGAAGACTATATTGATCTAAACAATACGTATTTACACCTGAGGATCAAGATTACTAATGCCGATGGAACAGACTTGGCTCTGGCAGCACCCGTGGGACTGATTAACTATCCAGGATGCACATTATTCTCCCAAGTAGATATTACACTGGGTGATAGGCTTATCACCCAGTCGTCAAACACCTATCCGTACAGAGGCATAATAGAATGTCTGCTAAACTATGGAAACGGAACATTAGACACACAATTTGGCTGTGGTCTATTCCAGAAAGACACACCCGGACATATGGATGCGATTCTTCCCGGAGGCCTCAATCTAGGCTTAGCGGCAAGGAGCGTATATACGGCGCAAAGTCGTATAGTGGAGCTGATATCTCCTATACACGTCGATATGTTTTTTCAGGAGAAACTGTTGATTAACGGAGTTGATCTCCGCATGAGATTCATTAGAGCAAAAAATAATTTCTGTCTCATGTCCGATGGTGCTGCGGAATACCGTGTCTCTATAGCGTCTGCAAATGTTTTCATTAAAAAGGTATCGGTAGCACCAGGCGTCAAGCTGGCACATGCCCGTGCGTTAAACCAAGCCAACGTTAAATACCCTGTTGATAGGGTATGTCTAAAGAATGTATCCATCGCGGCGGGCAGCCGTATATGCACACAGGATAATCTATTTCTAGGACAAATACCCAAGATGGTTATTATAGGTTTTGTGAATAACGAAGCATTCACAGGGAGCTATGCCAGGAATCCTTTCAGCTTCCAACATTTCGGCATGGAGTTCTTATCCCTATATTGCGACGGTCAAGCATACCCCTCTAAACCCTTTCAGCCTGACTTTAGAAATGGCCTCTATACACGAGAATATTTCCAGCTCATTCAGGCTACAGGTCGACAGCTCAAAGATAGAGAAATAGCCATTAATCATAAGGAATTTGGGGACGGGTATGCATTATTTTGTTTCAACCTTGAGGCAGATGAGGGCTGTGGACAACATGTATCGCTAGTCAGAACAGGGAATGTGAGGCTAGAGGCACGATTCAGAGCAGCATTGGCTACAACGGTCAATTTGATATGCTATGCAGTTTATGATTCTGTTATAGAAATATCAAATAGACGGCAGGTGCTGTTGGACTATTACTGAGAAAGGTGGTGCGATATGAATACTATAGAGCTAACAGCCGTGTGTCAGAAAATGGCACACCAGGCATATTTTCTTGGTGCGCTACCGTGTAATCACCTACCCCGGGAAATTCATCAGAGGCCTGCAATGGTGGTGGTCAACACCGAACCTTCACACATGGCCGGGGCACATTGGCTGGCTGTATATATTACGGCTGAGAGCCAGGGCTTCTTTTTCGACTCCTACGGCAACCCTCCCTCATACTCTGAGTTTCCTGAGACCATACAGCGTTTCCTCGATCAGCACTGTATAGACGTTGTTCATTCTACACAACAGGTCCAGGATCCGTCAAGTACCGCATGCGGGCAGCATTGTGTTTTTTTCTTGTTTAATATGCAAAAAGGGGTATCCTATCAAAAGTTTTTGAAAATGTATGGAGATAATTTACCCCGTAATGATGAAAAGGTTTATGACTTTGTTAACCGTGTACAACCTAATGTCTGTAATGAACATGATATGATGTGTGTGCAGTCATGTGTATGCGGATGTAACATGTAGCATGTGTTGTTGCTGTTGTTATGGTTGTTTTCTGTATTGATAATAAAAATACAATAATTTGATTACAGTTTAGTCGTACCGTTTTCTTTTATTTTTACGGATAACACATACATTTAGATACATAATTTAAAATGGTATCCACTCGGCCATATGCATTCCAGGGGAAGTAATAGATGACAATGGCTGCTTGCGCTTCCTCCTTTTAACAGACGAGACAGGCATAGATGCCGTCGCATTGTCGTCCGTAGTGACGGGGTTATGCTTATACATGTCTACAGTTTGTCTGAGCTGTTTATTAGAGATAGCCGATAGCGGTATATTATTACTGGCTAAAGATTTCAGAAATACATTCCATCCCTGTGGTCTGACAGATTCGACAACATTATAAGGGGCGGTAACATTCTTTAACAGATCAAACATATGGGACCCCTTAATAGTTTCGCCATGTAATATGATCTCCCCCTTGTCCGTCCATGAAACATTTTTAGATTTCTTTAAAGAGTCCAGGATATGTCTGGTATTGCTCTTGCTTCTGACGGGTATATGTTTCATTATATCCTTATAAATATGATCGCCGGTGCCATCATCGCCATCAACACCATGCGGTGCCACCATAGACGTATGAACTGGGTCCCCCTCAGCAAGTGACAGAGTTAATTCTCCATGCTCGCGCTGCCCTTGCTTTACCATGGATAGATAGCGCTGCAGGACCGCTCCGTACCTAGCAGCTTTTTCATATAGGTCTGTATCGGGAGTGTTCAACACCATCGCAATTGCCTTATCCAGCTCATTTTCAGCAGTCTGTCTAACAGAATCCCTAGGTTGGGTATGCTTTAAGGCATCGAGTTGATGTTGAGGAACTAGATACATCTTGTGCGTATGATCCATTATAATCACCCTCCTCTTGAGAACAGGCTTGTAAACAACGGTATGGCCACAGACAGCAGGGGTAGGAGAAATCCACCGGTCTGATTGATTAGTCTTTTCTTTCTAGATATTAGTACATTTTTATTGGCGAGTATTCTGAGGTCCTTCTTTCGTCTACGCAATTTCGTATGCTGGCGTGGAGTCAGAGGTATTTTGCCTTGTAAAATGTTCAAGGCTATTTCACACAGCGAGTTGATAAAGTCGGCGTTGGCTGTCCTGAGGATAACTTTACGATGGGCCGGAGGGGCGCTATATAGTTGCTTAAGACGCTCACGATTTCTACTTATACGTGCGGACATGGTCTTTTGGGCTAATCACTTTGGCTCTCTGAGTGTATACAACATGCCGGTCTGACAATATAGCTGTTCTAAGTCTCATGTTGTCTGGGGTCATGGCTTTAAAGTCTACAAGCAGATAGCCGTAAGGCATGTCGGTAGCATCGTTAAAGGCTTCTAGAAAATATTTTGTCTTGCACGGAAACATCTGTTTGGCTATCAACATAATCTGATATTTGTCACGAGGGTTCTTAAACAAAACCATGTAATTGGTATTTAGACTAATCGTACGGCTGGTTTTACCCTGCATAAATAAATTCTGGACCAGATACATACAACTGAGATTACGATGGTGTACATATTTGGTAAAAACGTATTGAACCTCTATATTATTGCATGCATCGTTCATCAAGTCGTCAATAATGAGCAGATTTCTAGTATGGACTGGTAAGATTGCATCATCACATAGAGATTTGGGGATCCCTTCTACAAAGTGAATGTTCCTTATTTTAAGCAAATCATCATATATGGGCTGCCAGCATGAATAAACATATACTATATTTTCAATCTTTTCTGAGAATAACCGATCCATATTTTCAATGACTGTTTTGACAAAGTAGGTTTTGCCGCTGTTTGAAGGTCCCGATACTACCATGCTGAACGGGTGTTGAAGTCTAGGGTCGAACGTAGAGTGTACAACAGCCATCTCTGCGGTCTGTGTGCATCCCCTCTGATGGACGGGTGTATTGTGACCATAGAACATGAAACATTTGACGGTTAACATTCTTTATTAGCACAGGCATTCATCATTAATACATGATGCATAAAAAGTATATTCAGATACATGATGATACATATACATTTAACATGTGATTTGAATTTCTTTTAGCACAATATGAATACCCTCCAAAATATAAATGAATAAAAAACATGGATCATTTGAAAACAATATGTAAAAAGAAGAATAAAAACATGGATCATGTGAAAAAGTGAAAAACAATAAACAATATGGTTAATAGCCGTAAGGAAGCGTGGTGTAGTCGGGGAAGACCCTGCGCTTGTTGTAAACCACCCTAAGCCGTTTAACTACAGTAGCGTTTTTAAGCAGAAACCTAGTCTTATCCCGCTGGATGGTATCTACAGTGGTGGTGACGTCGAGGGATTGAGGCCGATGGTTGACAAAATCATCCAATAGACATTTCAGTGTCTGCTGGGTGACCACTTTAGAATTTGCTGCATTTAAAGTCACCCCTTTGCTTTTGACGACAGACTTGTGGTGACGGGTGTGGTAGGCATAGCTTTTAGGACCTGTTGAGACATATTCGCTAATGTAATCCTCCTGTTCGGTACCATACAGATCACCATCATTTATCTCATCGGTCAAGTCGCCCAGATAAGGGCCTAAAGGGGGTACCCAATCACCCTCCTTGGAAACAAAAATGATGCTGTCTGTGTCGCAATAGAGGACACGTTCCTGTAGTTTGTCTAGAAGATCGTAGAGCATGAGCCTGGCATGGGCGGTAGTCACAGCCCCCACAATCACATTGACATCCCGCGCCCTGGCGAGACGTGCATCTACATGTTTCCATTGTACAAGGGCAACTTCATCAGAGATAAAGCAAAAGTGACTAATGTGATAGCTATCGCTAAACATGAGCTGAGTGAACCTTTCAGGCTCAGAAATGAGCTCACAAGTGGGTAGGTCTGGTCGTAGTGAAAAGCGACCCCACAGACTGTTTAGAATCAACTTGTTGCAATTACGCATGGCCTTGTTCGCACACATGTTGTCGTGATCCAACTGTATACCTTCCTTTTCCAGGTAGTTTTGCACATACGCCCGCTGTTTCGCTGCAGTATCCACTGTGCTGGGGTATCCTGAAGCCTCCTGTTTACGCTTGAGAAATGTTTTGACATACCCTTTAAACAGAGTCTTTGACAGTTTGGGGTAGTGCCACACCTCATGCATTTGGATTAGCACGTAGCCCATTTCAACTGCTTTTTGTAGCTCAAAAGTCACCCAGGTGCCTGTCAGAGCCCGTTCATCGTTGCAGTGATGACACGCGGCTGTCTGATTGAGCTCAGTGGCGCATGTACCACAGAGGGGGAACATCAGCTTCCCATGACACCTGTAGGGGAGCACGGGATGGTAGAGACCTCTGGGGGGCAACACGGTGCATTTGATGATGCCGAAATACCCATCCAAAGGACCAAAATTCCTGAAAATGATCTGGGGGTGCCCTACAGGATAAGGACAGCGAGCCTGTACTGTGGGGTAGAGAGAGGTAAAGTCATAGTAGCGTATTTTCTCACCGGGCTCGGCCTTGTGATACATTTTGATGGCATTGGTGCGACCCCCATAGAGAGAGTCTCGAGGATCAATCCTGGGTTGTATCTTCAGAGTAGCCAAGAATGCCTGCACTGCAGCATCTGTCTTTTTCAGACGGTGCCACTCACACTCCCACATGACCACGACTCTTAAACCATGATCTTTTCTGAGAGCCTTGACTTTGAGGTGAAACTGCACCCACAATTCGCCATAGGTCTTCTTGAGGACGGGGTTCTGATGTCCTGCATTGTAGCACTGTTCACACCCATGATAAAAGCATCCTGCAAATTCATAGGCTGTGTTTATAGACGGTGCATGTCCGTCTAGGAAGAATGGTCCATATTTAGCCTCTCCATGGTTGAGAGCATGCCGAATCTCCATGTTATTGGAGCGGGATAGATATTCAAGCCACTGGATGGATGCACATGAGAACGACTTTTGTTTTTTCTGATAGACCCCCTCGTAGGTCAATGCCAGGACGTTTTTCTTCAAGAATGACTTTTTGAAGGTGGCCATGCACGCCGAAGCCAGAGTGGCGTAGGACAAGGGGTCTATAGTGGCACACTCTATGAAATTTTCCCTGTAGATCCTACACGCCGTGTATAGGATCATCACATCATTGACGCAGTAGAGACGCAGCTGTTTCTGAAAGTCAAATTTTTTGTGTCGTACAGATCTGTACCAAATAGCGAAATCTGTCTTTTGATCGCTAGTCATGGAATCATACCCATAATATGAGATCTCAGGGTAGGCACCGACATAAGACTCGTTGGCCCGTGTGTTGAATTTATGCGGAAAATTACCTTTTGCCATATCATCAAAATCCAACGCCGCCGGTGCATTAGCCAATCGCATGGGCAAGAAGCTAAATGAGTCGACCCATCTCTGTTGGTAGGCGTCATCACGCATCAGAATGACTCTGCTACCCTTCATGACTATATTGGGTTTAATACCCTGCTTGGTCATGTAGTCCAGGACAAGATAGTTATCAAAGCCCGACGCATTGTGTGCTACAAATGTATACAACGAATACTCCCCTCTTCTGTAGCGTATCACAAACTCTCTTACACAATCTAGACCGGTAGCATACCATTCTATGCCTTCAGACGTTATAGCAGCCACACAGTTTGCTTCGTGACGACCATCATGCATGCGCGTTTCGAAATCATAGTATATGTATTTATCAGGCGGAGCGTCGTCATCATCAGAGTCATCCGGTGGACCCCCGCGACCACCCCTGCGTTTCTTTTTCTTTTTCTTTTTGTACGGCTGGATATAGCAATCATGTATTCCATCATCGGGCCTCGGCTCACCACAGTTATGACACTTTGCCACGCTGCATACGTGACCATTATCCTCCTCCTCCTCCTCCTCCTCCTCCACCCCCACCCCCTTCTTCTTCTTCTTCTTTTTCGATATGATATACTGTCTACAACAACGATCGCAGTATTTGAGCTTTTCACAAGGTATCATGTCATGTTTGGCAGAATGCTTCTTGTGTGTGTTGTAGCAGACCTGCGAGCGGCATATACGACTACAGTCCTTGCACTTTATCGTGCGACCTGATAGTCTATCGCACACTGTCAGACACACATTGCAATGGATCGGGCATTTGTGTAATAGAATTCCCTCATGGGCCTTGTAACAATATTCACACACATATCCCGTACCAAAGAATGCCGTTCTGTTCTCTATGCAGTGATAATGGTTATCATGGAGGTACAGCCATACTGTTTTTGGATGCTGGGCCGTATGTGTCTGGAACATCTCCAGCTTCCTGAATGCATCATTATGATGAAATATCAGGATTTTAACATCTAGATGTCTCTCAAATTTGGAAACATCCGAGAAACCCACAGAGTGATCTGGGCCAAACCCCAGATCACTGTGTAATTTGCGAGCCGCCTCCAAATTAGTCTCTATGGCCGCTGTGTCACCCCCGGTTACCCCCTCATGCAGAAAATGTGTCATGCATAGTGAGAAACACAAATTGTCGTGAGTATTACTCGGTGTGTAGAGACTTAGCTTCTTCTTGTGTATGATTTCATCATAGGGAATGTTTTTTAACTTCAAACGTGCCCCACCCCGTTTGTTGTGGACCCCTGTGACCACCAACTCTAGCACATCATCCGTCAGACCTGTGTCGTTGCTCTGTATGACTTGGCTAATATGCTCCATAAACAAATCTGCATTGTAATCGTCACCCGTTACGAGCACAGCCTGTACATCAGAGGCCAATGAAGGGCCTCTCAGCACCACGTTTAAGACACTACCCTCGGCTGCACTTTGCGAGCAGCTTGTTATGACACCCGACAGCCTCTCCCTAATCAAATCAGGGACCTCCTGTAAATTTGCAAGGGATATACTTCTCAGATCAATGGACTGTCTAACCTCAAAGCCGTTAAACCGGGGGAATAATCTAGTATGCAACTCGTCATTATCTCCCCCCGTTACAACAGGCACAGGCGTACCACCATCAGCAGCGCCACCGTCAACATCACCGTCACCACCGCCATCATCATCAACAGCGCTATCGTCAACGTCACCATCACCGCCACCCCCCACCCCGCCAACACCTCCACCCCCCACACCATCACCACCACCACCACCGCCACCACCCCCCACGCCCCCACCACCACCGCCCTGTATAATCGACTCTATAGGGACCCCTACCACCACCGGGGGGTCCTGAAAACCCCCGCCAACCCCTTCATCACGCTGCGACACCTGCAATACATTGATCTGCGCTGATGTGTATAGACTCTCTTGTGCACTATCCAACCACCCCCCGACGGCGTTAAGTACATCTCGGGTGTTTGCCCCCGCATACAACACACCCCTTGTGTCTAAATCTCCTGGCTCCATGTCATCTAGACCTGGCTCGTTCGAAACATTTATCTGTGCTGCCTGATATAGAGCATTAGCCATGCTATGGCCCCATGCCTCAGCTGCCATTAACACACGCCTAGTTCTATCTACGGCAACACATATTTCCCGTATGTCTAAACAACCTTCTGCATGCATGCCCCCGCCCCCCACATGTCCTACGGCCGACAAATGAGACGTATCGTCGGTTGCGTCATACCTCATTGCCAGCTCTTCAAGTTCTAAATTCATAATGCTACCCCCACTATCAGATCTACGCCGTCTCTTGGGATTACCGTCTATAGATTTGAATTTCCTTTTTCTAGGGCTAATGGCGTTATCCATAGTGTACAGCTATAGTTTTTATTTTATTTTTATGGCAATAGATAGAAAAAAGAAATATATATATATAAATAATAATAATAATAATAATAATAATAATAATAAAAAAACGTTAATTAGTCAGGTATTAAAAGAAAAAAGTTTTATTACATGCAGTTTAAAACAAAAATACCCTCTCCACGAAATAAAAGAAAAAAATAAAACATTTAAAAAACAAAACAAAAAAAACAAAACAAATCAAATAGCATTCATCGTAAGCGTTGCTAGTGTGTCATTTATCACAGACATCTCGGTACTCATTGCCCGATAGGCATTGACGTTAGCCTCGCTAGCAGATTGAATTAGCCAGAATTTTCTAGCGGTTTTAGCAGCTCTTAACCTCTCTTGCGCATTAATTCTCTCTATCCCCTGTTTGTTGACACGCACAGTTGCCTCGGCCTCCAAATGCTTACGCTGAAGAGCAACGATAGCGCGACCATTACGCGTCTCAGTGTTTGGGGATTCAGCAGTCATACGATCACTCGCAATCTCGCCCCTGATGGTAATGAAGGACTGCTTAGTCTGCTTTTCGAGAGTCTGATATCTAATGTCAACACTTTTAGCAGCCGCCACACTCAGTTTACTCTGACGAGCAATGGTTAAGGAGTTTACATCCACCGATGCAGTTAACAATGCTAATTTATCAGCAAATTCTTTACGCCATTTAGCACATTGCACCCCTGCATGGTGTTCATCAACCGCAATTACGGGGGCAGCTGGTAGCAGCGGCACCGATACCTCTTGAGTGCTGAGACTCACGATGCACTGAGGGTCGCCGCTAGGGTCTTGAAGGGCGTGTAGGGATCCAGATGGAGGATCTGCAGGCTGCTGGTGTTGCACAGTCTCTGCACTGGTAGCCCCTAAGGATGTAGCAGGAGAGTCGATCCACTGTGCTGGAGTGAAGTCTCTATGTTCCAGAAACGATGAAGTCCAGGACAGGATGTCGTCAAGACCCTCCAAATCATAGGCGGTCACCACTGGTGATGGCGCACACTGGGGATCTTCAAGGACTGTTTGTAATAGAAAAAAGAAAAAAATCGGTATCAGTCCCATCATAAATCATTACACTCTATAGAATATATATATATATATATACTTTTTTCATTTAATTTCCTACCGTGTTGTATAGCCCCATTCGGTTGCACTGTGACGATCTCTGTAGGGGATGCAGGCACATGGACCTCCACGGCACCGATCACCTGGCGTTTGGCATCGGACCATACAGCTCCATGTTGCGCAATTTGTGGGTTTATGACGGCCTGTATAACATGGTTAAAATTCTCCGGAGCTATAGCACTATGTGCGGCGTCCTTGCGCGTCTTTTTATAAGGAATTTGCGGCTGCTCTATGGTCAGCGATGAGCCGGCTATAGCCGCATCTATCCCCGCCGGCCTTTTCTTGGATAGTCGGCTCAGTCCGGGGGATCGCTGATTCACGGTGGCCGCGATAGGTACTAAACACGGATCAAAAAACAAAATACAAAAGTAATCATGGGTTAGGTTTGGTTGTTTTAGATGTTAAATAAATAGATAATTTATTTTGGTAATACGTCTATAGATATACTATTAGCGGGGGCGTATTAACAACTTACCAAAACTACCGCTTGTCAACACATTTGTCTGGTCGGCTAGAATCGTTTGTTGAATGTCGAGCCATATATCATTCGAACCTGTTACACATGGAGAAAACACACATTTAATCGTTGTTCTACATGAATATACCATAACAACTAATAATAATAATGATAGAGCGATTGTATGGAACTAAATATTATACGCTACTATAAAAACAATAAAAAACAAACATACTTCCATGTGGCCCCAGCTGATGTTTCGCGCTCTCACCGACGGAGCCCGCAAATCGCTGCGGGGCCGCAGATCGCTGTGGAGTAATCACTGATTCAGTCAGATATAAACAGCTGATTCACATAGACAGTCATAATATAATCATAATACACTCATGTGAATACTTACAGTCAGTCGGCATAGTGACGCAGGACGGCTCGATGTTTTTTTTTCTTCCCGCTGCAACGATGCGTTTACTAACGCTTGGGGTCAGAGGTTGTACTCTGCTGATTCATTACCTCCGCATATTTATGCCTGATAAACGCCCATCTGCAAACATTCGCACCTGGGCCCACAACGTCATAGACTCCTGGCCAATAGGCACTGATCCCACCCCATTCGCACCTACCCCCTCGCCGTCATAGACTCCTGTCCAATAGGCACCCACGTCCATGTAGCTACCTATACTACCTATGCCCTCATATTGATAAAATAAAGTTAATCCAAATACACTATATTAGATGAGAAATACTAAACTATCTTAATAGTATCATGACATCACCTAATATATTGTCAATGTGAACCATCGTCCGTATCTTCACTATGATAGTTCTACCATCGGCGGAGCCCATTACTTTTTTAGCCCTACTATAAATATATCTAAAATATTTATATATACATATATATCTATATCCCTATACAGATGATTACGGCCCTGTTATTGGCATCCCCATCACTATATATAAATGTATCTGCCAAATCAAATCAATCTGACTATAGTGACTAGGGTACATCAAACAGCACTTGTTTTCCAGTACCACCGACAGTGTCCCATCTCACACGCTTTATGACCGTGTCTACATCCCCCCCCCCCTTCCTCCATCAAGGGCCTCACCACACAGTCCGTATATACGACTGCCTGTCCTTCCAACGCACCTGTGCCCACACAACAATCACCCCTACAGAACACACACTATTGCATTGCATCCCCCTAGTACCCACACACCCACACACACACACACACACATACACAAAGAATTGTATCATATAATGCTGCTGCTGCTGCTGCTGTCCATATATAATGCTAATAGAATCAAATCACTCTGCATACAGTATCGGGAGAGACTTGAAACAGCACTTGTTTTCCTGAAACATCTGTTGACACATTCACACACACACACACACACACACACACACACACACACACACACACACACACACACACACACACACACACACACACACACACACACACACACACACACACACACCCACACACCCATACACTCCCTTCAAGATCAATCTGCCTATAGTGACAAGGGTACATCAAACAGCTCGTGTCGATCCACCTTTCGCCAGTGTCCCATCTCACACGCTCTATGACCGTGTCTACATCCCCCCCTTCCTCCATCAAGGGCCTCACCACACAATCCGTATATACGACTGCCTGTCCTTCCAACGCCCCTGTGCCCACACAACAATCACCCCTACAGAACACACACTATTGCATTGCATCCCCCTATGACCGTGTCTACATCCCCCCTTCCTCCATCAAGGGCCTCACCACACAATCCGTATATACGACTGCCTGTCCTTCCAACGCCCCTGTGCCCACACAACAATCACCCCTACAGAACACACACTATTGCATTGCATCCCCCTATGACCGTGTCTACATCCCCCCTTCCTCCATCAGGGGCCTCACCACACAATCCGTATATACGACTGCCTGTCCTTCCTACGCCCCTGTGCCCACACAACAATCACCCCTACAGAACACCCACTATTGCATTGCATCCCCCTAGTACCCACACACACCCACACACACACACACACACACACACACACACACACACACACCCCCCCCCCCCCCCCACACACACACACACACACACACACACACACACACACACACACACACACACACACACACACACACACACACACACACACACACACACACACACACACACACACACACACACCCTCATCTACATACAGACCCCGCATCCCAGCGCCCCCTACAGGATCACCACTGTCATTACAAGGGTCATCCCAACACACAGGACTATGCTTTTATGATCTGTCATAAAACATAAACCGGAAGTGCCTCTGTGAATAGGGATCCCCCCTCCACCCCCCACCCCCTCCCCCAACCGGAAGTGAGTTCTGATAGGAATGGACCCAAACAGCATATAATATCTACTACTCATACAAATGGTTAGTTAACGATTTAACAACTTCAACATCTGCTATTACAGTCATTTTTTTGTAGGACTTGGGCTAATGACCTTGCACAGAGGGAAAACCATCTACACCACTTGTCATTGATTTCTATGCATTCACTGATCTTTACAGATGGGTTTGTTTTAAGCCATTGAATATACCGTAATTGCTCTGCCATGCAACACATTATAAGCTACACATGTTTGTTAAATGAGAAATATGGTCTGGGTCACATTGAAACAGTAACAGTTGTATAACAGTAATTATACAAACATTATACCAACATTGCAACAGGCAAGTTTATTCAAACATCACACAAACAAGAACACAATAAGAACAGTAACTAATAAAAAAAAAAGAGAAATGATTTAACAACACTGAACATACTGAACAGAGGCAGGGGAAAAGGACAGAGGAAGAAGACTTGTCCGTTGTCACAGCATCAAGGTCCGACTGTAGAGATCAAGAAAGGAAGAGGCATGAGGAGAACAACAGAACACTGCTCTCTATCAGATTGTTTACTGATGTAAACTAAATTGATGCAGTCTTAAAATTATGATTCTAATCCAGGTTTCTATTTTAGGAGAAAGAAATGGCTCATAATCGTTACTAAAAAAAAAAGCTTTATCATCGGCACTAGTGAGGATTAGAAAAAACACTGTAAGTAACATACATATGTAAAACATTCGGGCATTTCTTTTTTTTACATTAGCTCACTAAAACTCTGTAACTAGGGCAAAAAAAAAAGCCTTACCTACTACAGCTGGTGTTATCGTTGCGGGACAAGGGAAGTGCTTTAGAAACTGCCGTAAAGCAGTACCTCTGACAGTATTACAGTGTGTGACGTCATCGCATGTTTTTAACACCTTTTTAGAACAGATACGTGACCTTAAAAAATGCAATATTCAGCTGAGTTTATTATCTTAGCCCCACCCTTTGATAGCAACTTTAAAATTACTTGACAAAAAATTACATCGTGAGAAAAGTGGATTCTGAGGATAAAACCCCGTTGGCTCCCATTCATTCTGGACTCGCCTACGAGCGCCCCGCGTGGTCAAAGATTATTACTGCAACCAGTCCAGAAAACCGGAACTAACCCGCGAGTGCCAGTTCTCCTCATATTAGACATTCTCTGGTTAACCTACCTGGACAACTCACAAGATCATCTTTCACTTCCTCGAATGAAGTTAGGGCTTATAACTTTGTTTCTTGACGCAAACACGAACCATCTCTCTCTTGACTTCAAGCTGTGGATGGGTCGTCTTCTCCGGTGTTTGAGCTGTCCTTCACTCTATGCGTCAATCACGTGTGCAGTGCGTCTTCCGTCAACAACGTGCCATGCTTGATTGTAGCCATACTTGCCAACCTTGAGGCTTCGAAAATAGGGAGGATTCCCAAACTAAAGCGGGGGTCTGGGGGTCCCCCCCCATAACATTTTCAGCTTTAAAGTCATTGTTTCCCGCATTCTGGTGACTTTAAAATAATAAAACCAACAAAAATTTAGTAAATTGAAACGTCAATTTTATGTTGAATACTTTCATTTCATTTACATTTCATGTCATTACAATTCATATTATTATTACATATCAATAGAATTCATATTATTACATATCATTACATTTCATATTACATTTCATATTATTACATATCAATAGATTTCATTTCATTACATTTTACTGACGCTTTTATCTTAGCAACTTCCAATAAGTCTTATGTTATCACGCAAATACACTAGCTTCTAATAAACAAAACTACCAAGTAAGCTACTACATCATGTAAGTGCTACATGTAGGTTAACATGTAGGTTAACTCTTACCATCACTGCAAATGGGCTGTGAAATTAGCCTATCCCATGTACGCATAGTAAATAGAAAGCTTGGAACATTATCCTTATATGGATTGTTTTTATCATTTTCATTACGAAAAAATAAATGTTTATATGTTTCTAAGGGTATGTTAATGGATTACCTTTCAATATCTGTGCGGCTTTGGTCCTCCCACAGGCATACTTCTTTGCTACATCCGAGTCAGGAAACATGTCCCTGACTTATTTATTTCGTCAGTAAAGCTCAGAGGAATATTATTCGTTGCCACCAACATTGCCATTTTTGTTTCGGCATATATGACTGCATCTGGTCTCCCTTTCCCCAGCAAACCAGCGATGCTTGCTGAGACTCTGAAACAGCTACTGCCTTCTTATGTTTGCCTGTATTGGCATGGTGTTTTATGTCCGTCCGACCACCGTGCTCCACGGAAAAATCATCCATAGCCAGTACCTTTAAACCTTGTAGTAAGAAAAGCGAACTCCGATTTCCATTCATGATTGAATTTACAAGTGTATTTTTTTCTTTTCGGCTCCATTCTCGTCTTCTTTGTTGTCTTTTTAAATACTCTGAGGTTTATTCACGAGTGCGGGTAGAATAACGGAAGAAAGAATACTAGAGTAGCGTCAGAGAGACGTCTCTGATTAGTCGCGCCCGCTGTTACCACGGAGCGGCGGCAAACGTCTCCGTGGTAACAGCGGGCTCGCTCAAACAATATCCTTTTCTGAAGAACAGGTTGTTGTGATGATAACGAAAGTGGGGAGAAAGGGAGACATGAAATCTTGTCAGAAATCAGTAGCGTCAGAGAGACGTCTCTGATTAGTCGCGCCCGCTGTTACCACGGAGCGGCGGCAAACGTCTCCGTGGTAACAGCGGGCTCGCTCAAACAATATCCTTTTCTGAAGAACAGGTTGTTGTGATGATAACGAAAGTGGGGAGAAAGGGAGACATGAAATCTTGTCAGAAATCAGTAGCGTCAGAGAGACGTCTCTGATTAGTCGCGCCCGCTGTTACCACGGAGCGGCGGCAAACGTCTCCGTGGTAACAGCGGGCTCGCTCAAACAATATCCTTTTCTGAAGAACAGGTTGTTGTGATGATAACGAAAGTGGGGAGAAAGGGAGACATGAAATCTTGTCAGAAATCAGGAGAATTGCGGGAGATTTTTAACAGCGGGAGGAAAACGGGAGAGGATAGTGAATATCGGGAGTCTCCCGGGAAAATCGGGAGGGTTGGCAAGTATGATTGTAGCGAACAATTATTTTGTAACTGTAACTTACATATGCAATTCCTTTAATTTACTTGCTATATATTATTTATAAATATATATTATATAAATTATAAATTCCAAAACTTTCCTCCTTGAACTGAACTCCGGCGCATTCGGCAATCGACTTGTGTGGACTTCCTGTAAACACGGACCTCCCGGTAATGCTTGTTAAACTGTTTTTTTAAATAAACTCTGGGTTTGCAAACTAAGTTGTTTGTGCTTCGTTTTATGTGTAGGGACCCTAGTCATGCTACTGCAGAGGTTTGGTGCTATTTAGTGGTTCAAAAATGCGGATTTAGAAGCGAAACACTATGCCCAAAGTCAACAACATGGACGCCAAACATTGCGCCCGGCAAACTATAATACTCGATTTTCAATGAAAAAGGTATCTGGGAGGCTTATTTGATGGGTTTTAATGCCAAAACAAAGATCCTGGGTTCAATTTGCGCCGGAATTACACTTTAAGAATCTTCAAGGAAAGGTTCAAAATCCGGGATTGCTTTTAACTCAGTTTATTGTTAAAGTCTGCATGTTTCGGCATGGTAACTGGCTATGGAACGAAAGTCTAGGGCTGTGTCCCAATTCATAGGACGCATCCTTCGTAGACCGCGTCCTTCGAAGGATGCGGCCTTCGTAGACCGCGAAGGACACTCCGAAGGCCGAAGAAATGGGACGGTCTAGCCTACGGAGCATTTCTGGTTTACGTAACAAACCGTTACCGCCCTTTCACTTGCGTGACCACGCGCTGCTCCTGTCACCTAGCAACCCTGACAGCTGAACTGACCTGTTAGTAAACAGAAGTTAAACCGGACAGCGCGAAAAAAAGAAACCAACAAAAATTATTATTGATCATTATGTTTTTGTATATAGTAGTTTTATAATAATTGTTGTAAATAGTCACATGAATGTTTGTTGTAAATAGTTTTATTGTTGTATATGTTTTATAAGTTATATACGAATACATTAGTCAATACAAAAAAGTTAGTAAGGGTTTTAATAAATAGTTAATCAAAAAAGTTAGTTAAATAGTTAGTTAAATAAGTAAGTTGCAATAAATATGTAAATAATAATAAACAATGTGTTAAATATAACAGAACATAAGTTATTTGTCCACCAAACGCTCCAAAATTTAGAAAAACCTATCCATTCTTTCCCTGCTTTCCTGGGCTCTTCTCTCCTCTGCCTCCCTTTGTAGCCTCATGTCCTCTTTTATTAACTGGAACATTGACATTTTACATTTACATTTAGGGCATTTAGCAGACGCTTTTATCCAAAGCGACTTACAATAAGTACATTTGTCATAAGAAGTGCATCAATATATCGCTGTCGGTACAGAAAGGATGTTCATAGAACCAAGTGCAAGTACCACAATCGCTAGGCTAACCCATTCCCCGTGTTACAGCCATGATAGCAGCTACTGCAGTTGCTACACAGTTAAGTACTATAATACAATACAACACAGTGTACAATGGTTGCCAGAAGGGGGAGGGTGGCTATGCAGTCGAGGTGGACTCTGAACAGGTGTATCTTGAGTCCTTTTCGGAAGATAGTGAGCGACTCTGGAACATGTCTTCCTCTCTGTCCCTCTTTCTGGACCTTGGCCCTCGCTGTCTTTCCTCCTCCTGATCTTGTCCTCAACCTCCTGATCCACCACTGCTGTACTTGCTGTACTTGGCCCTGGTGTGTTCTCAGGGATGGAGGCAATTAGGACAGGGGGGTTGGTGGAATGCATATGTCACAATACCTTATCCAAGGGGACAAACCAGGGCCAAGTGGCAGCAGTGGGTTTCCCACCTACTGTTGGGAAAAATAACCTGATGAGCACATCATATGGCAGGCACATTAATATATAGTCGACTCTTGCTTTAAACCCAACGAACACATAACACAAACATGATAATATATAGTCAGGTCAAGGCCGGAGCTGAAGGCCCCATCTCCCAGGCAGGCAGATGGTGGACACTCAGACAATGCACCAGTATCATCTCCAGAACGGGAGAGCCACATTAATTTATCACACAGGAGACACCTCGAAGCTCTCCCTCACTAGAAGGAACACATGCAGATACTAGGGGCCTGAGAGCCACATTTAATTTACCACACAGGAGACACCTCGAAGCTCTCCCCCACTAGAAGGAACACATGCAGATACTAGGGGCCTGAGAGCCACATTTAATTTATCACACAGGAGACATTTTGAGAGCTCTGCCCCGTTAGGAGGAACCAAGAGATACACCTGCCCATACCAGGGCCTCAGAGCCACATTAAATTACCACACACGAGACACTTCGGGGGGGCACTCCCCCGTTTTAATTTATCACACCAGAGACATGAGGAACTCTCCCCGTTACGAAGCTCTCTCAGGGCCTGGGAGCCAAAACACACCGAACCGCACACACCTCAAACGCACACACCTCATCGAGAGGAGGATACAGCATAAGACTGTATCACACAGGAACTCTTCACCTTCTTCTGAAGCAGACCTTCCACGGAGGCGAAGCTCCAGACGAACCATCAGCGCTGATTAGGGACTTAGACATATTCGATTTCTCACGCTTTATGACTCTGTATAACCGTTGCCACTTTACTTAATAAATCCAAGGTCCTCGTGCCGATAGACTTTATTACCTCTCCGTCTCATTTTATCTGGTCCAGTAGCTAGACAGACCGTTTTTCCCAACAATTTGGTGACCCTCGACGTGATTTTTTCTGAATTGAACACGCAACTGGGAAACGAGAGACGGAGAGCGGCACGACCTCGGGACCCCGGAGCACCGGACCGATTCCTGCAGTCTCACCTCGCGCGCGCCCAACAAAAGGTAGGCAGAACCTGTTGATAAAATCCAAACTCTGCATAGTTATATAGGAATCACATTAGGAGGTGAGACTGTGAGAACGGTTCGCTACGGGATATCTCGTGGGGACGAATAGGACTGCATCCCAGTATTTCCCCATAAACCCAATTGACCCTGAACGCGTGACACATCGAATATCGGCTCGTTGCATGGTGAAAGAATACCCTCGAGACCATAGGGCCTATAAGAATCGGGCATAGTGATACAAGACTATCGATGGCCACGTAATGGATGTGTAATGGAGACACCTATGTCTTAAAGGGGGGTTAGAGTCCCCTTCTTTGTTTAGGTATTAAATAATTTCGGTGGTAAGGGGGTTAAAGTCCCCACCTATGTCTTAAAGGGGGGTTAGAGTCCCCTTCTTTGTTTAGGTATTAAATAATTTCGGTGGTAAGGGGGTTAAAGTCCCCACCTATGTCTTAAAGGGGGGTTAGAGTCCCCTTCTTTGTTTAGGTATTAAATAATTTCGGTGGTAAGGGGGTTAAAGTCCCCACCTATGTCTTAAAGGGGGGTTAGAGTCCCCTTCTTTGTTTAGGTATTAAATAATTTCGGTGGTAAGGGGGTTAAAGTCCCCACCTATGTCTTAAAGGGGGGTTAGAGTCCCCTTCTTTGTTTAGGTATTAAATAATTTCGGTGGTTAAAGTCCCCACCTATGTCTTAAAGGGGGGTTAGAGTCCCCTTCTTTGTTTAGGTATTAAATAATTTCGGTGGTAAGGGGGTTAAAGTCCCCACCTATGTCTTAAAGGGGGGTTAGAGTCCCCTTCTTTGTTTAGGTATTAAATAATTTCGGTGGTAAGGGGGTTAAAGTCCCCACCTATGTCTTAAAGGGGGGTTAGAGTCCCCTTCTTTGTTTAGGTATTAAATAATTTCGGTGGTAAGGGGGTTAAAGTCCCCACCTATGTCTTAAAGGGGGGTTAGAGTCCCCTTCTTTGAATGTGTATTAAATAATTCTATGTGGTAAGAAGGTTAGAGTCCTTTATCAGGGTTAGAGTCCCTTTGCAGAGGAAACGGTGCCTAGGGCATGAGTGACACACAGAGAGAATAAGATAAACTAGGCTCGTTGCGTGGTGAAAGAACACCCTCGAGGCCTAAGGCTCGCCGCCCTTGATAAGTGAATCTGAGGCGCCCGAAGAAGCACAACGATTTCTTGGCCATATATTCATTGCATATGCGGGGACTGACGGACAGACACCTGAACTGACGCAGACTAGGGATAGCAGAGACCTCTCACCCCCACCTTCACGACCAGAGAACAAGTGCGTGTGTACGGAGTCGAGAACGAGAGTCGGCGTGGGTGGAAGAATAGGAGAGCATGGGTGAAAGAGAGAGACAGAGAGACAGTGTGTATGCGCGTGAGAGTGAGAGAAAGGCTGTGAGCGACTCCGTGTGTGCGCGTGTACGCAAGAGGTGATGTTTCTGTGTGTGTAAGAGGCTGTGAGAGACAGAATGAAAAGTCTGTTGTTATGTTTCTGTGTGCATCTGCGAGAGACAGAATGAGAGGTCCGTTGATATGTTTCTGTGTGCATCTGTGAGAGACAGAACGAAAGGTCTGTTGATATGTTTCTGTGTGTGCGTCTGCGGGAGACAGAACGAGAAGTCTGTTGATATGTTTCTGTGTGTGCGTTTAGAGGAGACAGAGTGAGAAAGGCTGTGTGCGTCTCTGTGCGCGTATACGCAAGAGGTGATGTTTCTGTGTGTGCGTTTAGAGGAGACAGAGTGAGAAAGGCTGTGTGCGTCTCTGTGCGCGTGTACGCAAGAGGTGATGTTTCTGTGTGTGCGTTTGGAGGAGACAGAATGAGAAAGGTCTGTTTAGGTGTGTGTGTGTGTGTGTTGGTGTGAGAGGGAGAGAGAGAGATAGCAAGGAGAGATAGCAAGGAGAGCTAAAGTCGGAGGACGATCGAGAGGGACCATTTTCCCTCTAGACAGTTGGAGGTAGCGATAGAGTGCGTGTTTTTCTAACAATGAACGGTTGTTTCAGGACCACGAGAAGGGGCTCTGTATGGTTTTCAGGCCCAGAGTGTAATCCCCTTTCCCATATGTGTAGTCCTCCCATTTGAGGTCCCCGTCCACCATATTTGAAGTCCTCTACTCCACCTCATGTTGTAGTTCCCCTCCCTAGAATTGTATGGAAGTTAAAACCAGTGAGGGTGTTTTGGTTCGGCCTGACGAGGCCTGTACCAATTTCGGTGGTCAGCTTCGTAGTTTTGTGTATATAGAAATTTGGAAAGGGGGAGCAGTATTAAGTTATATATCCGGGAATTAATCCGGATATATAGTGCTTATATCTAAGCACTTTGAGATTCTTGAATATAAAGTGCATTATAAATAAAATGTATTATTATTATTATTATATATATAATAAAGTGAAAAGTTATTTGTGAATGAAGGGACAGAAGGATCTTTTTGTGTGTGAGAGATAGTTATTAGGCCTTGTTCCATGATGGAGAGTTGAGGATGTTGCATTCCAGGCTTATCTGTTAACGGTCCTAGCTGCTGCTTGACCCTAAGGGGAGCGAGGAAGGGTGAGAGAGAGAGAACACATTTCCCCCCCCATTTGTCGAGCTACACCATTCAGGCAGTACAGAGAGACACACTAACACACAGTACAGAGAAAGGAAATAGAGTGTGTTCAACTGAAAGCGTGTGGTGGCCATACGCCATAAAATACCACATATCCAAGGAATGCAGGTAGAGCTCTGTTGAGTTTTCAGGCTTTGATAAATTTGTAGTTCCCTGTCTGCCATGTTTGAAGTTCCTTGTAGTCTCTGTCCATAGGTTTCACCTGAACAACCCCTCTGCTGGCCGAGAAAAGGAACTACCCATGGTTTCTCTCACACCCAGCCCCCAGAGCACACTCGCTTTCAAGGCGTTATGGCCGCACCCAACGTGGGAGGGAGACACGCAGAGAGAGAGAGAAGCCACATTCCACCCTTATCTGTTGTCTTGCACCAAACAGCACCCCGTACTGAGGAGGGAGAGAGAGCGTGTTCTCCCGAAGGAGGGAGAGAGTCACAGGGAGACACGCAGCGGATATTCACATTATGGCTAATTTGTTTTTCTTTAAGTTTAGTTTTAGTTTTGTTTTTTATTAAGGATGATGAACATCCTGACACAGTTACCATTCAGGATGAAGAACATCAAAGTTCATGAGGAGGTTATAAGGACAATAACGTTGATACTTTAATAGGACAACAGTGATGATAATCTAATGCAATTGGACTAAAGAAGGTGTTGCTATTAACTAAGTGATTCATATTATTTTCACACAGGAAAGAATAATTGAATAAATATGGATATGATAAAGAAGGAGTATAATAATAAAATAAAATAAAGTAATCTTGATAAACTGTACAAGTAGGACTACACCTATTAAAATATGGGGTGTATCTCTTTGGTCAAGGATGACAGGTGGATTGAAGCCACATCTGCTGGGAAGGGGTCCTACATGCTATGTTGTCAATTTGGATTCGGAAGTAGTGGGTTTACCTTTCAAATGCCACTACTGCTGCTGCAATAATTTTAACTCTGATAAATTACCTTTTGTTTTATAGTTTCCCTGATGTGTATCCAATAAGCACACACTTGGCTGCATAGAACAGATGGGGCTGAAGACTCTGTCTCCATCCCTCCACTTTGCGATCTATACCACCATATAGGTGGGGATTGATTGTATTCCAGGTACGGCATCCTGCAGCGAGCCAGTATGGAAGGCTGGTTAGCCAACGACGGGTAAGATCCCACCTTGACACCCGGGACGACCTAAGGCAGGCACAGTCACGATTACTTGGCAGAGTCGCTGTGGGCACTGGCTCACTTGATCATGAAGTGACGAGCTGCAACAATCATGGGAAGTCCCGTCTGGGGTGTAGGGTGGAGGAGGAACAGGAGTCAGATATGTCAGCTCTGGCAGCAGAGGTGGTCTTGGAACGGGGCTTGTCGCGTTTTATTTTATTTTACCTTTGTGGTATAGAAGGCCACTAACGCATGTACGTTTTTCGGTTTAGTGCATGACTTTGGAACAGCGTGGTCTCCGGCGGCTGATGGTAAACCCACCCATATTGGGCTTTGGTTTTGGACATACTGGTTTCGATTTCCCTTCCCAAAAGATTGGTTTTAGTTTGCTGATGGTTAAGGTTAGACGTTTCGACGTTGGTTGCACCAATTGCGCAAGGGGGGAGGTATTGAGGAGAATTAAAAAATAAAATAAAATTAGAAACACAAGGTTTTTTCTTCACCATACTTGCAAACAAACAAAAAAAAAAACACAGTGTTCAACAGATGGGTAGAAGCAGTCCCATCAAAAGACCAAAGTGCGGCTACAGTAATCAAGTTTTGGACTAGAGCAGTCATGACAAGGTTTGGAATTCCGTCAGAAATAAGCTCAGACAAAACGTTTATTCAGAGAACACTCAAGTGATTCAACATTTGCATGTCGAATAAAGACTAGTCTGTGTCTACAATCCTCAGACCACAAGGTATGGTGGAGAGAGGAATGGGACGCTTGAGACAAAGATTAACAAAGTTAAATTCACTACGACTGACACTAATGAGTTATCGCATGAAAACTAACAGAACGACGCATCTAACCCCGCATGAAATGCTTAAGGGTCGACCCATGCCTTCACTTAACATTTGAGGGTCCCAAAAGGGACTTCCATTAGAGTAATTAGAAATAGAATTAAGGAAAATATGTTTGAACATCTAACTGTTGTACATAAGTTTGTAATTCCAGCAAGAGAAACACAAAGTTCCAGGGCCAGAGGAGGAGCCAGATGCAGACACGCCCGGAGCCGACGAACTACCCAAGAATGATGCAATCAAATTTTGGCAGGGTTTGAATCAGTCCTGTTTTGGTGGTCCACTATTAACAAAAATGTTGATTGGATAAATAATATATACTATAATCAGCAACGTTTTGTCAATTTTTCCACGGATAAGGTCAAGGGACTATATAGATATAGATATGCTATTGGCAGAGCACGGAGGGGTGTGTGGGATGATGAAGACGACATGTTGTACTTTTATCCCCAATAACACAGCACCGGATGGGTCGGTGGCCAGGGTGCTGGCAGGGTTACAGTCCCTCAGATTAGATTTGGCAGAGAGCTCCGGCATTAATGACCCCTTCACAGGATGGATGGAGAGCCCAATGAGCGATGGGCGCTACAGGTGCAGCAGGTGCCATCCAAGCTTACCTGGGGATCGAGTATACACCGGAGAGTTTGGACGAGGGACCGCCAGAGGGGCCCGACCTGATCCGGCTGGAGAACAAGATGGAGCTCGGGGATACACACGGGCGAGATTCCAGGGGCCTTGATTGCCCGTTTATCAGATGAGGTCCTGAGCGCAGTTGAATAAAAGGGTCTAATGCTCAGGTGGCGCCTTGCGACCACCTGCCCGTGATGACGCTCAGGACTATTCCGTGGTTTCAGTTGTTCCCGTGCCCCGGGCCTACCCCGAATACCCCATGCGTGTGATTGCTTATTGTTACACGACCAGCTAACTCCTCCTCACATCCTTAGTGTGTGGTCATCTAGGGATGGGTTGAGGGGGATTGCCATTCGTTGTGTACCTCATATCTTTCTGATATTATTATTATTATTTAGGGACACGTTTCAGGGTTGCATTTCTTTCCTGTGATTGTTATTGTGTAGTGTTTGTGTGATTGTTGCATTTTTGTTTATATCGGTATTGTTTACTGTTAGTTTTGTTGTTGCATTTTGTTGTTGTTGTTATGGTTTGGTGTTGGTTTTGTTGTGTATCATCTGCTGCCAGTATTGTTGGTATTGTCTGCTCGCGATGTAAGGCCGGGGTGGATGCCACCCCCTAGGTGGGGTGTGTATGGCATACCCATGTCTGAAGCATGGGTAGCGTTTCTCCCACGTGGTTTCCCCATACACCAGGTCCAGCGAGTTGTTTTAGTCCCATGCTCATGGTTGTTTGTTTTTATGGTCATTTGCCTTCTTTCTGTTATTTCTAATGGTGTTATGATGGTAGTCCCGTGCTGGAGTCCTATCCCTCGTACCCCAAATGAGTAAAAGTCGTCTTGCGACGACTTGAGGGGGATATGTTGGGAAAAATAACCTGATGAGCACATCATATGGCAGGCACATTAATATATAGTCGACTCTTGCTCTAAACCCAACGAACACATAACACAAACATGATAATATATAGTCAGGTCAAGGCCGGAGCTGAAGGCCCCATCTCCCAGGCAGGCAGATGGTGGACACTCAGACAATGCACCAGTATCATCTCCAGAACGGGAGAGCCACATTAATTTATCACACAGGAGACACCTCGAAGCTCTCCCTCACTAGAAGGAACACATGCAGATACTAGGGGCCTGAGAGCCACATTTAATTTACCACACAGGAGACACCTCGAAGCTCTCCCCCACTAGAAGGAACACATGCAGATACTAGGGGCCTGAGAGCCACATTTAATTTATCACACAGGAGACATTTTGAGAGCTCTGCCCCGTTAGGAGGAACCAAGAGATACACCTGCCCATACCAGGGCCTCAGAGCCACATTAAATTACCACACACGAGACACTTCGGGGGGGCACTCCCCCGTTTTAATTTATCACA